>NC_058083.1:258664571-258975250 GCF_014858855.1 Bufo gargarizans
TCTGTCCTTAGTGCTGTAGCTGGGCGAGTTATTTAGTGTCCGTTCAAGCACATTTCTTGTTCTGGGTTGAAATACAATTCCCAATTTAGCAATTTCATAATTTAGTGGTTTCTGCTATATCAGAGCTATTTGAAATCTATCCCTAAAAGGGTATATAATATTCAAGGTGCACATTGGGTCATTCAGAATAACTTCACACACACCCGCTACTGTGTATTTCCAAGTCTAATTCTGGCACTAAACCCATACCTGTCACCCAGCGCCTAAATACTAGGCCTCAAATTTATATCCAGCTAAATCTGTCCCTAGTGCTGTAGCTGGGCGAGTTATTTAGTGTCCGTTCAAGCACATTTCTTGTTCTGGGTTGAAATACAATTCCCAATTTAGCAATTTCATAATTTAGTGGTTTCTGCTATATCAGAGCTATTTGAAATCTATCCCTAAAAGGGTATATAATATTCAAGGTGCACATTGGGTCATTCAGAATAACTTCACACACACCCGCTACTGTGTATTTCCAAGTCTAATTCTGGCACTAAACCCATACCTGTCACCCAGCGCCTAAATACTAGGCCTCAAATTTATATCCCGCTAAATCTGTCCTTAGTGCTGTAGCTGGGCGAGTTATTTAGTGTCCGTTCAAGCACATTTCTTGTTCTGGGTTGAAATACAATTCCCAATTTAGCAATTTCATAATTTAGTGGTTTCTGCTATATCAGAGCTATTTGAAATCTATCCCTAAAAGGGTATATAATATTCAAGGTGCACATTGGGTCATTCAGAATAACTTCACACACACCCGCTACTGTGTATTTCCAAGTCTAATTCTGGCACTAAACCCATACCTGTCACCCAGCGCCTAAATACTAGGCCTCAAATTTATATCCCGCTAAATCTGTCCTTAGGGCTGTAGCTGGGCGAGTTATTTAGTGTCCGTTCAAGCACATTTCTTGTTCTGGGTTGAAATACAATTCCCAATTTAGCAATTTCATAATTTAGTGGTTTCTGCTATATCAGAGCTATTTGAAATCTATCCCTAAAAGGGTATATAATATTCAAGGTGCACATTGGGTCATTCAGAATAACTTCACACACACCCGCTACTGTGTATTTCCAAGTCTAATTCTGGCACTAAACCCATACCTGTCACCCAGCGCCTAAATACTAGGCCTCAAATTTATATCCCGCTAAATCTGTCCTTAGTGCTGTAGCTGGGCGAGTTATTTAGTGTCCGTTCAAGCACATTTCTTGTTCTGGGTTGAAATACAATTCCCAATTTAGCAATTTCATAATTTAGTGGTTTCTGCTATATCAGAGCTATTTGAAATCTATCCCTAAAAGGGTATATAATATTCAAGGTGCACATTGGGTCATTCAGAATAACTTCACACACACCCGCTACTGTGTATTTCCAAGTCTAATTCTGGCACTAAACCCATACCTGTCACCCAGCGCCTAAATACTAGGCCTCAAATTTATATCCCGCTAAATCTGTCCTTAGTGCTGTAGCTGGGCGAGTTATTTAGTGTCCGTTCAAGCACATTTCTTGTTCTGGGTTGAAATACAATTCCCAATTTAGCAATTTCATAATTTAGTGGTTTCTGCTATATCAGAGCTATTTGAAATCTATCCCTAAAAGGGTATATAATATTCAAGGTGCACATAGGGTCATTCAGAATAACTTCACACACCCGCTACTGTGCATTTCCAAATCTAATTCTGTCACTAAACCCATACCTGTCACCCAGCGCCTAAATACTAGGCCTCAAATTTATATCCCGCTAAATCTCTCGTTACCGCTGTCCTGTTGTGGCTGGGAAAGTTATTTAGTGTCCGTCAAAGCACATTTTTTGTTCTGGGTTGAAATACAATTCCCAATTTAGCAATTTCATAATTTAGTCGTTTCTGCTATATCAGAGCTATTTGAAATCTATCCCTAAAAGGGTAGATCATATTGAAGGTGCACATAGGGTCATTCAGAATAACTTCACACACACGCTTCTGTGCATTTCCAAGTCTAATTCTGTCACTAAATCCATACCGGTCACCCAGCGCCTAAATACTAGGCCTCAAATTTATATCCCGCTGAATTTGAATACAATACATTGGGCCAAATAATATATTTGTTGTTGTGGTGAACCATAACAATGAGAAAAACATCTAGTAAGGGACGCGGACGTGGACATGGTCGTGGTGGTGTTAGTGGACCCTCTGGTGCTGGGAGAGGACGTGGCCGTTCTGCCACATCCACACGTCCTAGTGTACCAACTACCTCAGGTCCCAGTAGCCGCCAGAATTTACAGCGATATATGGTGGGGCCCAATGCCGTTCTAAGGATGGTAAGGCCTGAGCAGGTACAGGCATTAGTCAATTGGGTGGCCGACAGTGGATCCAGCACGTTCACATTATCTCCCACCCAGTCTTCTGCAGAAAGCGCACAGATGGCGCCTGAAAACCAACCCCATCAGTCTGTCACATCACCCCCATGCATACCAGGGAAACTGTCTCAGCCTCAAGTTATGCAGCAGTCTCTTATGCTGTTTGAAGACTCCGCTGGCAGGGTTTCCCAAGGGCATCCACCTAGCCCTTCCCCAGCGGTGAAAGACATAGAATGCACTGACGCACAACCACTTATGTTTCCTGATGATGAGGACATGGGAATACCACCTCAGCATGTCTCTGATGATGACGAAACACAGGTGCCAACTGCTGCGTCTTTCTGCAGTGTGCAGACTGAACAGGAGGTCAGGGATCAAGACTGGGTGGAAGACGATGCAGGGGACGATGAGGTCCTAGACCCCACATGGAATGAAGGTCGTGCCACTGACTTTCACAGTTCGGAGGAAGAGGCAGTGGTGAGACCGAGCCAACAGCGTAGCAAAAGAGGGAGCAGTGGGCAAAAGCAGAACACCCGCCGCCAAGAGACTCCGCCTGCTACTGACCGCCGCCATCTGGGACCGAGCACCCCAAAGGCAGCTTCAAGGAGTTCCCTGGCATGGCACTTCTTCAAACAATGTGCTGACGACAAGACCCGAGTGGTTTGCACGCTGTGCCATCAGAGCCTGAAGCGAGGCATTAACGTTCTGAACCTGAGCACAACCTGCATGACCAGGCACCTGCATGCAAAGCATGAACTGCAGTGGAGTAAACACCTTAAAACCAAGGAAGTCACTCAGGCTCCCCCTGCTACCTCTTCTGCTGCTGCCGCCTCGACCTATTCTGCTGCTGCCGCCTCGGCCTCTTCCTCCGCCTCTGGAGGAACGTTGGCACCTGCCGCCCAGCAAACAGGGGATGTACCACCAACACCACCACCACCACCTCCGTCACCAAGCGTCTCAACCATGTCACACGCCAGCGTTCAGCTCTCCATCTCACAAACATTTGATAGAAAGCGTAAATTCCCACCTAGCCACCCTCGATCCCTGGCCCTGAATGCCAGCATTTCTAAACTACTGGCCTATGAAATGCTGTCATTTAGGCTGGTGGACACAGACAGCTTCAAACAGCTCATGTCGCTTGCTGTCCCACAGTATGTTGTTCCCAGCCGGCACTACTTCTCCAAGAGAGCCGTGCCTTCCCTGCACAACCAAGTATCCGATAAAATCAAGTGTGCACTGCGCAACGCCATCTGTGGCAAGGTCCACCTAACCACAGATACGTGGACCAGTAAGCACGGCCAGGGACGCTATATCTCCCTAACTGCACACTGGGTAAATGTAGTGGCAGCTGGGCCCCAGGCGGAGAGCTGTTTGGCGCACGTCCTTCCGCCGCCAAGGATCGCAGGGCAACATTCTTTGCCTCCTGTTGCCACCTCCTCCTTCTCGGCTTCCTCCTCCTCTTCTTCCACCTGCTCATCCAGTCAGCCACACACCTTCACCACCAACTTCAGCACAGCCCGGGGTAAACGTCAGCAGGCCATTCTGAAACTCATATGTTTGGGGGACAGGCCCCACACCGCACAGGAGTTGTGGCGGGGTATAGAACAACAGACCGACGAGTGGTTGCTGCCGGTGAGCCTCAAGCCCGGCCTGGTGGTGTGTGATAATGGGCGAAATCTCGTTGCAGCTCTGGGACTAGCCAATTTGACGCACATCCCTTGCTTGGCGCATGTGCTGAATTTGGTGGTGCAGAAGTTCATTCACAACTACCCCGACATGTCAGAGCTGCTGCATAAAGTGCGGGCCGTCTGTTCGCGCTTCCGGCGTTCACATCCTGCTGCTGCTCGCCTGTCTGCGCTACAGCGTAACTTCGGCCTTCCCGCTCACCGCCTCATATGCGACGTGCCCACCAGGTGGAACTCCACCTTGCACATGCTGGACAGACTGTGCGAGCAGCAGCAGGCCATAGTGGAGTTTCAGCTGCAGCACGCACGGGTCAGTCGCACTACAGAACAGCACCACTTCACCACCAATGACTGGGCCTCCATGCGAGACCTGTGTGCCCTGTTGCGCTGTTTCGAGTACTCCACCAACATGGCCAGTGGCGATGACACCGTTATCAGCGTTACAATACCACTTCTATGTCTCCTTGAGAAAACACTTAGGGCGATGATGGAAGAGGAGGTGGCCCAGGAGGAGGAGGAGGAGGAGGAGGAAGAGGGGTCATTTTTAGCACTTTCAGGCCAGTCTCTTCGAAGTGACTCAGAGGGAGGTTTTTGGCAACAGCAGAGGCCAGGTACAAATGTGGCCAGCCAGGGCCCACTACTGGAGGACGAGGAGGACGAGGATGAGGAGGAGGTGGTGGAGGATGAGGATGAAGCATGGTCACAGCGGGGTGGCACCCAACGCAGCTCGGGTCCATCACTGGTGCGTGGCTGGGGGGAAAGGCAGGACGATGACGATACGCCTCCCACAGAGGACAGCTTGTCCTTACCCCTGGGCAGCCTGGCACACATGAGCGACTACATGCTGCAGTGCCTGCGCAACGACAGCAGAGTTGCCCACATTTTAACCTGTGCGGACTACTGGGTTGCCACCCTGCTGGATCCACGCTACAAAGACAATGTGCCCACCTTACTTCCTGCACTGGAGCGTGATAGGAAGATGCGCGAGTACAAGCGCACGTTGGTAGACGCGCTACTGAGAGCATTCCCAAATGTCACAGGGGAACAAGTGGAAGCCCAAGGCCAAGGCAGAGGAGGAGCAAGAGGTCGCCAAGGCAGCTGTGTCACGGCCAGCTCCTCTGAGGGCAGGGTTAGCATGGCAGAGATGTGGAAAACTTTTGTCAACACGCCACAGCTAACTGCACCACCACCTGATACGCAACGTGTTAGCAGGAGGCAACATTTCACTAACATGGTGGAACAGTACGTGTGCACACCCCTCCACGTACTGACTGATGGTTCGGCCCCATTCAACTTCTGGGTCTCTAAATTGTCCACGTGGCCAGAGCTAGCCTTTTATGCCTTGGAGGTGCTGGCCTGCCCGGCAGCCAGCGTTTTGTCTGAACGTGTATTCAGCACGGCAGGGGGCGTCATTACAGACAAACGCAGCCGCCTGTCTACAGCCAATGTGGACAAGCTGACGTTCATAAAAATGAACCAGGCATGGATCCCACAGGACCTGTCCGTCCCTTGTCCAGATTAGACATTAACTACCTCCCCATAACCATATATTATTGGACTCCAGGGCACTTCCTCATTCAATCCTATTTTTATTTTCATTTTACCATTATATTGCGAGGCTACCCAAAGTTGAATGAACCTCTCCTCTGCCTGTGTGCTAGGCCTAAATATATGCCAATGGACTGTTGCAGTGGTGGCTGACGTGAAGCCTCATTCTCTGCTATGACATGCAGACTGATTCTCTGCTGACATGAAGACAGATTCTCTGTTACGGGACCTCCCTCCTCTGCCTGGGTGCTGGGCCTAAATATATGCCAATGGACTGTTGCAGTGGTGGCTGACATGAAGCCTGATTCTCTGCTATGACATGCAGACTAATTCTCTGCTGACATGAAGCCAGATTGTCTGTTACGGGACCTCTCTCCTCTGCCTGGGTGCTGGGCCTAAATTTATGACAATGGACTGTTGCAGTGGTGGCTGACGTGAAGCCTGATTCTCTGCTATGACATGCAGACTGATTCTCTGCTGACATGAAGCCAGATTGTCTGTTACGGGACCTCTCTGCTCTGCCTGTGTGCTAGGCCTAAATATATGCCAATGGACTGTTGCAGTGGTGGCTGACGTGAAGCCTGATTCTCTGCTATGACATGCAGACTGATTCTCTGCTGACATGAAGCCAGATTGTCTGTTACGGGACCTCTCTGCTCTGCCTGTGTGCTAGGCCTAAATATATGCCAATGGACTGTTGCAGTGGTGGGTGACGTGAAGCCTCATTCTCTGCTATGACATGCAGACTGATTCTCTGCTGACATGAAGACAGATTCTCTGTTACGGGACCTCCCTCCTCTGCCTGGGTGCTGGGCCTAAATATATGCCAATGGACTGTTGCAGTGGTGGCTGACATGAAGCCTGATTCTCTGCTATGACATGCAGACTAATTCTCTGCTGACATGAAGCCAGATTGTCTGTTACGGGACCTCTCTCCTCTGCCTGGGTGCTGGGCCTAAATTTATGACAATGGACTGTTGCAGTGGTGGCTGACGTGAAGCCTGATTCTCTGCTATGACATGCAGACCGATTCTCTGCTGACATGAAGCCAGATTGTCTGTTACGGGACCTCTCTGCTCTGCCTGTGTGCTAGGCCTAAATATATGCCAATGGACTGTTGCAGTGGTGGCTGACGTGAAGCCTCATTCTCTGCTATGACATGCAGACTGATTCTCTGCTGACATGAAGCCAGATTGTCTGTTACGGGACCTCTCTGCTCTGCCTGTGTGCTAGGCCTAAATATATGCCAATGGACTGTTGCAGTGGTGGGTGACGTGAAGCCTCATTCTCTGCTATGACATGCAGACTGATTCTCTGCTGACATGAAGCCAGATTCTCTGTTACGGGACCTCTCTCCTCTGCCTGTGTGTGTGCTGGGCCTAAATATATGCCAATGGACTGTTGCAGTGGTGGCTGACGTGAAGCCTGATTCTCTGCTATGACATGCAGACTGATTCTCTGCTGACATGAAGCCAGATTGTCTGTTACGGGACCTCTCTCCTCTGCCTGTGTGTGTGCTGGGCCTAAATATATGCCAATGGACTGTTGCAGTGGTGGCTGACGTGAAGCCTCATTCTCTGCTATGACATGCAGACTAATTCTCTGCTGACATGAAGACAGATTCTCTGTTACGGGACCTCTCTCCTCTGCCTGGGTGCCGGGGCCTAAATATCTGAGAATGGACTGTTCCAGTGGTGGGTGACGGGAAGCCAGATTCTCTGCTATGGAACCTCTCTCCAATTGATTTTGGTAATTTTTATTTATTTAATTTTTATTTTAATTCATTTCCCTATCCACATTTGTTTGCAGGGGATTTACCTACATGTTGCTGCCTTTTGCAGCCCTCTAGCTCTTTCCTGGGCTGTTTTACAGCCTTTTTAGTGCCGAAAAGTTCGGGTCCCCATTGACTTCAATGGGGTTCGGGTTCGGGACGAAGTTCGGATCGGGTTCGGATCCCGAACCCGAACATTTCCGGGATGTTCGGCCGAACTTCTCGAACCCGAACATCCAGGTGTTCGCTCAACTCTATTCATATATCATCGTTCCGATTCCTAGCATATGAAACGCTACACATCAAGGACGCTCGGAAGATGAGATCCTTATTTTAAGAAGATAAAGGGGAGTTGATATGCCATGTTTGGTGTCCATGAGATGCCCCCATCATACCAGAGATGATAAGCTAGATTTTGGGGACATCCGATCCCTACCTGAGCAAGTTATGAAGGATTAAGGATTATAGTTCATGCTCTGGTTAGGAATCCCCCCTACTGACACAAGGCGCGGGAGAGTCTGCTGTCCCCTGTCCCGAGTGTGACCAGCAAACGGGGCCATCCACGTTTGCATCTCTGTGCTAACTAGCCCCCGGGGAGCAGGTTGCTCTTTTCCCAGGTATGAGGCAGACATCTTGGCCTATATGCAGCCTTAAACCAATTCATCAATGGCTGCTGGCCTGGCAACACATATACATAAATACAATATGTGTGTATTTATATACATACATGTGTGTATTTATACATATACATAAATACAATATTCGCAGACGACCTCCTCCTACTTATCACGAATCCTGAGGAAGCCCTTCCAGCGATTCACACCCTGTTGGAACATTTTGGGCTCCTATCTAACTTTAAGGTCAACTTATCCAAATCACAGGTCTTAAATGTTTCGCTAGATACCCAGACACAAGCCCGTTTGGAAATTAAGACACCCTTTTCATGGTCCAACAGTAGCATCCCCTTTCCTAGGAGTGAACATCACTTCCCGCTACTCAGAATTATATGCAGAAAATTTTAAAAATATTCTGCGCACTATGAAGGACCTGATGACCTGATGACCTGATGGGATCTGCCGTTTACCTCCTGGTTTGGCCGCAGAACCTTAATTAAAACGATAGTCCTCCCAAAGGTGCTCTATTATCTGCAAGCCTTTCCAATTTTTGTACCTAGAGCATTTTTCCTACAGCTGAAAGGGATTTTGTTGCGTTTCCTCTGGAGTAGTGTCAGACCTAGGCTACCATACAGCCTAATGATCAAACCTCAGCGGGTGGGAGGGCTAGGAGTACCAGACTTCTTTCTTTCTTTATTATAAATCAGTTCTCGTCTTTTCATCAATTTTGGAGGGACGTCCAGTTCTTGTTAATGTCAGTGTTGTGCCATATTATCTCCACTTGTGCCATATTATCTTCACTGTGTTCCATGGTATATCTAATGCCTTGGAAATTCTTTTGTAGCCTTCTCCTGACTGATACCTTTTAACAATGAGATCCCTCTGATGCTTTGGAAGCTCTCTGTGGACCATGGCATTTGCAGTGGGATGCGACTCAGAAAATTTCAGGAAAGACCAACTAGAGCAGCTGAACTTTATTTGGGGTTAATCAGAGGCACTTTAAATGATGGCAGGTGTATGGTGAATCCTATTTAACATGATTTTAAATGTGATTGCTTAATTCTGAACACAGCTACATCCCCAGTTATAAGAGGGTGTTCACACTTATGCAACCACATTATTTTATTTATTTTTGTTTTCTTCCCTCTACCTAAAAGATTTCAGTTTGTTTTCCAATTGATGTGTACATTTTATAGGTCACATTAAAGATGGAAAAAGTTCTGAAATTATTATGTTTTGTCTCATATTTTTTTTACATCACAGAAACCTGACATTTTAACAGGGGTGTGCACACTTTTTATATCTACTGTATGAGGGTGGAACAGGAGCTTTGGATACACAAGGGAGGAAAGGAGACAGAAGGGGGTCCAGAAGGATGAAATGGGATAGGATATGGGGGTGGGGGGGGCAGGTGTCATGGAGGTAAACTGTTTAACCACTTCAGCCCCGCTAGGTGAAACCCCCTTCATGACCAGAGCACTTTTTACACTTCGGCACTACACTCCTTTCACCGTTTATCGCTCGGTCATGCAACTTACCACCCAAATGAATTTTACCTCCTTTTCTTCTCACTAATGGAGCTTTCATTTGGTGGTATTTTATTGCTGCTGACATTTTTACTTTTTTTGTTATTAATCAAAATGTAACGATTTTTTTGCAAAAAAATGACATTTTTCACTTTCAGCTGTAAAATTTTGCAAAAAAAACGACATCCATATATAAATTTTTCACCAAATTTATTGTTCTACATGTCTTTGATAAAAAAAAAATGTTTGGGCAAAAAAAAAATGGTTTGGGTAAAAGTTATAGCATTTACAAACTATGGTACAAAAATGTGAATTTCCGCTTTTTGAAACAGCTCTGACTTTCTGAGCACCTGTCATGTTTCCTGAGGTTCTACAATGCCCAAACAGTAGAAAACCCCCACAAATGACCCCATTTCGGAAAGTAGACACCCTAAGGTATTCGCTGATGGGCATAGTGAGTTCATAGAACTTTTTATTTTTTGTCACAAGTTAGCGGAAAATGATGATGATTTTTTTATTTTTTTATTTTTCTTACAAAGTCTCATATTCCACTAACTTGCGACAAAAAATAAAAAATTCTAGGAACTCGCCATGCCCCTCACGGAATACCTTGGGGTGTCTTCTTTCCAAAATGGGGTCACTTGTGGCGTAGTTATACTGCCCTGGCAATTTAGGGGCCCAAATGTGTGAGAAGAACTTTGCAATCAAAATGTGTAAAAAATGACCGGTGAAATCCAAAAGGTGCACTTTGGAATATGTGCCCCTTTGCCCACCTTGGCAGCAAAAAAGTGTGACACATCTGGTATCGCCGTACTCAGGAGAAGTTGGGGAATGTGTTTTGGGGTGTCATTTTACATATACCCATGCTGGGTGAGAAAAATATCTTGGTTAAATGCCAACTTTGTATAAAAAAATGGGAAAAGTTGTCTTTTGCCAAGATATTTCTCTCATCCAGCATGGGTATATGTAAAATGACACCCCAAAACACATTCCCCAACTTCTCCTGAGTACGGCGATACCAGATGTGTCACACTTTTTGCTGCCAAGGTGGGCAAAGGGGCACATATTCCAAAGTGCACCTTTCAGATTTTGCAGGCCATTTTTTACACATTTTGATTGCAAGGTACTTCTCACACATTTGGGCCCCTAAATTGCCAGGGCAGTATAACTACGCCACAAGTGACCCCATTTTGGAAAGAAGACACCCCAAGGTATTCCGTGAGGGGCATGGCGAGTTCCTAGAATTTCTTATTTTTTGTCACAAGTTAGCGGAAAATGATGATTTTTTTTTTTTTCTCTTTTTTCCTTACAAAGTCTCATATTTCACTAACTTGCGACAAAAAATAAAAAATTCTAGGAACTCGCCATGCCCCTCACGGAATACCTTGGGGTGTCTTCTTTCCAAAATGGGGTCACTTGTGGCGTAGTTATACTGCCCTGGCAATTTAGGGGCCCAAATGTGTAAGAAGTACCTTGCAATCAAAATCTGTAAAAAATGGCCTGCAAAATCTGAAAGGTGCACTTTGGAATATGTGCCCCTTTGCCCACCTTGGCAGCAAAAAAGTGTGACACATCTGGTATCGCCGTACTCAGGAGAAGTTGGGGAATGTGTTTTGGGGTGTCATTTTACATATACCCATGCTGGATGAGAGAAATATCTTGGCAAAAGACAACTTTTCCCATTTTTTTATACAAAGTTGGCATTTGACCAAGATATTTTTCTCACCCAGCATGGGTATATGTAAAATGACACCCCAAAACACATTCCCCAACTTCTCCTGAGTACGGCGATACCAGATGTGTGACACTTTTTTGCTGCCAAGGTGGGCAAAGGGGCACATATTCCAAAGTGCACCTTTCGGATTTCACCGGTCATTTTTTACACATTTTGATTGCAAAGTTCTTCTCACACATTTGGGCCCCTAAATTGCCAGGGCAGTATAACTACGCCACAAGTGA
Source organism: Bufo gargarizans (assembly GCF_014858855.1). Taxonomy (NCBI): domain Eukaryota; kingdom Metazoa; phylum Chordata; class Amphibia; order Anura; family Bufonidae; genus Bufo; species Bufo gargarizans. Next base: position 258,676,053 of record NC_058083.1, read on the forward strand.
CCCCATTTTGGAAAGAAGACACCCCAAGGTATTCTGTGAGGGGCATGGCGAGTTCCTAGAATTTTTTTTTTTTTGTCGCAAGTTAGTGGAATATGAGACTTTGTAAGGAAAAAAGAAAAAAAAAAGAAAAATCATCATTTTCCGCTAACTTGTGACAAAAAATAAAAAATTCTAGGAACTCGCCATGCCCCTCACGGAATACCTTGGGGTGTCTTCTTTCCAAAATGGGGTCACTTGTGGCGTAGTTATACTGCCCTGGCAATTTAGGGGCCCAAATGTGTAAGAAGTACCTTGCAATCAAAATGACAGGGGGTGATCAGGGTGATCACCCCCCTGTCACTGATCACCCTCCCTGTAAGGCTCCATTCAGACATCCGCATGATTTTTTACGGATCCATGGATACATGGATCGGATCCACAAAAAACATGCGGACGTCTGAATGGAGCCTTACAGGGGGGTTAACAATGACAGGGGGTGATCAGGGTGATCACCCCCCTGTCACTTATCACCCCCCCTGTAAGGCTCCATTCAGACATCCGCATGATTTTTTACGGATCCATGGATACATGGATCGGATCCACAAAAAACATGCGGACGTCTGAATGGAGCCTTACAGGGGGGTTATCAATGACAGGGGGGTGATCAGGGTGATCACCCCCCTGTCACTGATCACCCCCCCTGTAAGGCTCCATTCAGACCTCCGCATGATTTTTTACGGATCCATGGATACATGGATCGGATCCACAAAAAACATGCGGACGTCTGAATGGAGCCTTACAGGGGGGTTATCAATGACGGGGTGATCAGGGTGATCACCCCCCTGTCACTGATCACCCCCCCTATAAGGCTCCATTCAGACATCCGCATGATTTTTTACGGATCCATGGATACATGGATCGGATCCACAAAAAACATGCGGACGTCTGAATGGAGCCTTACAGGGGGGTGATCAATGACAGGGGGGTGATCAGGGAGTGTATATGGGTGATCACCCGCCTGTCATTGATCACCCCCTGTAAGGCTCCATTCAGACGTCCGCATGTGTTTTGCGGATCCGATCCATGTATCCATGGATCCGTAAAAATCATGCGGACGTCTGAATGGAGCCTTACAGGGGGGTGATCAATGACAGGGGGTGATCAGGGAGTGTATATGGGTGATCACCCCCCTGTAAGGCTCCATTCAGACGTCCGCATGTGTTTTGCGGATCCGATCCATGTATCCATGGATCCGTAAAAATCATGCGGACGTCTGAATGGAGCCTTACAGGGGGGTGATCAATGACAGGGGGGTGATCAATGACAGGGGGTGATCAGGGAGTGTATATGGGTGATCATCCGCCTGTCATTGATCACCCCCCTGTAAGGCTCCATTTAGACGTCCGTATGCGTTTTGCGGATCCGATCCATGTATCCGTGGATCCGTAAAAATCATACGGACGTCTGAACGGAGCCTGACAGGGGGGTGATCAATGACAGGGCGGTGATCAATGACAGGGGGGTGATCAGGGAGTTTATATGGGGTGATCATGGGTGATCAGGGGTTTATAAGGGGTTAATAAGTGACGGGGGGGGGGGTGTAGTGTAGTGTGGTGTTTGGTGCGACTGTACTGACCTACCTGAGTCCTCTGGTGGTCGATCCTAACAAAAGGGACCACCAGAGGACCAGGTAGGAGGTATATTAGACGCTGTTATGAAAACAGCGTCTAATATACCTGTTAGGGGTTAAAAAATTCGGATCTCCAGCCTGCCAGCGAACGATCGCCGCTGGCATGCTGGAGATCCACTCGCTTACCTTCCGTTCCTGTGAGCGCGCGCGCCTGTGTGCGCGCGTTCACAGGAAATCTCGCGTATCGCGAGATGACGCGTATATGCGTGACTGTGCGCCAGCCTGCCACCTCCGGAACGCACATGTGCGTTAGGCGGTCCGGAGGTGGTTAATGAAGCAGTAAAACAACTAAATAGCATGAAGCAGCATTCAGCAGCAGCTGGAAGAGCCCCCCCCCCCTGTCTCACAGAGAAGAGACAGTCACAGTGCAGACTCACTGACAAATTCTGGGTGTCTGAAGCTGATAAGGTAACCTGCTGCTCTGCTGAACAAAGTGAAGAGGGGGCGTGTCTGAGTCTCTGCAGCAGCTAGCCTCATGTGACTCAGAGTGCCCACCAGAGGGGTACTGCGCAAGTTTGCCGGGTGCTGATGCCGGCCCTGCGTAAACCCATACAGTAGTTGGTATAAAGTTAGATAATATTGTCTGTCCTTGCACTACATTTATCATCCAGCCTGAGCCACTGTGATAAATCTCCTCAGCCCTGACAATCTGCCTATCTAAATGTACCTCTGATCTTCCAATGGACAAGCTAAATGCTCGTTCATTGGGTGATCCTGTCGTTTGTGCAGGCACATGAATTTTTGTTTCTGGGCTGCAGATCATGCTATCTAAACATTTATCTGCTGCCCAGAAACAGTGCCGCTGTATGGGGATGAGCAACCTCAATAGTGATCCCTCGTCCTCATACTGTGGAGGTGATCATTGTATGTAAATGTAGCAGTCTCCTTCACTGAACGAGCAGCTGACTGTCAGGAAGGAACGCTTACTTCAGCTTTAAGCTTGGCCTTTGTAAACCCACCATAACTTTACTCCATTCATAGGCAAAGTAAATCTGCCACATTGTATCCAAGCTGATAATAACACTGTAGTTGCCGTAGTACAATATGCCTTTAGTGCTTTGGTGAGGGAAAAACATTTGTCACACACGTACAGGAATACATTGTGTGACAGATGTTTATTGTAACTAGAGTTGAGCGAACACCTGGATGTTCGGGTTCGAGAAGTTCGGCCGAACATCCCGGAAATGTTCGGGTTCGGGATCCGAACCCGATCCGAACTTCGTCCCGAACCCGAACCCCATTGAAGTCAATGGGGACCCGAACTTTTCGGCACTAAAAAGGCTGTAAAACAGCCCAGGAAAGAGCTAGAGGGCTGCAAAAGGCAGCAACATGTAGGTAAATCCCCTGCAAACAAATGTGGATAGGGAAATGAATTAAAATAAAAATTAAATAAATAAAAATTAACCAAAATCAATTGGAGAGAGGTTCCATAGCAGAGAATCTGGCTTCCCGTCACCCACCACTGGAACAGTCCATTCTCAGATATTTAGGCCCCGGCACCCAGGCAGAGGAGAGAGGTCCCGTAACAGAGAATCTGTCTTCATGTCAGCAGAGAATTAGTCTGCATGTCATAGCAGAGAATGAGGCTTCACGTCAGCCACCACTGCAACAGTCCATTGGCATATATTTAGGCCTAGCACACAGGCAGAGCAGAGAGGTCCCGTAACAGACAATCTGGCTTCATGTCAGCAGAGAATCAGTCTGCATGTCATAGCAGAGAATGAGGCTTCACGTCACCCACCACTGCAACAGTCCATTGGCATATATTTAGGCCTAGCACACAGGCAGAGCAGAGAGGTCCCGTAACAGACAATCTGGCTTCATGTCAGCAGAGAATCAGTCTGCATGTCATAGCAGAGAATGAGGCTTCACGTCACCCACCACTGCAACAGTCCATTGGCATATATTTAGGCCTAGCACACAGGCAGAGCAGAGAGGTCCCGTAACAGACAATCTGGCTTCATGACAGCAGAGAATTAGTCTGCATGTCATAGCAGAGAATGAGGCTTCACGTCAGCCACCACTGCAACAGTCCATTGGCATATATTTAGGCCCAGCACCCAGGCAGAGGAGAGAGGTCCCGTAACAGACAATCTGGCTTCATGTCAGCAGAGAATTAGTCTGCATGTCATAGCAGAGAATCAGGCTTCACGTCAGCCACCACTGCAACAGTCCATTGTCATAAATTTAGGCCCAGCACCCAGGCAGAGGAGAGAGGTCCCGTAACAGACAATCTGGCTTCATGTCAGCAGAGAATTAGTCTGCATGTCATAGCAGAGAATGAGGCTTCACGTCAGCCACCACTGCAACAGTCCATTGGCATATATTTAGGCCTAGCACACAGGCAGAGCAGAGAGGTCCCGTAACAGACAATCTGGCTTCATGACAGCAGAGAATCAGTCTGCATGTCATAGCAGAGAATCAGGCTTCACGTCAGCCACCACTGCAACAGTCCATTGTCATAAATTTAGGCCCAGAACCCAGGCAGAGGAGAAAGGTCCCGTAACAGACAATCTGGCTTCATGTCAGCAGAGAATCAGTCTTCATATCATAGCAGAGAATCAGGCTTCACGTCACCCACCACTGCAACAGTCAATTTTCATAAATTTAGGCCCAGAACCCAGGCAGAGGAGAAAGGTCCCGTAACAGACAATCTGGCTTCATGTCAGCAGAGAATCAGTCTTCATATCATAGCAGAGAATCAGGCTTCACGTCACCCACCACTGCAACAGTCAATTGTCATAAATTTAGGCCCAGCACCCAGGCAGAGGAGAGAGCTCCCGTAACAGAGGATCTGGCTTCATGTCAGCAGAGAATCAGTCTGCATGTCATAGCAGAGAATGAGGCTTCACGTCACCCACCACTGCAACAGTCCATTGGCATATATTTAGGCCTAGCACACAGGCAGAGGAGAGGTTCATTCAACTTTGGGTAGCCTCGCAATATAATGGTAAAATGAAAATAAAAATAGGATTGAATGAGGAAGTGCCCTGGAGTCCAATAATATATGGTTATGGGGAGGTAGTTAATGTCTAATCTGGACAAGGGACGGACAGGTCCTGTGGGATCCATGCCTGGTTCATTTTTATGAACGTCAGCTTGTCCACATTGGCTGTAGACAGGCGGCTGCGTTTGTCTGTAATGACGCCCCCTGCCGTGCTGAATACACGTTCAGACAAAACGCTGGCTGCCGGGCAGGCCAGCACCTCCAAGGCATAAAAGGCTAGCTCTGGCCACGTGGACAATTTAGAGACCCAGAAGTTGAATGGGGCCGAACCATCAGTCAGTACGTGGAGGGGTGTGCACACGTACTGTTCCACCATGTTAGTGAAATGTTGCCTCCTGCTAACACGTTGCGTATCAGGTGGTGGTGCAGTTAGCTGTGGCGTGTTGACAAAAGTTTTCCACATCTCTGCCATGCTAACCCTGCCCTCAGAGGAGCTGGCCGTGACACAGCTGCCTTGGCGACCTCTTGCTCCTCCTCTGCCTTGGCCTTGGGCTTCCACTTGTTCCCCTGTGACATTTGGGAATGCTCTCAGTAGCGTGTCTACCAACGTGCGCTTGTACTCGCGCATCTTCCTATCACGCTCCAGTGCAGGAAGTAAGGTGGGCACATTGTCTTTGTAGCGTGGATCCAGCAGGGTGGCAACCCAGTAGTCCGCACAGGTTAAAATGTGGGCAACTCTGCTGTCGTTGCGCAGGCACTGCAGCATGTAGTCGCTCATGTGTGCCAGGCTGCCCAGGGATAAGGACAAGCTGTCCTCTGTGGGAGGCGTATCGTCATCGTCCTGCCTTTCCCCCCAGCCACGCACCAGTGATGGACCCGAGCTTGCGTTGGGTGCCACCCCGCTGTGACCATGCTTCATCCTCATCCTCCTCCACCTCCTCCTCATCCTCGTCCTCCTCGTCCTCCAGTAGTGGGCCCTGGCTGGCCACATTTGTACCTGGCCTCTGCTGTTGCCAAAAACCTCCCTCTGAGTCACTTCGAAGAGACTGGCCTGAAAGTGCTAAAAATGACCCCTCTTCCTCCTCCTCCTCCTCCTCCTCCTGGGCCACCTCCTCTTCCATCATCGCCCTAAGTGTTTTCTCAAGGAGACATAGAAGTGGTATTGTAACGCTGATAACGGTGTCATCGCCACTGGCCATGTTGGTGGAGTACTCGAAACAGCGCAACAGGGCACACAGGTCTCGCATGGAGGCCCAGTCATTGGTGGTGAAGTGGTGCTGTTCTGTAGTGCGACTGACCCGTGCGTGCTGCAGCTGAAACTCCACTATGGCCTGCTGCTGCTCGCACAGTCTGTCCAGCATGTGCAAGGTGGAGTTCCACCTGGTGGGCACGTCGCATATGAGGCGGTGAGCGGGAAGGCCGAAGTTACGCTGTAGCGCAGACAGGCGAGCAGCAGCAGGATGTGAACGCCGGAAGCGCGAACAGACGGCCCGCACTTTATGCAGCAGCTCTGACATGTCGGGGTAGTTGTGAATGAACTTCTGCACCACCAAATTCAGCACATGCGCCAAGCAAGGGATGTGCGTCAAATTGGCTAGTCCCAGAGCTGCAACGAGATTTCGCCCATTATCACACACCACCAGGCCGGGCTTGAGGCTCACCGGCAGCAACCACTCGTCGGTCTGTTGTTCTATACCCCGCCACAACTCCTGTGCGGTGTGGGGCCTGTCCCCCAAACATATGAGTTTCAGAATGGCCTGCTGACGTTTACCCCGGGCTGTGCTGAAGTTGGTGGTGAAGGTGTGTGGCTGACTGGATGAGCAGGTGGAAGAAGAGGAGGAGGAAGCCGAGAAGGAGGAGGTGGCAACAGGAGGCAAAGAATGTTGCCCTGCGATCCTTGGCGGCGGAAGGACGTGCGCCAAACAGCTCTCCGCCTGGGGCCCAGCTGCCACTACATTTACCCAGTGTGCAGTTAGGGAGATATAGCGTCCCTGGCCGTGCTTACTGGTCCACGTATCTGTGGTTAGGTGGACCTTGCTACAGATGGCGTTGCGCAGTGCACACTTGATTTTATGGGATACTTGGTTGTGCAGGGAAGGCACGGCTCTCTTGGAGAAGTAGTGCCGGCTGGGAACAACATACTGTGGGACAGCAAGCGACATGAGCTGTTTGAAGCTGTCTGTGTCCACCAGCCTAAATGACAGCATTTCATAGGCCAGTAGTTTAGAAATGCTGGCATTCAGGGCCAGGGATCGAGGGTGGCTAGGTGGGAATTTACGCTTTCTATCAAATGTTTGTGAGATGGAGAGCTGAACGCTGGCGTGTGACATGGTTGAGACGCTTGGTGACGGAGGTGGTGGTGGTGGTGGTGTTGGTGGTACATCCCCTGTTTGCTGGGCGGCAGGTGCCAACGTTCCTCCAGAGGCGGAGGAAGAGGCCGAGGCGGCAGCAGCAGAATAGGCCGAGGCGGCAGCAGCAGAAGAGGTAGCAGGGGGAGCCTGAGTGACTTCCTTGGTTTTAAGGTGTTTACTCCACTGCAGTTCATGCTTTGCATGCAGGTGCCTGGTCATGCAGGTTGTGCTCAGGTTCAGAACGTTAATGCCTCGCTTCAGGCTCTGATGGCACAGCGTGCAAACCACTCGGGTCTTGTCGTCAGCACATTGTTTGAAGAAGTGCCATGCCAGGGAACTCCTTGAAGCTGCCTTTGGGGTGCTCGGTCCCAGATGGCGGCGGTCAGTAGCAGGCGGAGTCTCTTGGCGGCGGGTGTTCTGCTTTTGCCCACTGCTCCCTCTTTTGCTACGCTGTTGGCTCGGTCTCACCACTGCCTCTTCCTCCGAACTGTGAAAGTCAGTGGCACGACCTTCATTCCATGTGGGGTCTAGGACCTCATCGTCCCCTGCATCGTCTTCCACCCAGTCTTGATCCCTGACCTCCTGTTCAGTCTGCACACTGCAGAAAGACGCAGCAGTTGGCACCTGTGTTTCGTCATCATCAGAGACATGCTGAGGTGGTATTCCCATGTCCTCATCATCAGGAAACATAAGTGGTTGTGCGTCAGTGCATTCTATGTCTTTCACCGCTGGGGAAGGGCTAGGTGGATGCCCTTGGGAAACCCTGCCAGCGGAGTCTTCAAACAGCATAAGAGACTGCTGCATAACTTGAGGCTGAGACAGTTTCCCTGGTATGCATGGGGGTGATGTGACAGACTGATGGGGTTGGTTTTCAGGCGCCATCTGTGCGCTTTCTGCAGAAGACTGGGTGGGAGATAATGTGAACGTGCTGGATCCACTGTCGGCCACCCAATTGACTAATGCCTGTACCTGCTCAGGCCTTACCATCCTTAGAACGGCATTGGGCCCCACCATATATCGCTGTAAATTCTGGCGGCTACTGGGACCTGAGGTAGTTGGTACACTAGGACGTGTGGATGTGGCAGAACGGCCACGTCCTCTCCCAGCACCAGAGGGTCCACTAACACCACCACGACCATGTCCACGTCCGCGTCCCTTACTAGATGTTTTTCTCATTGTTATGGTTCACCACAACAACAAATATATTATTTGGCCCAATGTATTGTATTCAAATTCAGCGGGATATAAATTTGAGGCCTAGTATTTAGGCGCTGGGTGACCGGTATGGATTTAGTGACAGAATTAGACTTGGAAATGCACAGAAGCGTGTGTGTGTGAAGTTATTCTGAATGACCCAATGTGCACCTTGAATATTATATACCCTTTTAGGGATAGATTTCAAATAGCTCTGATATAGCAGAAACCACTAAATTATGAAATTGCTAAATTGGGAATTGTACTTCAACCCAGAACAAAAAATGTGCTTTGACGGGCACTAAATAACTTTCCCAGCTACAACAGGACAACGGTAACGAGAGATTTAGAGGGATTTAAATTTGAGGCCTAGTATTTAGGCGCTGGGTGACAGGTATGGGTTTAGTGACAGAATTAGACTTGGAAATACACAGTAGCGGGTGTGTGTGAAGTTATTCTGAATGACCCTATGTGCACCTTCAATATTATATACCCTTTTAGGGATAGATTTCAAATAGCTCTGATATAGCAGAAACCACTAAATTATGAAATTGCTAAATTGGGAATTGTACTTCAACCCAGAACAAAAAATGTGCTTTGACGGACACTAAATATCTTGCCCAGCAACAACAGTACAGCCGTGGGTAACGAGAGATTTAGAGGGATTTAAATTTGAGGCCTAGTATTTAGGCGCTGGGTCACCGGTATGGATTTAGTGACAGAATTAGACTTGGAAATGCACAGAAGCGTGTGTGTGAAGTTATTCTGAATGACCCAATGTGCACCTTCAATATTATATACCCTTTTTGGGATAGATTTCAAATAGCTCTGATATAGCAGGAACCACTAAATTATGAAATTGCTAAATTGGGAATTGTACTTCAACCCAGAACAAAAATGTGCTTTGACGGGCACTAAATAACTTTCCCAGCTACAACAGGACAACGGTAACGAGAGATTTAGAGGGATTTAAATTTGAGGCCTAGTATTTAGGCGCTGGGTGACAGGTATGGGTTTAGTGACAGAATTAGACTTGGAAATACACAGTAGCGGGTGTGTGTGAAGTTATTCTGAATGACCCTATGTGCACCTTCAATATTATATACCCTTTTAGGGATAGATTTCAAATAGCTCTGATATAGCAGAAACCACTAAATTATGAAATTGCTAAATTGGGAATTGTACTTCAACCCAGAACAAAAAATGTGCTTTGACGGACACTAAATATCTTGCCCAGCAACAACAGTACACCGGTGGGTAACGAGAGATTTAGAGGGAATTAAATTTGAGGCCTAGTATTTAGGCGCTGGGTCACCGGTATGGATTTAGTGACAGAATTAGACTTGGAAATACACAGTAGCGGGTGTGTGTGAAGTTATTCTGAATGACCCTATGTGCACCTTCAATATTATATACCCTTTTTGGGATAGATTTCAAATAGCTCTGATATAGCAGGAACCACTAAATTATGAAATTGCTAAATTGGGAATTGTACTTCAACCCAGAACAAAAAATGTGCTTTGACGGGCACTAAATAACTTTCCCAGCTACAACAGGACAACGGTAACGAGAGATTTAGAGGGATTTAAATTTGAGGCCTAGTATTTAGGCGCTGGGTGACAGGTATGGGTTTAGTGACAGAATTAGACTTGGAAATACACAGTAGCGGGTGTGTGTGAAGTTATTCTGAATGACCCTATGTGCACCTTCAATATTATATACCCTTTTTGGGATAGATTTCAAATAGCTCTGATATAGCAGAAACCACTAAATTATGAAATTGCTAAATTGGGAATTGTACTTCAACCCAGAACAAAAAATGTGCTTTGACGGACACTAAATATCTTGCCCAGCAACAACAGTACAGCGGTGGGTAACGAGAGATTTAGAGGGAATTAAATTTGAGGCCTAGTATTTAGGCGCTGGGTCACCGGTATGGATTTAGTGACAGAATTAGACTTGGAAATACACAGTAGCGGGTGTGTGTGAAGTTACTCTGAATGACCCTATGTGCACCTTCAATATTATATACCCTTTTTGGGATAGATTTCAAAGAGCTCTGATATAGCAGGAACCACTAAATTATGAAATTGCTAAATTGGGAATTGTATTTCAACCCAGAACAAGAAATGTGCTTGAACGGACACTAAATAACTCGCCCAGCTACAGCACTAGGGACAGATTTAGCTGGATATAAATTTGAGGCCTAGTATTTAGGCGCTGGGTGACAGGTATGGGTTTAGTGACAGAATTAGACTTGGAAATACACAGTAGCGGGTGTGTGTGAAGTTATTCTGAATGACCCTATGTGCACCTTCAATATTATATACCCTTTTAGGGATAGATTTCAAATAGCTCTGATATAGCAGAAACCACTAAATTATGAAATTGCTAAATTGGGAATTGTACTTCAACCCAGAACAAAAAATGTGCTTTGACGGACACTAAATATCTTGCCCAGCAACAACAGTACAGCGGTGGGTAACGAGAGATTTAGAGGGAATTAAATTTGAGGCCTAGTATTTAGGCGCTGGGTCACCGGTATGGATTTAGTGACAGAATTAGACTTGGAAATACACAGTAGCGGGTGTGTGTGAAGTTATTCTGAATGACCCTATGTGCACCTTCAATATTATATACCCTTTTTGGGATAGATTTCAAATAGCTCTGATATAGCAGGAACCACTAAATTATGAAATTGCTAAATTGGGAATTGTACTTCAACCCAGAACAAAAAATGTGCTTTGACGGGCACTAAATAACTTTCCCAGCTACAACAGGACAACGGTAACGAGAGATTTAGAGGGATTTAAATTTGAGGCCTAGTATTTAGGCGCTGGGTGACAGGTATGGGTTTAGTGACAGAATTAGACTTGGAAATACACAGTAGCGGGTGTGTGTGAAGTTATTCTGAATGACCCTATGTGCACCTTCAATATTATATACCCTTTTTGGGATAGATTTCAAATAGCTCTGATATAGCAGAAACCACTAAATTATGAAATTGCTAAATTGGGAATTGTACTTCAACCCAGAACAAAAAATGTGCTTTGACGGACACTAAATATCTTGCCCAGCAACAACAGTACAGCGGTGGGTAACGAGAGATTTAGAGGGAATTAAATTTGAGGCCTAGTATTTAGGCGCTGGGTCACCGGTATGGATTTAGTGACAGAATTAGACTTGGAAATACACAGTAGCGGGTGTGTGTGAAGTTACTCTGAATGACCCTATGTGCACCTTCAATATTATATACCCTTTTTGGGATAGATTTCAAAGAGCTCTGATATAGCAGGAACCACTAAATTATGAAATTGCTAAATTGGGAATTGTATTTCAACCCAGAACAAGAAATGTGCTTGAACGGACACTAAATAACTCGCCCAGCTACAGCACTAGGGACAGATTTAGCTGGATATAAATTTGAGGCCTAGTATTTAGGCGCTGGGTGACCGGTATGGATTTAGTGACAGAATTAGACTGGGATATGGCCAAAAAATGAACAGACTATTGCTGGTTAAATGCACTTGGTGTGACAGCTTCACCCTGATGTAGGCTTTAGCCAAAAAACAACCACACCATTGAGGGTTAAATGCACTTGGTGACAGGCGCAGCTTGCCCCTGATTTTGTATATGGCCAAAAAATGAACAGACTATTGCTGGTTAAATGCACTTGGTGTGACAGCTTCACCCTGATGTAGGCTTTAGCCAAAAAACAACCACACCATTGAGGGTTAAATGCACTTGGTGACAGGCGCAGCTTGCCCCTGATTTTGTATATGGCCAAAAAATGAACAGACTATTGCTGGTTAAATGCACTTGGTGTGACAGCTTCACCCTGATGTAGGCTTTAGCCAAAAAACAACCACACCATTGAGGGTTAAATGCACTTGGTGACAGGCGCAGCTTGCCCCTGATTTTGTATATGGCCAAAAAATGAACAGACTATTGCTGGTTAAATGCACTTGGTGTCACAGGTTCACCCTGATGTAGGCTTTAGCCAAAAAACAACCACACCATTGAGGGTTAAATGCACTTGGTCGCAGCTTGTGCTGGCGCACCACAAGACACAAAATGGCCGCCGATCACCCCAGAAAAATGAGACTGACAAACGGTCTGTGCAGCCTAAAAACAGTGAGCAATTGAGGATCAGCAGCTCAATGATCCACAGCTGCAGATCGATCAGTTAATCAAGTCCTTTGGAGGAGTTAATCTGCCTAATCTCGCCCTACTGTCGCAGCCGCAACCTCTCCCTACGCTAATCAGAGCAGAGTGACGGGCGGCGCTATGTGACTCCAGCTTAAATAGAGGCTGGGTCACATGGTGCTCTGGCCAATCACAGCCATGCCAATAGTAGGCATGGCTGTGATGGCCTCTTGGGGCAAGTAGTATGACGCTTGTTGATTGGCTGCTTTGCAGCCTTTCAAAAAGCGCCAAGAAAGCGTCACAAAAGCGCGAAGAAAGCGACGAACACCGAACCCGAACCCGGACTTTTACGAAAATGTCCGGGTTCGGGTCCGTGTCACGGACACCCCAAAATTCGGTACGAACCCGAACTATACAGTTCGGGTTCGCTCATCCCTAATTGTAACCAGAGATGGAGGGAGGTGGAGGTAGGGTGATATTTTCTGAAGCCCCTACCTTTGCACCACAAGAATCTGTCTGACATTTGGCCACTGCTTTGATTTCTGTTACAGAGCTCTAAATCTCGAGCTTCTGTTAAAGGGCATCTGTCAGCAGATGTGCACCTATAAAGCTGTCTGACCTGTTACATGTGCGCCTGGCAGTTTAAGGCATCTGTGTTGGTCCCATGTTCAAATGTACTGGTCCCATGTTCATATGTGCTGAGAAAAATGATTTATTATATGCAAATTAGTTTCTAGGAGCAGCAGGGGTGTTGCCATTGCACCTAGAGGATCTGTTTTCTCTTCAGCTACAGCATCCTCTACACATTTATTGACAGGGCCGGGGAGTGTAAACATCATCACACCTGGTCCTGTCGATCAAAGTGTAGAGGGCACAGCAGTTGCAGAGAGAGCTGAGAATCTAGGTATAATGGCAATGTTCCCGTTGCTCCTAGAGGCTCATTTGCATGAATTAAAACATTGTGCTGCCAAGTGCACATGTAACAGGTCAGCCATTACACAGCAAAATCTGTGGGGTCTATATGGGTCTTTTTAACTGCTGTGTTGTGAGCTTTCACTGCCCTCAATTTGCAGAACTTTTCATCTGCTGTCATGTCCTATAGTACAATGCACAGCACTCTGACTAATGAGGTCTAGACTGCTGCCCCTTCTCCTTGTTTCACTGCTGGAATATCACTTACTCCCAACAATGAAAATTACTAAGTTAATATGTCCCACTAATTTATGGATTACATATAACATTTATTTTAAATACTAAAATTGTATTAGCCTGTATTGTGTTGGAGAGCAAAAGGGTAATAATGTTTTGAACTTCTGACTTTCAGGCTCCATATCTCACCATCCACTACAGTCTCGAACATGAGACTACCATCATTTTATAGACAATAATCTTGGTTATCTCATACATAAATTGGACTTGCAACTATTTAGCATATGATAAGTTATGCAGATTCTTGTCATGCAACTGCATTGTTACTGTTTTGATCCTAAAATTCTAAATTAAAATTTGTATTATTTTGTTAGTATTTTGTAAATCCACCTTTGGCTTTCAACACTGCCTGAATCCTTCTGGGCATGCTCTCGATCAGATTTAAGTATACTTGACCAAAATCTGTTCCCAGGCCTCTTCTACATGTTGCCAATGTTGGTGTATACTGGTCGACTCGATTGGGTTGAGATCTGGGGACAGTGGGGGCCAATCTTCATTGTCATTGAATCATTTCTTCGCCAATCTGGATGTATGCTTTGGGTCATTTTTCTGCTGGAACACTATGTTATCCTTTTCATACTCATAGTACCTAAGTATATGAAGTAGCTCGTCTTGTAGAATACTCACATATGGCTCAGCTTTGAGACCACCATCGATCCTGGTCAAATAGCCTTTGGCTATGAAACAACCCCATATTATCAGGCTTCCTCCACTGAACTTGACAGTTCCTTCAGTTTCTCAATCCGTTAGCCCCCTTTTCCCTTGTTTCTTCCAGACCCATTTGCACCCATCAGAGCCCAGTCTATTGACTTTCATGTCTTCACTCCAAATCACCAATTTCTAATCTTCCACTATTTGTACTTTTTTGCAAACTAGAGCCTAAGCTTCTTCCATCATTCCAGATTTGTGTATTGCACATTGCACGGTGCTTGCAGGGATGTCTAAGATCTCACTATTACGAAGCATACAAGCAAACCTCCACTACTGTGTTTGTCATGCCAGAACTCATAGACCTTTGAAATGAGCCGACTTGTTGACTCCAATATTTTGCCTTGATGTTCACCTCTTGGCTTTGGAATGAATCGGCAGACTTCATTTATTTTTCTTCCAACTGTCATGGCACTCACATGATGCAGTTTGGCAAGTTTCTTGGCCAAGATACTGCTATCAATGAGCTGGATGATGCTGTTTCTCTTTTATTGGGAAATCTTCATGGCTGCTCCTGGATTCAAACCATTGACTTTTCGCTTGGGAACCAACCTAATAACACACTGAACTGCTAGGAAATGTGAGAACAGGTTGTAATTTGTAGTATCCAAGAAGAAAAAGATTGTTCCACCACCAGGAGGAAAACAGTACCAATGCAGTTATATTACAAGAATCTGCATAACTAATCATGTGCTAAATAGTTGCAAGTCCAATTTATGTTTGGATGGTGGACAACAAAACTTGTGGGGCTGCTCATGCTTGTCGGTGGATCAAATGATCCTCTCTACTGGTGGTCTGTCTGGGCCATCTGAAGCCTGCTCACCATGTGTGCATGCCCTCTCATAATCACTGCTCCCAACACAGCTAAGTCAGAACAGCCTAGATGGTGGACAATTCATTGAAACAACTATTGTGCTTCTCTCTCAAAGTCTGTCAACTTAGCAAAATGTTCCAACTGCATTTTAGAGGCATGTGAAACAGTCTCTCTCACCAGGAGGTATACTTTCTAAACATAGCCTCTGAGAGCCTATTTATAGGGCACAAGGAAAGCAGTTTTATGCCGTCTTTTTGCAAGATGCAGTGTTTATTAAGATCACACCTATAATCATTTATGTAGACACATACCTGCATGCCGAGTTTTGCAGCCATCTGACATTTCTATTTGGGTGCATTACTTTACATGTATCCGCACCGTCACATTTACAATCACAAAAT
The DNA here is from genome assembly GCF_014858855.1 of Bufo gargarizans. Taxonomy (NCBI): domain Eukaryota; kingdom Metazoa; phylum Chordata; class Amphibia; order Anura; family Bufonidae; genus Bufo; species Bufo gargarizans. Next base: position 258,691,492 of record NC_058083.1, read on the forward strand.
TTGGCACATAGGTACATCAGCTCTCTAGCATGTACCGTTCCTGAGATATTCCCCAAAAATGTATTAGCCAATAGACGCTTGGTCACATGACCCTTATCAGTCAATAGAAGCTCGCAGGCCCTTAATCTCCACATACACACAGTTTTACAACAGGTTTCCATGACAACCCAGCCATTTTTCTTCACTGCTGTAAGTCAGTTTTAAAGCAAATCTGTCACCAGGATAATCGCTGAAGTAAAGCCATAGCCTATTAGCACTTAGTACCTTATTTCCAGATGTGTCTTTGTTCCAGCAATAGATGTTTTCCATCTTCTGAAAATCCAGTTTATTTGGTATGCAAATGAGCCAGTAAGGTGCCCAGAGGGGTGTCACTCTTATAGGAGCCCAGGCACACCTCCTGCCACAATGTGTCCACCCACCCCTCCTACATCACATTCAAGCCATAACTCTGCTCCCCCTTTCCCTGCTCCCAGCATGAGGGCGGGTTTGGGCACTAGACGGAGGTTCCTTCCTGCAAGAGTGATGCACCTCTGGGCACCTTACTGGATCATTTGCATACAAAATAAACTGGATTTTCAGAAGATAGAAAACATCTATTGCTGAAACAAAGGAACATCTACAAATAAGGTACTAAGTGCTATTAGGCTATGGCTTTACTTCAATAGTGATTATCCAGGTGACAGATTGGGGCAGGGTGCTGTGGATGAGGGAGCGCAGTGCTGTGGAGATCACAGTCCAAAGGGCAGGTAGGGTGGCCATTCAGGCCACCCTCAAAAGACAGACTTAAAAACCCTGCCCCAGATCCTGCTAAGCCATGCCCCAATCCAGTTAGGCCACGCCCCTCCCACTCCGCAGCCGACGAGGATTGAAAAAATTAAGGTAAAAATCAACTTCTGTCAGCTGCAGGGGTGGGAGGGAGGGTGACTTTCTCATGTGCTGTCGGAGAGTGAGTTGTTCAAAAGGACATGCCTGTGTCCGTCCAGGCCCTGCGTCGGACAGAGGACAGGGAGTCTGAAAGTACTGCTGTCGGAGCGTGAGCAGTTCAAAAGGACATCCCTGCATGAGATATTCCCAAAAAATGCATTAGCCGATAGAAGCCTGGTCACATAACCCTTATCAGCCAATAGAAGCTCACAGGCCCTTAGTCTCAATTTTACACCAAGTTTCCATAACAACCCAGACATTTTTCTTCACTGCTGTAAGTCAGCTTTAAAGGGGCAGGGAGCTGTGGATGACACTGTTAAGGGAGCGGAGTGCTGTGGAGGTCACAGTTAAGGGGATGGTCCGCTATGGTGGTCAGTGTTAAGGGGCAGATTGCTGTAGAGGCCACTGTTAAGGGGATGGGGTGTTGTGGAACTCACTGTTAAAGAGATGGGGTACTGTGGAGGTCACTGTTAAAGGGCGGGCTGCTGTGGAGGTCACTGTTAAGGGGGCGGGATGCTGTCAAGGTCCATGTTAAAGGGGCGGGCTGCTGTGATGTTCACTGTTAATGGGACAGGATGCTGTGAAGGTCACTGTTCAAGGGACGGGTGCTGTGGAAGTCTCTGTTAAGGGGCAGGGAACAGTGGAGGTCACAGTTAAGGGGATTGTCCACTATGGAGGTCAGTGTTAAGGTGCAGGGTGCTGTAGAGGTCACTGTTAGGGAGCGGGGTGTTGTTGAGGTCACATTTTAGGGGAACTGAGCTCTGTGGAGGTCACTGTTAAAGGGCAGGTTATTGTGTAAATCACTGCCAAGGAGACGGGGTACTGTGAAAGTCACTGATAAAAGCACAGCCGCTGTGGAGGGCACTGTTAAAGGGGAGGGCGCTGTGGATGTTACTGTTATGGGTGCAGACCGCTTTGGAGGTCAGTGTTAAAGGGCCGGGCACTGTGGAGGTCACTGTTATAGTGAATACTGTCTAGTGTAGTTCACTTAACAGTTTTATTGACACTCAACCCTGCCTAGAAAGGGGATATTTGGGGATATTTACACAAGGAAATTATATTTCTGTGACTGAAAATTAGTTCCATTCATCTAAATGAGATTGTTTCCGCATCAAGCGCATGGACTGCTGAAAGTCTCATTCAAATGAACGATGCAATCTTGAGAAAATTTTGCAACAAATCTGTCCAATTTGAATATACCTTCACCTTTAAGACTGGAAAGTAGTTTTTTTGTGGTATATTCAAACTCATGTGAATTAATGTCTCCAGTATGAAGCATTGGCTGATTTCATAGCATTTTATCATTCTGTTCAAGCATTTTTCTGGCATTTTTTGAGTTTTTATTAAAAGCGTATGAAGAAAATTGCTGAAAAATCATGATAAATACAGTAGATCATGAAATGTTTTGATAAAGTGGCACTGACCCCAAAAATACCACAAATGTGACATAAACTAAAATACTGTGGGGTTAATTAACAAAACTGGTGTAAAGTAGAACTGGCTTAGTTGCCCATAGCATCCAATCAGATTCCACCTTATTTTCTTTTTCAGAGCTCCTTTGGAAAATTAACGGTGCAATCTGATTGGTTGCTATGGGTAACTACTTTTAATTTACACCAGTTTGATAAAACTCGCCCCAAGGTATGTAGATCTGATTGCTTCCTAAAAGTGACTGGGTTCCATTAGTGAAAGAAATGTAGCTAATTGTTTTCACTATGTGTTATGCCCAATTTAAAGACTTGCGCTGCCAGTGCTGGAATAACCTTACGCATTAGTAATTGAGTAGCAATAATTGTTCATTTCTGAATTTTATTACTATAGCATTTATTTTTTCATTTCTACTTTGATTCCCTATATATATTCTAAATTTCTTTATCTCTAAGCTTGACAATTGAAAACCAATTGTGTGTGACTTAACTGCAGCAAGGCGAGGATGTCATCGCTACGCACCAATGTCTAGCAGGTTATAGTTAATATCATATTCTATTACTATTTTTTTTCCATATTTAATCTGCATTTTTTTCTTTTATATGTTTCAGATGTAGTCTTGAGAAATAAAACATTTGGGTAAATTTTCCAAATGTGAATAATTTACCTGTACAGTACATTACAAAAAGGGCCATTTACTCTAGTGCAGGCAGTGAATAAAATATGTTTCTCCACCTATGATATGCAGTCTACATAGACTTGAAACATAAACCAGATATAGTACTGCACTTCTCCAATGTGTATTTCATGATTAGAGCTTGTTCTTTGCTAGAAAGAGTGCTTTTCAATATGAGGGAAGTATTTTCATTTTCCCACTGCACGGCATCCAGTGTGTGAGGACAGAATACATAACCAGACACAAATTGAAGCAAACCTTTTATTGTTCTTGTTTCCCATTTCAGGAAATGATGTGCTTCATTTTAATAAAAGTATCAGTTTTTCCACTGTAAAACTTATGGTAAAGTCTTCTGTTTTTTCATTTTTTTCTTAAATACCAATTCTGTGCACTTCAATGTATGTGATGTGTATATATAGCTAATGTGCATCCATAGGTAGCAACATCTCAGAGAATTATCAGGGAAATGGAAGTGAAATAGTATAGATACATTCCAAAAACATAAATAAATGAAATAGCACAGGCCTTTTTACTTTATTTTCAACACAATAACGAAATCCTTGATGTGAATAACTGTTCCATTACATACACTACAATATGTGCCTGGATTGACTAGATCAGGCATGCTCAACCTGCGGCCCTCCAGCTGTTGCAAAACTACAACTCCAAGCATGCCCGAAAAGCCTACAGATATCAGCCTACAGCAGGGCATTGTGGAAGTTGTAGTTTTACAACAGCTGGAGGGATGCAGGTTGAGCATGCCTGGACTAGATGATTTCCATTGGTGTATTTGAAGGGGTTGTCAGGGATTATATATACAGTCAAGTTCATAAATATTGGGACATCAACACCATTCTAACATTTTTAGCTCTATACACCACCACAATGGATTTGAAATGAAACAAACAAGATGTGATTTAACTGCAGAATGTCAGCTTTAATTTGAGGGCATTTACATCTAAATCAGGTGAACAGTGTAGAAATTACAACAGTTTGCATATGTGCCTCCCACTTGTTAAGGGACCAAAAGTAATGGGACAATTGGTTTCTCAGCTGTTCCATGGCCAGGTGGGTGTTATTCCCTCATTATCTCAATTACAATGAGCAGATAAAAGGTGCTATTTGCATTTGGAATCTGTTGCTGTCAATTCTCAAGATGAGCTCAAAAGAGCTGTCACTATCAGTGAAACAAGCCATCATTAGGCTGAAAAAACAAAACAACCCCATCTTAGAGATATCAAAAACATTAGGCGTGGCCAAAACAACTGTTTGGAACATTACAACACCAAAAGACCTGGGAATCCACGGAAAACAACTGTGGTGGATGACCAAAGAATTCTTTCCCTGGTGAAGAAAACACCCTTCACAACAGTTGATCAGATCAAGAACACTCTCCATAAGGTAGGTGTATCTGTGTCAAAGTCAAGAATCAAGAGAAGACTTCACCAGAGTGAATACAGAGGGTTCACCACAAGATGTAAACCATTGGTGAGCCTCAAAAACAAGAAGGCCAGATTAGAGTTTGCCAAACGACATCTAAAATAGCCTTCACAGTTCTGGAACAACATCCTATGGACAGATGAGACCAAGATCAACTTGTACCAGAGTGATTGGAAGAGAAGAGTATGGAGAAGGAAAGGAACTGCTCATGATCCTAAGCATACCACCTCATCAGTGAAGCATGGTGGTGGTAGTTTCATAGCGTGGGCATGTATGGCTGCCAATGGAACTGGTTCTCTTGTATTCATTGATGATGTGACTGCTGACAAAAGCAGCAGGATGAATTCTGAAGTGTTTCGGGCAATATTATCTGCTCACATTCAGCCAATTGCTTCAGAACTCATTGGACGGCGCTTCACAGTGCAGATGGACAATGACCCAAAGCATACTGCAAAAGCAACCAAAGAGTTTTTTAAGGGAAAGAAGTGGAATGTTATGCAATGGCCAAGTCAATCATCTGACCTGAATCCGATTGAGCATGCATTTCACTTGCTGAAGACAAAACTGAAGGGAAAATGCCCCAAGAATAAGCCGGAACTGAAGACAGTTGCAGTGGAGGCCTGGCAGAGCATCACTAGGGATGAGACCCAGCGTCTGGTGATGTCTATGCGTTCCAGACCCAATATTTATGAACCTGACTGTATATATTGTGACACAGTGAGAGGTTTTGTCTGGGAAAACAGGTATTTTCCTCCCAGCATGTCCTGGTGGGCTGATTTACAGCCAGGTAAGGTTAAATATCGGACAGTTATTTAAGTGCCGGTCAGTGTTTTGGCAGCACCTGGCTGTCCTTAAATAGGCAGCTGGGCACAGAAGCCAGGTCTCTGTGTTGGGATCTTGGAGCCTTGTGTCTGGATGAAGGCTTGCTACCTGTTTGGCATGAAAACGGGTTAGTGTTGCTATGGTCAAGGACTCTTGAGGCAGAATTGCCACATGGTGTGAATTAACACCAACAGCGCAAGGATTGATTAGGACTGCTTGTTTTGTCACTTGCCTAAAGTGTGAATAAAACTCTGAACTGCTTGATCTAAAGAACTTGTTGTTGCCTCTATGCGGCGTACGCTAATCCTGTCTACCAGAGCGAAACCCCACAATTGGTGGAGGATGCGCGCATGAGCTGTGAGGCTGGCGTGAACGCCAATTATTTTGGTTTCTGCATTTTTCAGGCACGGTTGTATGTCGTACATTAAACCATCTCTATTACAACCTGTGCCCCATGAGAAAATAGAGGCTGTTGCAAAGGACTTCATGGAGGCTGATCTGTAACAGCGAGAGACAAACGTGCAGCAACGCAAGGCTAATAAGCAGCCTCAAGAGACTAACCAGTTGCTGCTACAACACGTGATGGCTTTGCAGACAGCAGAAGCAACCCCAAGTGTCCACGATGCCTGGAAAGCAGTCCGTGCCGCGATTCCTAATATGACCCCCCACAGACGACATCAAAACCTACCTGACGATGTACGAATAGATGGACCCACGAGGTGGCTGTCGCCAGAAATCTACATTATGAATTCATAATAGGGAGAGACTTCCAGGGCTTCCCGACACTGTGGTCTGCTATGAGAGTGACTGATACCCATGATACAGGGGTAACCCTAGCAGAGTGGCCTGACTAAGGGGGGAGACCTGAACCCTGGGAACCTGAGACTGAAGTACCAGGGTAGGGGTGACCGCCACTTTGGTGGAAGAAGGGGAGACAAACCTGCTAAGTGTGATGGTGGGAGACGTGGAGGACGCCGGGTCCTGAATTGGCAGACCTCAATGTCTTTGGGGATAATTTGGGTACCGCCCAACGTCAGGACCCAACCCTATCCCGCGCCTAGGAAAATGCGTTAATAGTAGATGGTTAACCACAACAACCTGGGGCAGAGTCAGTGTTGCCCCATTTTGTGGTTCATCAGGATATGTTGTATCGGGTAAACCAACTACGGGGTGAGCCTATTGAACAGTTGGTGGTCCCCAAGGCTTATTGCAAGCTTGTGTTAGATCTAGCCCACCAACACGTTCTCGGGGGTCACCTGGGGCTGCAGAAAACTCAGGATCGTATTCTACAGCGCAATTTACACCAGGTTTACTGGCCCAGCATATATTCAAAGAAGTGGTAGAGTTTTGTAAGTCTTGCCCAACCTGCCAGATAACTAGCTCCCAGCCACATTTCCGTAGTCCCCTAGTACCTCTCCTGATTATCGAAGTACCATTTGACCGAATAGCTATGGACCTCATAGGCCCAGTACCGAAGTCCACCAGAGGGCATCAACACATCTTAGTCATTCTAGACTACGCCACTCGGTACCCAGAGACGATGCCACTGCCACATACCTCGGCCAATCTCATAGCTAAGAGATAAATGGAGATGTTTTCCCGAGTAGGACTACCTAAAGAGGTTCTGACCGACCAAGGGACCCCTTTTAAGTCCAAGGTGATGAGGGAACTCTGTAAGTTGCTGCACATAAAGCAGCTATGGACATCCGTTTACCATCGCAAATGGACGGTCTGGTAGAAAGGTTTAACCAAACATAAAAAAATATGTTGAAAAGAATGGTGGCTAAAGATGGGAAGGACTGGGACCTCCTTCTGCCCTATTTCATGTTTGCAGTGCGAGAGGTACCCCAGGCCTCCACTGGGTTCTCGCCGTTCAAACTGCTATATGGCAGACCTTGCGGTCTCGTGGCAAAAGAGGAGTGGGAACAACAACCCACTCCATATAAAAGTGTCATTGAGTACATTACCCAGATGCAAGATCGGATAGAGACAGTGTTGCTTCTTGTTAGAGAGCATATGGAGGCCGCTCAGCAAGCCCAGAGTTGGGTCTATAATCGGCAGGCTCGGGTCCAGATCTGTAACCCGGGTGATCAGGTTTTTATTATGGTGCCGACTCTGGACAGTAAGTTCCTGGCTAGGTGGCAGGGTCCCTACAAGGTAATCGAGAACATTGGAGAAGTAAACTACAAGGTACACCAGCCAGGTGTCACGCCTTGTCCTGTGAATGTGCGGAGGTCTGTCAGACTAGCTGCACATGTCTGACTTCTCTGTTTTCATTTGGGTTTGAGCTGGATCCACCTTCTCTCAGGTGTACTGGGTTTCATTGTTAGTGAGGCTATTTATACCTCCTTCCCTAGTGGCCTGTGCGGGTTATAGTTCTTTCCTGGGAGCTCTTGATGTGTGGTGGATTGTCTGCTCCAGCTCTGCTCAAGATAAGTCCTCTCCTTTATTCCCCTTTGTGTGTTTTATCTAGGCCTCTAGGGAGATGCTTTCTTCCTCCTGGTTTGAAGAAGCAGGTTGCCTCTTCCTTTTTCCCAGCTGCTTAGGGTTTGCCAAGGGTGCTTAGATTTAGGCATGAGGGCATGTGCATATCCACCATAAGGGTATGCACATGGGCACAGCAGTCTAGGGAAAGCTTTTAGGGATCGCTAGGAGGTGACCCTTTTCTCTCTAGCTTTTGGGCCTAGTCGTTTGTTCTCCTGTGTTTGGTCATTTCCCCACTTACCTACCTATCGTTACATTATAATCCGCCCAAAAACTGTCATATCCCTGCTGTTTGCGAAATGGAGACTATGGATGCCTTGGTTGATCGCATGCAGGGATTATCGCTGGAGGTTGTGGATCTCCGCAGTTCTGTTGCATGGTGTCAGAATGCTCTGGAGTCTGACGCCGTTGGAGGAAATCAGGTCTGCTTAGAGCCTAAAGTAGCTCTCCCTGATAGGTTCTCAGGGGGTGGTGATGACTTTATTTGGTTCAGGGAGTCCTGCAGGTTGTATTTTTGTCTGTGGCCGATGTCATCTGGTGACGAGAATCAAAGATTGGGGATCCTTATATCTCTGCTCAAAGGGCTTTTTCTCTGCCGACCGGTTCACCATCCCTCCGGTCGGTGGATGAATTTTTTAGAGCCTTGGGCTTGATTTAAGATGACCCAGACCGGGTCTCTATGGCTGAATCTAGGCTGCGCAGTTTGTTAAAGGGAGAACGTACTGCAGAGTAGTGATGAGCGGCAGGGATCATATTCGAATTTGCAATTTTTCGCGAATATTTTGTAGAATATTCTTTATATTCTATGATTTTTTTACTAAAAAAATCGACAAGGTAATGATTGCGTAATATGCAAATTTTTGTAATGCTAATTTTTAGCGCTAATTTTTCTATTGCCTAGCAAAAACATGATTCCTCCCTGCTTCTTGCTTGTGGGCCAATTAGTCATAGCACTATATTGAATATATTCGTTTTTCAAATATTCTTAATATTCTAAAACAAGAATATATAGCAATACTGTCACGAGGGTGTCAAGAGCCACGTCTAACATTTATTATATATTCCTTTAAAAAGATATATACGGGAAGGCAAAAAAGAAAAAAAGAATGTGTCTTAAAATTGAAGTGCCCTTGTGCTTGCCGCAATGATTGTTTTCTTTTTCAGCGGTTACTGCTTATGTTTGCAGTCTCTAATCATATATTTACCACTCAAACTATGGGGTTTATCTTTGTCTATTTCCCTACTCTGATTTCATAAGGGTCTGACGAGATAACTGCTCTCTGTCAGCCTTACATCAGAGTAGCTGGGGTATGTAAACTCTGCGTCTTTGTTCCCCTTAGTAAGTTGAGTGTTGCCGTTATTTGTGTCGGCTTATCCAGTGTCTGCAGTGCACCGGGAGCCAAACACTGAAGCACAAGCGTCACAATTTAAAACCTAACTAGCAGCTCCCCCGACATGTTTCACCACAGATGTGGCGTCTTCAGGGGCTATGGAGCTACTACCAACACGATCGCTATATCGATTGATGTTTAAATATAATAGGGGTGGATCTTTCCTTTCCAGGTCTCCAATGCATTTGTAGCGATCGCATGATAGTCACGTCGTTAGACCAATAGGTTCCGTTTGTAATCAGAGGACTCACCAATGTCTGTTAACGGTAAGCGCCTGCGTAGCATCTCATGCCTTTCTCCCGTCTGTCTTTACCCCCTACAGCGCATGTCCCGGATAGTTTCTTTAACCGAAGACTAAGTCGGCGCACTTGCGCATTACACTCCATGTCACTTCCTCACGATCTATCACTTCTGCGCTTGCCCATCCACTTTATTCCTAAGATTCAAGATTGATCCACTGGCCGAGTGCCTTACATGTATGTCCTTACCTCATAATTCCTGCAGTTCCGATTTGCCACTGCTCTTCCTCTCTGCACATTCAGAGTCTTTCCTATATCTTTGAATGTCCACATCTCTCCCAGATAGAAACTCCAATATCCTTTATGTCCTCTCTCCTAGATTTTCCAATATATAATTTCAATATGTTCTCTCACTCCTAGATTTTCCAATATATAATTTCAGTATGTTCTCTACAATATTTTAATTATCTCCCTATTACATCTGTAACCTTACAGATAGGTAGAGCTTATTCTCCCATTTTATTCTCATATAAGGGAGCTGCCCAATGTGAATGGAAATTATCAAGTGATTTCCTAAATAAATGGAGGGGGAAAAAGGGGGGAGGCAGAGATAAGGGGAGATCTTTTGTGGATATTTTATTTTTAATCTTATTTACAGGAATATTTTTACCTTGTTATATTTTTGTGAACCACTAAAAATATGGATCCATCCTAATTATAGAACAAGGGGGAAGGGGTGGAGGGGGGAGGGAGGGATTTATCATGCTATTATGTTTAATAACCTATATTCCATGATCTTATTTCTAATCTTCTTATATAGATTTTTATTCTTTATTTATTATTGTTGTATTACTATTATATTTAATAATCCATATCCATGTTCTTATTTCCCTCACGGATGAGATGTCGTCATATGTCTGCCACATTTTATTTTGGGGCAGATATATTGACGACATTCTCATATTATGGGATGGCGGTCACGCACTGTTTCAGGAATTCACTCAGAGGCTTAATAATAATAAGATAGGGATGAGATACACCTGTGAGGCTCAGAATGAGGAGATAGTATTTCTTGATCTCAAAATAAAAAAATCAGAAGAGGGTCAGTTGACTACAGAGGTACATAGAAAAGCTACCGCGACGAACAGTTATTTACATTGGAGCAGTTGGCATCCACCTCCCCTGAAAAGGGGAATACCAACTGGCCAATACTTGAGAGCACGTAGGAACTGTTCGGATGAAATATCCTTTGGAAGAGAAAGTGAACAACTATTCCAAAGGTTCAAAAAGAGAGGATATCCGACAAAACCCCTCAAGAAGGCATTTAACAGAGCTAAAAATACGAGCAGAGAAGAACTACTGAAAACATCAATTCAGAAAAAAAGTGACATCATTAGATGCATTGGAACCTATGATGGATATAATGAGGAGATATGCCGTATAATTAAAAAATACTGGCACATAATACGATCTGATAGAGACCTAGGGATGGTCCTTACCCCATATCCATCGATAACATACAGAAGGGGTCCAAATCTCAAGGACAAGTTGGTCCATAGTCATCTGGCAGAAGAGAAAATTCAACCTGTTGAAAAAAGAGAAAGATACAAAGGATCATCACCGTGTGGGAACTGCTCCTTTTGTAAATACATACCTCGTATCAAGAAATTTATGAACCCTGGGGACAAAAAGGAATATGAAATTAGAGAACTAATAACATGTAAAACAAAAGGAGTTATATATATAGCCGCCTGTCCATGCCCAAAATTGTACGTGGGTAAGACCATACAGGAGTTGAGACGCCGGATCTCAGGACATTTAAGCACAATTGGAGATTTTCCTAGCTATTGTAACGGAAAATATGGATTTTATTGAAGACAGGAGGCGAGCATTGTGCATTAACTTTCTTTACTACTCCCATTAGCAGCAAGAATAACTATTACAACTAGTGAAAATAATTTTTTCAAGACAGGTATTGGATATGTAAATTAGGTAGTCCAGGTAGCCAATCAGAGACCTCCCTAATGTATATAAGGTGCTGTTGCTGTAGATTCTGCCTCTTTCTTGATGATGACTCACGATGAAGTAACTTGAAATTAAACAGATCTTGACCATAAAGGAATAAAGAGTAGATTCACACGAAGGAAATCCGAAGTAACAGGAACAGTGTAGGATGAATGGAGGATTGGAGATATCCTAGTATGCTATAGAGACAGAAAAACATATTTGAAAGATGATTAGGGTTGGGTTAAAAAAGGGTGGGACAATGCTCGCCTCCTGTCTTCAATAAAATCCATATTTTCCGTTACAATAGCTAGGAAAATCTCCAATTTTATTGCAACAGGAGGCTCACATTGTGCAAGTTTAAAGCTAACTTTATGCTAGACGATATAACTATCCTTCAATGATAGACATGGAAACATGAGTGTCAGGTTTGAAGTAAAATGTTTTAAAAGTGGATTCCGAAGACCAGTCCGCGGCCTTCAAAATCTCAGATAGAGAAGCTCCTTTTTGGAATGCTTTAGTAGAAACCGCCCCTCGGATAGAGTGTGGGCCAAATATTGTAGTATTAATCCCTGCCATTTGCATGGTAAGTTTAATCCATCTTGCTAGTGTAGGGGAAGATACTGGAAGGTGTGGTTTACGAAAAGAAATAAGAAGTTGTGAAGATCGAGGAGAGCGTAAAGATTGGGTCATGGATTCGTATGTTTTTAAACAGCGGACAATGCATAGTTTGTCGTTAGAAGGGAAGGCCGGGTAGAACACGGTGTGTAGGTTGGTTTTGGTTCTTCTCGTTATTTGGAAAGTTACTCCGTTAGGGGTGAAGGATCTATGAGATATATCTAAGGCTCTAACATCAGATACTCTTTTTATGGATATGAGGCATAAGAGGGTCGTGATTTTAAAGGAGAGTAATTTTAGTGAAAGGTGTTCATTGTCTTCCCAGTTAGAAAAAAGGTTTAGAAGGGAAGTAACATCCCAAGTGGAATGGTACCTAGGTTTTGGGGGATTTCTAAAACGAATGCCTTTCATGAGCCTACAAATCATCGGGTGTTTGCCGATTGGAATGGAGTTAATAGGGGTATGTTCTGATGATATAGCGGAACGGTGAAGGTTTATGGTCCTATAGGCTTTCCCCATATTGAAAGCTTCCGAAAGGAAATTTAATATGTGGGTAATAGGTGCTCGAATGGGATCCAAGTCTCGTTGAGTGCACCAATGAAGCCAAATTTTCCAGGCTGATCTATAAGCCTTTTTGGTTCCCGGGGCCCATGCATCAGAGAGGATGTCGATAGTAGATTGTGAAAATCCGAGATCGATTGTTGGTTGCCTGAAATCAACCAAGCTATTAGTGTTAGATGTTCCGAAAGTATTAGGGGGTGTAGGTGTCCCGAAGGGTCTCGGAGAAGATCTTGTGGAGAAGGAAGGATCCTCGGGATGTCTATCGTCAGACTGAGTAGTGTGGGGAACCATGTCTGAGACGGCCACCATGGGGTGATGATCACTAGTGTGGAATTCTGTGCCATCGTCTGCAGTAGGACTCTGGGGATTAGTGCAAATGGGGGAAAGGCGTAAAGACGTTCCTGTGGCCAAATTTGGCGGAGAGCGTCTATGGCTAAGGCCTCTGGATCCGGACGCCAGCTGAAGAATTTGGGGAGTTGGGTGTTCAGTCGTGATGCAAAGAGATCTATGAGAAAGGGACCCCATAATTTGTTGATCTGTTGAAAGATGAGCGGGTGTAATTGCCAGTCGCTGGAATCCGAAAGGTATCGGGAATTCCAATCGGCCACTGAGTTTATCAAACCTGGGAGGTACTCTGCTTTTAAGGTGATATCCCTGTCTAGACAGAAGTGCCAGAATTCTTTGGCAATGTCTGTTAGAATCTTGGAGGTGGTGCCTCCGAAACGGTTGATGTATTGAACTGCTGCAATATTGTCCATACGTAGGAGGATGCAGCAATGTGATTTGTCTTTTGCGAAACTTTTCATGGCGAAAAAGGCCGCCAGTAGTTCCAGACAATTGATGTGTAGTTGAGATTCCGAGTCTGACCATTTTCCTCCAGTGGAGTAAGGGCCACAGCGAGCGCCCCATCCCGAAAGGCTGGCGTCTGATTCCAATATCAGATCTGGTAGGGAGTTGAATATCATTTTCCCATTCCAGATCTGAATATGTTGAAGCCACCAGAGAAGTTCTTCTTTGGCTTCTGGGGATAGTGGGACTTTGCTTGAATATTGTAATCCCTCTCGTAAATGTTGCGTTTTTAAACGTTGAAGGGCTCTGTAGTGTAATGGGGCGGGGAATATTGCTTGTATGGAGGCCGACAAGAGGCCTACAATCCGTGCTATGGTCCTTAGTGATACTATTTGTTTGTTTAGTACTGAATGGATTTCTTTTCGAATCAATGTCAGCTTCTTTGTAGGAAGACTCAACAGAGCCGAATGTGTATTGATGTTGAAGCCCAAAAACTCTATTTCTTTGGAAGGGGATAGGATAGATTTTTGGTGGTTGATTAGAAAACCGAGATTGGTTAGAAGAGAAATGGTCCATTGAGTATGTGTGAGTATTAATGAGAGTGTTTGTGCCATAATTAGGATGTCATCTAGGTATATGATTAGACGTACACCCCGGGATCTTAGTGAAGATATCACTGGTTTCATTAATTTGGTGAAGCACCAGGGGGCTGATGAAAGGCCAAACGGGAGACAAGTGAATTGCCATTTCTGATTGTTCCAATAGAATTGTAGGAAAGGTTGATGTGAATGGTGAATGGGTACAGTGAGATAAGCGTCTTTTAGGTCTATTTTTATTAGCCAATCTTGGGGAAGTAGGAGATCCCTGAGAAGGTGAATTCCCTCCATTTTGAAATGATGGTAAGTCACGAAATTGTTTAGAGTCTTCAAGTTTATGACTGGTCTGTGACCGCCGTCTTTCTTTTTTACTAGAAAGATGTTGCTGATAAAACCTGGGGATAAGAGTGGTACTTGAATGATAGCTTCCTTGTGGAGCAAATCTCGTATCTCTGACTCTATGAGGTCTTGGTCTAAATTCGAGAAATGTATTGGTTGAGGGATGTGGTTCTGTGAGGGGAGAGATTGGAAATCTATCAGGTATCCTGAGATAGTGTTCAGGATCCATAAGTCTGAGGTTAGAGAGGACCATATTTGGAAAAAATGTTTCAGTCTTCCCCCTAGAGGGAAGTGGGGATAGTTTGGGATAGAAAAGCTTACCTGATGAGGGTCTGGATCTAGAGAAACCTCGTTGGCCTCGGGTTCTCCATGGGCGTCCTCTGGTAGGGAAAAAAGGTGTGGTGTGCGGTGTGAAGGTGGTAGTTCTGTCTGATTGGAAGGGAGCCTGCTGGGTCTGTCTGAACTGTGAAGTTCGGCTGGGAAAGCGGCCCCTGCCTTTCCCAGCCCTGCCAAAAATTTTGGGTTGACCTACTTTTTTCAAAGAGGTTTTGGCTTTATCTAGGGAGGAGAATACTCCCACGAATTTTCCTATTTCTTTTATGAGGGAATCCCCAAAAAGAAGACCGTCGGCAGACTCATCGGGGTCAGAATTGGCCAAATGGGTAAGCTGAGGGTCTAATTTCATCAGAATATTTCTTTTTCTTTCCGCACTCAAGGCGGAGTTGATGTTTCCGAAAAAACAGATGGCCCTTTGGGCCCAACCACGTAGAACTGATGTGTCTACTGGTTCGCCTGTAATAACGGCCTGTTCTGATAGGTCTAAAATTTTTGTGAGGGGTCCTAATAAATCTAAAAGTTTATCCTGGCATAGTTTAAAAGATCTGTCCAGACCTCTTTTGGGATTTTTTCCCGTTTTGTTTAAATATTTAAAAATTATGGGGTCTAACTCTGGAGTTAAGGATTTTTTCTTTGGTAAAGTAGGCCTGGGACATTCGGCTTTTAGTTTGTTCCTGGAGGATCTATCCAGGGATTTATTGACCCATTGTGCCAAAAATTTGGAAATTTGAGGTTGGGGAACCCATTCGCCCGACCTGGGGTGTTTTATTTGGTCGGGATTGAAAAAGGGGATACCCTGACTATCTAGGATCAAGGATTCTGAGATTTGATTATTTGAAGAGGATTCCTCAGGATCCTCGGTATAATCATCCTCATAGAAAAAAGGTAATTCATCTCTTAACACTGAATCAGAATCATCTGAATGTGATGAGGAAGATATTTCTTTGTAAGAGATAAACTTAGCCCTCTTACTGGCTGTCATAACCCGGCTATTGGTAATCTCCTCCCGGGTGGAGGGTCCTTTGTGGGGATTTTTGCCACTGTTATCGTTACCGTGAGATTTATGAGGATATTCTTGGAGATTGTGACCCTTTCCCATGGTATGGGGTTTAGGGTCATCTGTAAATCTCCTCTTTTTGGTTGCTTTGCCTGATTTTTTTAAAACCTTTGGCAAGTTCCGTAACTGAGTCTTCCGCTGAGAGGAAATTGTCAGTTGGAGTAGAGGGATAATTTAGCGGTCTTTGGTTTACTACCAAGGAGAGAGATTTGGAGATGGAATCCTGAATAGATACCATGGCTGATTGTATTGCCACTGATACCGATTTAGAAACGGATTGATCAACCATTTGTTGAATGGAATCCGAAATTAGTAGTTCATAATCAATGGGTATTGGTTGAGTGGGTTGGGGGTTAGGTTGTTCTTCACAAGGGTTCATATTGCTAAATAAGGGATAGAAAAGGGAAAAATGGGAAAAAATTTAAATGAGAGTTTTATTCATAAACATATATATATATATATATATATATATATATATACATAGAAGTGTGTATATTCATATATATATATATACATGCAATCATATATACACTAATGCATGCACTCAGGAAAACACTAAATCCGTATAATACATACAGACCAGTATAAATTACCTGAGTGCATGCAAGTGTAAAATTTTTGAAGTAAATGTGGTGTAATGTGTGGGTATACTCACAATTAGTTATGAAGTGTATTAACTGTTTGAATAATCTGGGAGAAAACTGTTAGCATGTACTGTGTACAGTGAGGTGACTGGCCGCTCCGAGGTAATTTGAAAAGCGCGCGCAATCACCTCACAGTCACAAGACCGGAGCGCTCGAAATCTCGCGATAAACGGGACTTCGGCGCTGAATGCAGGAGAAGGAGTTCAGAGACTGGGGACGAGACGGAGGCACGTTAGGAGGTATTGGGGGATGGAAATAGTGTTATGGGCCGCAATAGAAGATGGGAGGGAGGGAGAAGAAACAGCTCATTAATATTATAATGAATGGCGGCATACAATGCGCACCGCTGAACGGGGGACACGCGCCGTTGTTAATGGTGTCAATACCGGACCTCAGTCCTGGTAAAATAATGCAAAGACTTATAATTTTGCTCTAAATACAATAACTTATAATCGTAATAAGCTACTATTGAAAATACATATCTTTCTCTGAGGGAGCAGCAAGAAAGAGGCAGAATCTACAGCAACAGCACCTTATATACATTAGGGAGGTCTCTGATTGGCTACCTGGACTACCTAATTTACATATCCAATACCTGTCTTGAAAAAATTATTTTCACTAGTTGTAATAGTTATTCTTGCTGCTAATGGGAGTAGTAAAGAAAGTTAATGCACAATGTGAGCCTCCTGTTGCAATAAAATTGAAACAGATAAAGATACCCCCTTGGCCAGACATGTGAAATATATACATGGAAACCAGAGTTCGATACTCAGATTCTGGGGAGTAGAAAAGATATCCATGGGACCAAGAGGTGGTAATCTAGATAAAAAATTGTTACAATGTGAAGCCAGGTGGATTGACAGACTAAATACTATGAGTCCCTATGGCCTGAATGAAGGATTTTCATTCGCAGCATTCATCTAGTTTGAAACTATATCTGTATAGAAGAAGGAAACCTAGTTTATATATAAAAATATACATATACTGATTACAAGAGATTTAAATATAAGAAATAAGAGGAAGAATGAAAGAGAGACAAAGAGTAAGGCCAATTACCTTTTAGGTTAGTGTTGTTGAGAGGATTTCAGTAATGTAGTCTGCGTCTATAACCTATATTTAGGATAAAAAATAATAAAAAAAATCTATATCAGATGATTAGAAATAAGAACATGGATATGGATTATTAAATATAATAGTAATACAACAATAATAAATAAAGAATAAAAATCTATATAAGAAGATTAGAAATAAGATCATGGAATATAGGTTATTAAACATAATAGCATGATAAATCCCTCCCTCCCCCCTCCACCCCTTCCCCCTTGTTCTATAATTAGGATGGATCCATATTTTTAGTGGTTCACAAAAATATAACAAGGTAAAAATATTCCTGTAAATAAGATTAAAAATAAAATATCCACAAAAGATCTCCCCTTATCTCTGCCTCCCCCCTTTTTCCCCCTCCATTTATTTAGGAAATCACTTGATAATTTCCATTCACATTGGGCAGCTCCCTTATATGAGAATAAAATGGGAGAATAAGCTCTACCTATCTGTAAGGTTACAGATGTAATAGGGAGATAATTAAAATATTGTAGAGAACATACTGAAATTATATATTGGAAAATCTAGGAGTGAGAGAACATATTGAAATTATATATTGGAAAATCTAGGAGAGAGGACATAAAGGATATTGGAGTTTCTATCTGGGAGAGATGTGGACATTCAAAGATATAGGAAAGACTCTGAATGTGCAGAGAGGAAGAGCAGTGGCAAATCGGAACTGCAGGAATTATGAGGTAAGGACATACATGTAAGGCACTCGGCCAGTGGATCAATCTTGAATCTTAGGAATAAAGTGGATGGGCAAGCGCAGAAGTGATAGATCGTGAGGAAGTGACATGGAGTGTAATGCGCAAGTGCGCCGACTTAGTCTTCGGTTAAAGAAACTATCCGGGACATGCGCTGTAGGGGGTAAAGACAGACGGGAGAAAGGCATGAGATGCTACGCAGGCGCTTACCGTTAACAGACATTGGTGAGTCCTCTGATTACAAACGGAACCTATTGGTCTAACGACGTGACTATCATGCGATCGCTACAAATGCATTAAAGACCTGGAAAGGAAAGATCCACCCCTATTATATTTAAACATCAATCGATATAGCGATCGTGTTGGTAGTAGCTCCATAGCCCCTGAAGACGCCACATCTGTGGTGAAACATGTCGGGGGAGCTGCTAGTTAGGTTTTAAATTGTGACGCTTGTGCTTCAGTGTTTGGCTCCCGGTGCACTGCAGACACTGGATAAGCCGACACAAATAACGGCAACACTCAACTTACTAAGGGGAACAAAGACGCAGAGTTTACATACCCCAGCTACTCTGATGTAAGGCTGACAGAGAGCAGTTATCTCGTCAGACCCTTATGAAATCAGAGTAGGGAAATAGACAAAGATAAACCCCATAGTTTGAGTGGTAAATATATGATTAGAGACTGCAAACATAAGCAGTAACCGCTGAAAAAGAAAACAATCATTGCGGCAAGCACAAGGGCACTTCAATTTTAAGACACATTCTTTTTTCTTTTTTGCCTTCCCGTATATCTTTTTAAAGGAATATATAATAAATGTTAAATTTTAATTAGACCATAAACGGGAATCTATTAGCCGCAAGGCTATTTGAACCATAAATAATTTGAAAATCCCGGGTCCAAAGGGTCCCTGAAGGGAAAGAGCCACGTCTGACTCCGTTATACCCGGGGTCAGGAAGTCGCAGCGGGTGGCGGCGCGCTCTATGTCTAAAGATCACGGTGTTTCTTAGTGTTTGTTTTCTGTGTTTGCCTTGCTATCCTTTTTGTCTCACTCAGGGATCCGTAGCTTCTCCTCCTCAGCTGTTTCTTGTCTGCCACTCCCAAACTCCTTATATTCTCCTCTCACACTTCTCTTGTTGCCAGTTATAGAGCTTCCTGCCTGGACATCTATGCTGACCCACTGGAGCTGAGAATCTGGTTGTTGTTCCAGAGTGCTACCCTCCGGATCCCTGTTGGGCTTTTGTTGTCTCCTGTTGTTGCCCACCTGGGATTATATGTTTAGTTTGTATTGTCTGCCCTCCCCTTGGTGTTTTCCTTTAGAGCTAGTGGTGTGGACTAGTGTTCCCACTGCCCTGTTCACTATCTAGGGCTCATCCTAGGGAAAGCCAGGGTTTTAGGCACGTGATCGGCGTACGGGTGAGGAACCCGTCTAGGGACGACAGGGCAGCCAGATGCCAGCCGCAAGGTGAGTCAGGGGTCACCACCTTCCCTCTCACTAGGGCAGGGCCTCCCTCTTTTCCTCCCTCTGTGTCACGTATGTGACAGTTACGCCGATCGTGATAAATACAGCGAATATTCGAAAAAACGAATGTAGAGCAATTTAGCTAATATAGTGCTATAATCATTTTTTTCAATAGTTGAAATTTTTTTCCAATCTGAACTTCAGATGAGAAAAAAAATGACAACTATTAGACAAAGAAGATTATAGCACTATATTAGCTAAATTGCTCTATATTGTGTTTTTTTTCTCGAATATTCGCTATATTGCTATATATTCTTGTTTTAGAATATTACGAATATTCGAAAAACCCGAATATATTCATTTTTTTCAAATATTCATAATATTCTAAAACAAGAATATATAGCAATATAGCGAATATTTGAAGAAAAAAAACGAATATAGAGCAATTTAGCTAATATAGTGCTATAATCTTCTTTGTCTAATAGTTGTCATTTTTTTTCTCATCTGAAGTTTAGATTGGAAAAAAAATGTCAACTATTGAAAATAAAGATTATAGCACTATATTAGCCAAATTACTCTACATTCATTTTTTTCAAATATTCGCTATATTGCTATATATTCTTGTTTTAGAATATTACGAATATTCGAAAAAACAAATATATTCAATATAAATTTGTTTTTTAGAATATTCATAATTTTTCCCATTTAAAGTCATGATTCCTCCCTGCTTCTTGCGTGTAGGCCAATGAGTCATTGGCCTACAAGCAAGAAGCAGGGAGGAATCATGTTTTATCTCGGTAATTGAAAAATTTGCGATAAAAATTAGCATTACGAAAATAACGATACAATTAAAAAAAAATCACTATATTCTAAATATTCGTGAATTTTCAAATTACCTATATTCGCAATAAAAATTTGCAATTCGAATATTCGGGATCACTACTACTGCAGAGTCGTATTGTGCAGAATTTTGAAGATGGGCAACTAACTCGGGTCAGGTTTGTCAGGGGCTATCTAAGAGGTTGAAAGATGCCCTTGCTTTTCATGAGTATTACCCGATTCATTGGAGACGGCCATGTCTTTGGCAGTGCGGCTTGATAGACGTCTTAGAGAGAGGTATAAGATTCCTCTCGAGCGGGGAGTCCCGTCTGCAAGTGGATCTGTCCCACCTAGTCCCTGGGGTAATATGACTTTTGAATCTGGGGCAGGAGAGGAGCCTATGCAGTTGGGCCAGGTTTCCTTTCGCTCAGGTGATAGGGATTTTAGGAAGCTGAATAAGCTATGTTACTTCTGTGAAAAAGAAGGTCATTTTGTTTGTGCGTGTCCTTTTGTTAAACCTCAAAGCGGTAATGAAAAACTACGGAGTCATTCACATAAAGAAAAAAAAATAACTTCCCTGACTCTTGGTAGTGTGAATGGGGAGTCTAAGCAAACAAATATGCATTCTCCCTGCAATACCTGTTTCCTCCTGCCTGCCATGGTGGCGATAGACTCAGAAAATTTTGATTTTGAGGTATTTGTTGACAGTGGTGCAGGGGTAAACCTTATTGATTTTCAGCTCCTCCAAAATCTTGGTTTTAGAACTAGCACTTTAGATAAAGAGATACCAGTGTTTGCTATTGATTCCTCCCCTCTCTCACAAAAGAGTCTTCCTCATATTGTTCATGACATTCAGTTAAGGGTGATTCACATGTGCTCCGATGGTTCTGGGTTTACCGTGGTTGATAAAACATAACCCAACTATTGACTGGCAAACAAGACAAATCAGTAGCTGGAGCGAATTTTGTTCGGACAACTGTCTTTGTGCTTCTATCTCAGAGGTCCTATCTTAGTTTCTCTCAGATTCTGCAGATGTATTCTCAGAGGGTGGAGCCAAGGAGCTGCCCCCTCCATCGAGAATATGATTGTCTGGTCAATCTTATCCGTGGAGCTAAACTGCCTAAATCTCGACTATACAACCTTTCCCAACCGGAAAGAGAAGCTATGCGGAAGTATATTGCAGAGTTTTGCAAAGGGACATATTAGGCCATTAAAGTCCCCTGTGGCCGCCGGCTTCTTTTTTGTAAAAAAGAAAGACGGATCACTAAGACCGTGTTTAGATTTCCGGAAATTGAATCTCATTACGGTCTGTGATTCGTATCGCCTTCCTTTTGATTTCTGATCTATTTGATCAAATTGTCGGAGCCAAGTTGTTCTCCAAGTTGGATTTAAGAGGAGTTTATAATCTGATCAGAATTAAGGAATGAGATGAGTAGAAAACTGCCTTCAATACACCCGAAAATTGGAAAAATTGGTATTTGCTGTCTAGGTGCTACTGTTTTAGGATACCTGCTTTCTGACTCTGGTTTTCGCATGGACCCCAAAAAAGGTCTGGGCGGTACTGCAATGGGACCAGCCTGAGAATCAGAAATTCATCTTGAATTATTCCACCATTGTAAAACCTTTGACAGATATGACTAAAAAAGGCGCCAACTTTTCTGTCTGGTCGGATGAGGCATTACAGGCTTTTTCTGCTATTAAGAAATGTTTTGTGCCTGCTCCCATTCTGATGCAACCTGATGTGTCTCAACCGGTCATCGTGGAGGTTGATACTTTAGAAGTGGGGGTCGGAGCAGTTCTGTCGCAGGGTCCATCCCCTTGCAAATGGCGTCCGTGTGCTTTTTTCTCCAAGAAACTCTCGGCTGCTGAAAGAAATTATGATATAGGAGATAGAGAGTTGCTGGCCATTAAATTGGCCTTTAACCCCTTCACGCAACATCACGTACATGTACGTGGGGGAATGTGGTGCCTCACCGCATCCCCACGTGCATGTACGTGATCGGCTTCACTGTCAGCGCAGGGACCTGAGCGCTGAAGATTCAGTGAAGCCGGCGTGCTGGGGTTGCTAGGCAACCCTAGAAGCCGGAAGGAGTTGTATTAGACCCCTGACCCGCCCACGATCGCTGTGATTGGTCCAATACTGCAGAGGGACCAATCGCAGCGCATCGGGGCAGGTAAGGGGGGTTAGGGAGGGACTGTGTGCCTCTCCTTCTCTGATCGTCCCCATTCCTGTCAGGGAAGCGATCAGAGAAGGAGAGAGTGACAATCTACAGTACCTGACATATGTATACTAGTCATGGAGCACTGCTACTTAGCGCTCCATGACTAGTATACTCGTCATGGCATAAAACTGTCACCATGTCTGCAGACATGGTGACAGCGCTGAGTGCCGGCTGTTACACACAGCCAGGCACTCAGGCTCAATGCCGAGGGGGGTCCTGTGACCCCCGTATCGGCGATCGGGTAGTTTCGGCACCCCCCCCCCTATCGGCGATCGCTTTATGTCGTTTCTGATCCCTGCGGTCCCTGACCGCAAGGATCAGAAACCTAAAAAATGGCCCCAAATCGATTTTTTTTACCCCCCCTGCACCCCTGAATTCCATTTATGTGGCGGGGTGCAGGGGGCGGTGAGGGGGCGGTGTGGCAGTTGCGGGAGGCGGGCGGTGCGGCAGGCGGGATCGCGATCCCCCGCCCGCCTCCCATTATAATCATCGTTGGTGTCTAGTGGGTATACCAGGGTGTCAGCACATTGCTGGCACCCTGGTATAAACGGCTGACATCGGTGATGCGATGTCAGCCGTTTAACCCTTTCCATACCGCGGTCCGTACGGACCGCGGTATGGAAAAGGTTAACAGCTCAGGGAGCTCCCTCCCTCTCCCATCGGAGGGCTGCTGTACCTTTGCAGCCCCCCGATGGAGAGGGAGAGAGCTCCCAGACAGCCCCCCCAGAGCCCAGTCCTTACCCTTCCCCGTCTGCGCAGTTCTGAACATAACTGAGCAGACGGGGAAGGTTCCCATGGCAACAGGACGCCTCTCAGGCGTCCTGCTGTCCATGGTGCTGAACAGATCTATGCTGAAAGCATTGATCTGTTCAGTGTAAGTAAAATATAGTACAGTGCAATATATATTGTACTGTACTGTATTATACAGACATCAGACCCACTGGATCTTCAAGAACCAAGTGGGTCTGGGTCAAAAAAAAAAGTGTAAAAAGTAAAAAAAAAGTAAAAATCAAAAAACACATTTATCACTGATTAAACATGAGAAAAATAAAATTCCCTACACATGTTTGGTATCGCCGCGTCCGTAACGACCTGATCTATAAAACGGTCATGTTACTTTTCCCGAACGGTGAACGCCATAAAAATAAAAAATAAAAAACTATGATGAAATTTAAATTTTGCCCACCTTACTTCCCCAAAAAAGATAATAAAAGTGATCAGAAAAGTCGCATGTACTCCAAAATTGTAACAATCAAACCGTCATCTCATCCCGCAAAAAATGAGACCCTACTTAAGATAATCGCCCAAAAACTGAAAAAACTATGGCTCTTAGACTATGGAAACACTAAAACATCATTTTTTTTGTTTCAAAAATGAAATCATTGTGTAAAACTTATATAAATAAAAAAAGTATACATATTAGGTATCGCCGCGTCCGTATCGACCGGCTCTATAAAAATATCACATGACCTAACCCCTCAGGTGACCACCGTAAAAAAAATAAAAATAAAAACGGTGTAGAAAAAGCAATTTTTTGTCATCTTACGTCACAAAAAGTGTAATAGCAAGCGATCAAAAAGTCATATGCACCCCAACATAGTGCCAATCAAACCGTCATCTCATCTTGCAAAAAATGAGACCCTTCTTAAGCAAATCGCCCAAAACTGTAAAAACTATGGCTCTTAGACTATGGAGAAACGAAAAAAAAAAATTGTTTTAAAAATGAAATCATTGTATAAAACTTACATAAATAAAAAAAATGTATACATATTAGGTATCGCCGCGTCCGTGACAACCTGCTCTATAAAATTACCACATGATCTAACCTGTCAGATGAATGTTGTAAATAACAATAAAAAAACGATGCCAAAAAAGCTATTTCTTGTTACCTTGCCGCACAAAAAGTGTAATATAGAGCAACCAAAAATCATATGTACCCTAAACTAGTACCAACAAAACTGCCACCCTATCCCGTAGTTTCTAAAATGGGGTCACTTTTTTGGAGTTTCTACATCAGGGGGCTTCAAATGGGACATGGTGTCAAAAAAACTGTCCAGCAAAATCTGGCTTCCAAAAACCACACGGCGCACCTTTCACTCTACGCCCCGCTGTGTGGCCGTACAGTAGTTTACGGCCACATATGGGGCGTTTCTGTAAACAGCAGAGTCAGGGCAATAAAGATACAGTCTTGTTTGGCTGTTAACCCTTGCTTTGTTAGTGGAAAAAATGGGTTAAAATTGAAAATTAGGCAAAAAAATGAAATTCTCAAATTTCATCCCCATTTGCCAATAACTCTTGTGCAACACCTAAAGGGTTAACAAAGTTTGTAAAATCAGTTTTGAATACCTTGAGGGGTGTAGTTTCTTAGATGGCGTCACTTTTAGGGAGTTTCTACTCTAGGGGTGCATCAGGGGGCTTCAAATGGGACATGGTGTCAAAAAAACTGTCCAGCAAAATCTGGCTTCCAAAAACCATACGGCGCACCTTTCACTCTACGCCCCGCTGTGTGCCCGTACAGTGGTTTACGGCCACATATGGGGTGTTTCTGTAAACGGCAGAGTCAGGGCAATAAAGATACAGTCTTGTTTGGATGTTACCCTTGCTTTGTTAGTGGAAAAAATGGGTTAAAATTGAAAATTAGGCAAAAAAATGAAATTCTCAAATTTCATCCCCATTTGCCAATAACTCTTGTGCAACACCTAAAGGGTTAACGAAGTTTGTAAAATCAGTTTTGAATACCTTGAGGGGTGTACTTTCTTAGATGGGGTCACTTTTAGGGAGTTTCTGCTCTAGGGGTGCATCAGGGGGCTTCAAATGGCACATGGTGTAAATAAACCAGTCCAGCAAAACCTGCCTTCCAAAAACCATACGGCGCACCTTTCACTCTACGCCCCGCTGTGTGCCAGTACAGTAGTTTACGGCCACATATGGGGTGTTTCTGTAAACGGCAGAGTCAGGGCAATAAAGATACAGTCTTGTTTGGATGTTAACCCTTGCTTTGTTAGTGTAAAAAATTGGTTAAAATGGAAAATTAGGCAAAAAAATGAAATTCTCAAATTTCATCCCCATTTGCCAATAACTCCTGTGCAACACCTAAAGGGTTAACAAAGTTTGTAAAATCAGTTTTGAATACCTTGAGGGGTGTAGTTTATAGAATAGGGTCATTTTTGGGTGGTTTCTATTATGTAAGCCTCGCAAAGTGACTTCAGACCTGTAGTGGTCCCTAAAAATTGGATTTCTGAAAAATTTCAAGATTTGCTTCTAAACTTCTAAGCCTTGTAACATCCCCAAAAAATAAAATATCATTCCCAAAATAATTCAAACATGAAGTACACATATGGGGAATGTAAAGTCATCACAATTTTTGGGGGTATTACTATGTATTACAGAAGTAGAGAAACTGAAACTTTGAAATTTGCAAATTTTTCCAAATTTGGGGTAAATTTGGTATTTTTTTATGCAAAAAAAAATAATTTTGGGACTTAATTTTTCCAGTGTCATGAAGTACAATATGTGACGAAAAAACAATCTCAGAACGGCCTGGATAAGTCAAAGTGTTTTAACGTTATCAGCACTTAAAGTGACACTGGTCAGATTTGCAAAAAATGACCTGGTCCTTAAGGTGAAATAAGGCTGTGTCTTGAAGGGGTTAAGGAATGGTGTCAATGGTGTCAACAATCAACGCGTTGACTATACTCTTGCCTATGAGTATTGGAAGTTTTTCCACTAAATAAAGTGTCTCCTGTTGTTCAAGAGACAGATTTTCTCTTTGTGTTGATAGAAAAAGGTCAGAAATGGTTCGATAACAGCATGGGGAGGATATATGAATGCATCTTGGACTCTCAGGTCGCTGCCGGGAACGATTTTGTCCAAGTAGTACGCCACTGTTACAGACTGACACTAATATGCACAAAACCGAAGATAAAATCGATTTTAAAGGAAAAATTGTTAGGAAACATTCTTTCCTATCTATTTACTTGTATATAAAGTGCAAGTGCTGCCAAAAATGACAAGGAATAGGCACTCCAATACGAATTGTATATCACATAAAGGAGGGCCTTATTCACATTGTGGTACAACTGTTCAGGTAGTGGGACTCCTACACTCATAAAGCCTATGCACTTAGTGAAAGGGCTTCCAAAAAATACAAGGATCCGGCACTCCAATACACCCTTTATTACACATAAAGGAGGGCATCATATGCCCTCGAAAAATTATAATTGATGGCCTGCTGGTGAGCTGACCCTCTAAAAAATGATATGCAAAGGCCAGCAGGTGAGCTGACCCTATAAAAGATTTTAAGTGCCTGCCTGCTGGTGAGCTGACCCTGTAAAACACTATATGCGAGGGCCTGTAGGTGAGCTGACCCTGTAAAACATTATATGCAAGGGCCTGCAGGTGAGCTGACCCTGTAAAACATTAAAAGCAAGTGCGTGCAGGTGAGCTGACCCTGTAAAAGATTTTAAGTGCCGGCCTGCTGGTGAGATGACCCTGTAAAACACTATATGCGAGGGCCTGTAGGTGAGCTGACCCTGTAAAACATTATATGCAAGGGCCTGCAGGTGAGCTGACCCTGTAAAACATTAAAAGCAAGTGCGTGCAGGTGAGCTGACCCTGTAAAAGATTTTAAGTGCCGGCCTGCTGGTGAGATGACCCTGTAAAACACTATATGCGAGGGCCTGCAGGTGAGCTGACCCTCTAAAAAATTATATGCGAGGGCCTGAAGGTGAGCTAACCATGTAAAAAATTGTAGGTGAGGGCCTGCTGGTGAACTGACCCTGTAAAAGATTGTAGGTGAAGAGCTGCAGGTGAGCTGACCCTCAAAAACATTTTATATAAGGGCCTGCAGGTGAGCTGACCCTGTAAAAGATTGTAGGTGAGGGCCTGCTGTTGAGCTGACCCTCTAAAAAATTTATATGCGACGGCCTGCTTGTGAGCTGACCTTTTAAAACATTGTAGGTGAGGGCCTGCTGGTGAGCTGACCCTCTAAAAATTATGTGCAAGGGCCTGCAGGTGAGCTAACCCTGTAAAACATTATATGCGACAAATAAGCATGTTGATATGATGGAAGAGGAGGATGAGAAATAGAAGATTCAACCATATACCCTTGTTTGTGGTGGAATGGGTACATGGGAATACAGTCTATTCAGTATTTTATAAACAACACATTTAAAGTGCCTTAATGTTCATAAGTTTTCCTCTGGTGGAGTTGAAAAGTCATGGTCAATCCAGGCCTTGTTAATTTTTATAAAAGTCAACCTGTCAGCATTTTCATGGTGGATACGCTTATCTGTTATAATGCCACCAGCAGCACTAAATACCCGCTCAGACAAAACGCTGGCGGCAGGGCAGGTCAGCACCATCAAGGCGTAGAGCGGCAGTTCCTGCCACGTATCCAGTTTTGCCACCCAGTAGTTGTAAGGCACTGAGGGATCATTGAGGACGCTGACACAGTCTACTATGTACTCCTTCACCATCTTCCAAAAATGTTCCCTCCTTGTGACAGTAGGCCACGCATCAGGGTGAGGGTGCTGGTGGGGTGTCATGAAACTGTCCAAGGCTATGGAGATTGTTGCCCTGCCTCTGTTGGAACTGCTGTGTGTTCCCCTTGTCTCCCCTCCTCGGTTGCCCAAGGAACTATGGACTTTGCCGCCAGCGTTGTCAGATGGAAATCTTTGGTGCAATTTTTCAACAAGGACCTTCTGGTTTTGCACCATTTTGCTCGTCCTCTCCACCAGAGGAATGATAGATGAGAAGTTCTATTTGTAGCAGGGGTTGAGAAGGGTGAACAACCAGTAATCCGTGTTATCTAAAATGCGTATAGCGCGTGGGTCGCTGGAAAGGCATCCTAACATGAAGTCAGCCATATGTGTGCCAGAGTACCAACAGGCAAGAATTTGCTGTCGTCATCAGGAGGATGACTCTCAATCTCCTCCTCCTCCTCTTCCTCCTCTTCTGCCCACTCATGCAGAACAGATGGTATTAAACTTCCATGGGTACTACCCTCTGTAGTGGAGGCAACCGTTTCCAGCTCCTCCCCCTCCTCCTTTTTTTCATCCTCCAATTCACGCTAAGAAGAGTAACTGAAGGTGGTCTGGCTATCACCCTGTGTTATGTCTTCCCCCATTTCCACCTCATTCACAGGCAAAGCGTCGTCTTTAATTGTGAGCAGTGAGAGTTTGATTAGACACAAGCAGAGTTATTTACAGTCACTTCATGTTTGAATGTCATAAAACTATTATATATTGTGTTCACAGAAGCAGAAAAGATAATATGCCTTTAAGATTCATTATATGGATGTGAGGTAAGCTCAATAGCAGAAACAAGAGAAAGCATAGAGTTAAACTGTTGTTGCTGGGCAGGAGCAATAAGGCCATAAGTGACCGTGCATGGTGGATTGCTCGCTCCAGATATATTTGAAGTCTGCTTTTTGCCTCCTGTGCCCTGCAAGCTCTGCCTGCTTCTCCTCCCTCTCTGCTGCTCCGTCTCTCACTCTGAACACCCCTCCTCTTTCTCTCTTGTGAACTAGGTACTGTTGTCAGACTGCTGGGTGGCGGCCGTTGCTCGAAAGCCTCAATCAATATTTGGTGGAAGCATATCAATCCCCTTAATCAATATTTTGTGGAAGCTGGTATATCGCAGCCCTCAATCAGTATTTTGTGGAAGTAGCTATATCTAACCCCTTAATCAGTATTTTGTGAAATCAGGTATGTCACAGCCCTCAATCAATATTTGGTGGAAGCAGGTATATCCAACCTCTTAATCAGTATTTTGTGGAAGCAGGTATTGTCACCGATGTAGTAGGGGAGAACAACAAAAGACAACAAGAAGGAAGGGAAAAGACACTAGGCCTCACCTCTAGGGAAGGAAAGGGGTCACCACCTATAAAACCCTGCTCCTGGCTCTAACTCCTATCCGTATGGACACCTCTCAATGGTCGAGATGCCCATAAACAGAAACCTAGAAAACCCTGGTGGCCCTCGGATGCCCTAATGGTAATGACAGGGCAGAGACAACCTACTCCTTCCCTGGTGAAGGAACCGGCGTCTCGCTGAGGCCTAGTAAACAGCAAAGGTGGGGGGGGAATACAAAATACAACAAGCGGAACACCTAACTTCTAAAGGGTGATGGATGATGGACGAACAGGACTTCAACTAGAACCACACTCCAGCTCTTCCAAAAACCAAATGAAGCTATCCAGAGCAAGGAGTGATGGGTAAAGTCAGACTAAATAGGGGGAGGTAAAGGTCACATGATCCACACCTGAACAGGAGGTGTGGACATACAAGCAACACACAGACAAAGTGAAACCAAAACCAAAAGAGGCTGTCAGATCACTAATGTGCAGATAATCTTTCAGACCTTCTAAAACCTGTCACCGGTGTGACAGGTATATCACATGCCTCCTTTTTTTTGGGGGAACAACAGTTATATATCTGGGCCAACAGGTATATAGCAGCCGTCAATCAGTATTTTGTGGAAGCAGGTATATTACACCCCTCAATCAGTTTTTTGGGAGGCAAGAGGTATATCACACCCATTGCAAATTGTTGTTCCAATAGTTCTTGTCCCTCTATATAACTGCGGTATCGCAGCAGAACCTCCCACAACTGCTGCACAATACAAATGCACTATAATATACTTTCTATGTTAGAAAGTATAAGTATATCACACCCCTCAGTATATCACACCTATCGATGGCACACCTATACCAGCCCTTAAATGGACTTTTGTGGCCCTATTAGCTAGCATTCGGTGTCCCTA
The DNA here is from genome assembly GCF_014858855.1 of Bufo gargarizans. Lineage (NCBI taxonomy): Eukaryota > Metazoa > Chordata > Amphibia > Anura > Bufonidae > Bufo > Bufo gargarizans. The sequence continues at coordinate 258,721,915 of NC_058083.1, forward strand.
ACAGCCTGTCCCTGCTCCACAAAGCAACCTCTCCCTACACTGGCAAAACACAGAATGTAAAATGGCTGCCAGCTTGGGTTCTGTTATAGGGTGGGGGTGTATCCATGTGCTGAAATATCTCAATTGGCTGTCTTGTCCCATCTGATGGATGTGTCATGGGTCAAAGTTCGGCACAATGCAAAAGAATATGGCACCGGCAGACATCGTCATATGTTTGCATGTTCTGCGAATTGCAAACGCGCAAAGTTCACTGCGAAACGGCCGCCAGGTGAGCCGCAAGGCCATCTCTAGCAGCAGACCCTCACCCCTAATTTTTAAGATGGTCAGATCAGCAGCAGGCCCTCACCCCTAATGTTTTAGATGGTCAGCTCAGCAGCAGATCCTCACCCCTAATGTTTTAGAAGGTCATATTAGCAGCAGTTTCATGCCCTGCTGAGGTTATGTGCGGAGGTCTGCCAGGTTAGCAGCACGTATGCCGTTTTTTGTTAGTTTTGGGTTTTGAGTCTAGCTGCATCCGCCTCCCTTCAGGTGCACTGGGTGGGGTCATTTGTGTGAGTTTAAATTATGCCCCTTCCCAGTGTCCTGTGTGGGTTATAGCTTCTATCTTGCTCTGAGGAAAGGTGGATTTGCTGTTTTTACTCTGCTACAAGATAAGTTGGTTTTGGTTTCCTTTTTGTGTTCTGTCTAGGCCGTTAGAGAGACACCTGCCTCCTCCAGGACCCGAGGAAGCAGACTGCCTCTTCCCCCCTTTCACCATCCTAGGGACTTTAGGGAATCTTCAGCCTTAGGCACGGGGGCACGTTTACTCCCACCTTTAGGGTCTGAACGTGGGCACAGATGTCCAGAGAGAGCTGGTAGGGAATTGTCAGGAGGTGACCTTTATCCCGAGCTTCTGGCCTAGATGCTTGTTTTGAGGTTTTCTGTGTGTTTATTGTATCTTGTATCCTACCCACCATGACAAGTAGACCCTCACCCATAATGTTTTAGAAGGTTAGATCAGCAGCAGACCCTCAGCCCTAATGTTTTAGAAGGTCAGATCAGCAGAAGACCCTCACCTCTAATTTATTAGATGGTCAGATCAGCATCAGGCCCTCGCCCCTAATGTTTTAGAAGGTCAGATCAGCAGCAGACCCTCACCCCTAATTTTTTAGATAGTCAGCTCAGCAGCAGACCCTCACCCCTAATTTTTTAGATGGTCAGATTAGCAGCAAACCCTCACCACTAATGTTTTAGATGGTCAGATCAGCAGCATGCCCTCGCCCCTAATGTTTTAGAGGGTCAAGAGCAGGCCGCCAATCATAATTTTTCAAGGGTGTGTATGATGCCCTCCTTTATGTGTAACAAAGGGTGTATCATAGTGCCTGTTCCTTGTAATTTTTGGCAGCACTTACACTTTATATACAAGTAAATATACAGGAAAGAATGTTTCCTAACAATTTTTCCTCTAAAATCAGTTTTATCTTCGGTTTGGTGCATATTATTGTCAATCTGTAAAAGTGGCGTACTACTCGGACAATGTTGTTTCCAGTAGCGACCTGGGAGTCCAATATGCATCCAGACATCTTCCCCATGCTTTTCCCGAACCATTTTAGTGGTGTTTGCATCAATTTCTGACCTTTTCCTATGAACCATACACCCTCCCCTTTTCAGAGCAGGGGGTGCCTGGTTTAATGCTTGACTTCCATTGTGCTTGGGTGCTCTGCTCATCCCAAAGTGTTCTACTAGAGCACCGGAGCATTTTGGTGCTTGTTCAGCACTCTTAATGACCCAACATTTGGCAGGTTGTTTGTAAAAAAGGTGGGACCAAAGTAAGCAGGAAGTACTAATACAAATAGACAGGGTCAGCACAAGTAGGGAGGGACAACACAAGTAGGTAGGGTCAGCAATACCACAGTGCAGCAAAACATACTGCACCAGTAGAACCAAATACCACATTCCGGGAACAAAATACTGCCCACACGGCACAAAGGAACTCTCCAAACACTGCCCCCCATGATTGCCAGTGCTTGCTGCAACATCCTGTCCCCCCCCCTTCCCCATCCCCAGATGGCTATTAAGTAAGTGCATCTCTTACACTCTGATGTGCACCAGCAACTTAAGTCTACACAAGCTAGTGCCTGGTAAAGACATGAGCTTTATGCTAGTTTCTTTCATAAATTATAATAAATCTAGTGTTTAGTGGAGGCCCCTCTCCTCCTACTATACCCCACTTATTTTATCACTACTTTATGAAAAAAGATGAGAAGATCTAAAAGTTGCATAATATGGTGTAAATATGGTGTGCATCATAATTTGTTACTTTTTACACCACAATTTCTCAATATTCAAATCCATTTCAATAGTTAACCTGTGATGGTTGAGTTCCAGAAAAATCCCGAACAGGCTGCAGTGCCCATCTCAACCACTGTGTGGCCACGTAAAGACGTATACGGCATACACATCTCCCTACAGAGTATGACAAAATCATAATTTTTTCAGAGCTGGTCATTTCATGCTATTTACCTGTGCTGAATAAAGAGAAAAGTTAAGGAAGGACACATCTGTATGCAAGAAAACTGCTAGGAACAAAGCCCAAGAGATAATTTAACCTACAATGTAAGACTCACATAGGGCAGCAAACACAGAACACAAAAGAATAAAAATATAAAATTACAGCAGACAGATGGCCAGTTGGAAATAACTAGCCTGAAGAGCAGAGGTTTTGGTTCAATTCCTTTCCCAAAATTTTTAACAGTTAACAATATTTTCTATGGCTTTTTGTCACATCTTTCTGTATACATGCTATAGTAAAAAATATATTTGCATTATGTTAGCCAGTAAATAGAAGATACAAAAATGAGATTCCTTACTTACCTTTTAACAGCTAAAGCCTATATTAGACAAGCAAACATCATACCAAATGTCTTTAATACAAACATAATTGGACAAGCCTTGCAAGATGTAACAAATATGAGCCATTAAAAAACGAGTGAGGAATCGCTCATTTCTTGCCAATCGTGATCTTTCATCCTGCTAAAAAATTATCTTTCCTCTGTCACAGATCCATACATATAACATGGAGTCGTCTACTCATTTACAGATCACATAGAGGCATTCCACCATACCACCTGAAGCCCACCTTCATGAGCATGCATCTTTACATGTGATATGCAGTGAGAACTTTGTAGGAAATGATTAACGAACGGAAGTACGAACGAACATCGCTCTGTAATAAGCATGTTTTTGATCATCACTAATGAGTCACAAAATCTTTGAGCTATAATCGTTATCTGCAAGACATCTGCTGGTTTAATCCAAGCCTAAGTGAAAAGATAATGAGAAAATTGCAAGCTTTTAAAACTACACAAATATATATCAAAATTTAAAGAGAAAGATGGAACGGGCACTCCATCCGGAATAGCATAAAAACTGATTTATTCAAATGACAAGGTCACTATAAACATATGCAATTAAGATCACTATAAAATAAAAAAATGTAATACTACAATAAAAATATTCCATACAAATATTCTATAAAAATATTCTATAAAAACTAATAGATAGAGATGTGACCATAGACGCTAAGCTGGTTGTGTTCTAGCACACGTCTCTCAGGTCTTGTTGTACATGTGGGTAAAAGGATAATAGCAACAAACAATGGTGATGGCATCCAATGTGGCAAGAGGATGCTACAAGTCCCTCAAAACCATAGCACATGGTGCATATATAGTTCCACATATTCCATATATTCCAAACAGTCAATAGGACTACAGTTGCAAATGGATCACTTTAATAGATAGTATTCCAGTGATCCAATAGGATGTTACAGTGATAGTAAAGGGAACTATCTGAACTCAGGTCAGTTGGTTAATATGGCCTGGTTGATCTCAAAAGCGATGCTGTTGTCTGTCCCGTACCTCACTGGCATCAGCGGTAAAGGGTCTATAGGACTTATTCATTTACCGCCCGAACCAATGGCTAATTAACGGTGATGAAATAACAGTTGAAAATATATATTTGTTACGGTCTCCTCACTGGCGGTATGTACTGTCTCCTATACAGCGGTGTTTGGTGTATATTTCCCCTCTCACTCGAACAGGTGCAGACCGTGGTATAGCCGGAGACTCGACTCTTCCAATACAGGTTTCCTGGCGTGTCACGTGGCGTATCATGTGATTGGATTAGAGGCCGTGCTGGTATTTAGTCCATAGACGATGGATGTGTTAAATTTTCATCAGGGTAACACTATTGCCTGCCAAACGCGTTTCGAAACAACTAGTTTCTTCTTCAGAGGCTATCAGTGTTCAACCCTGTAGTCATATCCTTATATATCCCCACTGGGGCTGTGATTTGGTTCTGATTGGGTAGAAAAAAGGGGAGGATCGACCAGATTATCAAAGGTCCGTAATTATACAAATAGTGAACATAGAATGTCTTAGTGGAGAGTCCATAGTTTATCATAAGCGGTTCGTATCGCAGTTCAAATGTGCAACAATATTAAAAATGTGCAACAATATTATCCAACAATGTTCTAAAGACTGGCCCATCATGTATTTATATACCCCTTTCCCGATGTATATAAGAGTACTTCTACTCTGCTATGTTTCTTATTACTTGCGTAAGGGTACAATAGGCATCCTCAGCAAAAAACGCATTGGCGATTTGCAAGTGCCAGTGCCGCGTTTGTATGTCTTTCACTTGGTGGGCCTTCTGATTAACAGTGATGTATCAGAGGAGATGATGGGGTAGTTGGGGATGGATTGTCCCCTGATATATACCAGGGGACAATAAATCTTTCAAACCCCTTATCTGTAACTGCTTGAACAATTTACTTGTTACAACTTTCTGTTTACTCCATTACTAATATTGATTTGCTTTGCATCATATGACATAACTACCTCACTATTCCTATGTTTTGTTGTGTATAAATATGTGAGTCTTCAGGTATTGTGTTATAACATGCCTGAGAATGACACCTGAGTGGTCTCGAGAGCTTCCAAGTTTGTCGCCATCTTTTCAGTTAATCTTTTTGTTAAAAGGTATCAACCGCTAAAACTAGCTCCACACCTGCGGTCTGAATTCCCGCAGAGAATTCACCGGGTCTGGCACTGCCAGATGCAAATGGAATGTCCGCTGGCCCCATTAAGTATAATGGGGTTGGGTGGTGATTCGGACGCATTCTGGCAGACAAAGATGAGGAACAGCCAAACGGAAACTGTTGCATGCTGGGGTTTTTGTCCAGACCATTTCCGACACAGCTGTCTGCCGGAACAGCCGGGAGGAATTCAAACTGGAGGTGAATTTCATTTTCATATCATCTGGATACGTGTTATTAAACCTTTCCAAACTATTTTGTTCACTCCATGTACAAATGGTTGTATCACTTCAGCAAATGGCATTTATCATGTAGAGAAAGTTGATACAAGGCACTTACTATTGTATTGTGATTATCCTTATTGCTTCCTTTGCTGGCTGTATTCATTTTTCCATCATATTGTACACTGCTCATTTCCATGGTGAGGACCACCTTGCCATCCATTTGTGGTGGTCGTGCTTGCACATTATAGGAAAAAGCACTGGCCTCTCTGGGGGCTGGGATCATGGGAGCACATATAGGCTGGCTCTTTTTTCTGTAGTGTGCAAGCATGGCCACTGCTGCTGGATTGGAGGGTGGTCATAACCATGGAAACACACAGTGTATAATGTGATGGAAAAATCTACCGAGCACCCGAGCACAATGGAAGTGAACGGGAGAACCCTTGCATTAAACCAGGCACCCCCTGCTCTGAAGAGGGGAGGGTGCCTGGTTCATAGGAAAAGGTCATAAATTGATGGAAACACCACCAAAATGGTTTGGGAACAGCATTGGTGGGATGTCTGGATGCATCTTGGACTCCCAGGTCGCTGCTGGGAATGATGTTGTGCGAGTAGTACGCCACTTTTACAAACTGAAAATAATACGCACAAAACCGAAGATAAAATTGATTTTAGTGGAAAAATTGTTAGGAAACATTCTTTCCTGTATATTTACTTGTATATAAAGTGCAAGTGCTGCCAAAAATTACAAGGAAGAGGCACTCCGATACAACCTGTATATCACATAAAGGAGGGCATCATAAACCGCCTTTAAAAATTATGATTGATGGCCTGCTGGTGACTCTCAAAAACATTTGGAGCAAGGGCCTGCTGATCTGACCATCTAAAACATTAGGGGAGAGGGCCTGCTGCCGCTTTGGTGACTCTAGATAACCTGGGCCTGATCGCACGTCCCTGTGACGGAGACAATCCATTCGGATGTCTCCCCTATCAACTTTTGATGTTATTTTCAGAGCAAACTACGGTGACCATGGGTAACGGGAATCAGAGTTTGGTTGCAGAGAGGGAACCTGAGAAACAGCTAAGGCTACCACTTCCAAGACAAGGCAGCATGCGCGCAAATTAACTATTAGGCATAATTAGGTGAGGGCCTGCAGGTGAGCTAACCCTGTAAAAGATTGTAGGTGAGGGCCTGCTGGTGAGATGACCCTATAAAAGAATGTAGGTGAGGGTCTGCAGGTGAGCTGAGCCCCTAAAACATTATATGTGAGGGCCTGCAGGTGATCTGACCCTCTAAAAAATTATATGCAAGGGCCTGATGCTGAATTGACCCTCTAAAACATTATGGTTGAGGATCTGCTGCTAAGCTGACCATTAAAATAATTGAGGGAGAGTGCCTGCTGATTAGCTAACCATTTAAAGAATTTACAGTGTTCAAAGTGAGACTGGACTTGTAGATGAGGGCCTGCTGGTGAGCTGACCCTCTAAAAAATTATATGCGAGGGCCTGCAGGTGAGCTGACCCTGTAAAACATTATATGCATATGCATGCAGGTGACCCTGTAATAGATCGTAGGTGAGGGCCTGCTGGTGAGCTGAGCCTGTAAAAAATTATATGCGAGGGACTTCAGATGAGCTGACCCTGTAAAACATTATACGAGAAGGGCATATATGCGAGTGCAACATATGCAACGAATAAGCATGTTGATATGATGGAAGAGGAGAAGGAGGATGAGAAAAGGAAGATTCAACCATGGGCATGCTGGTGAGCTGAGCCTGTAAACCATTATATGCGAGGGCCTGCTGGTGAGCTGACCCTGTAAAACATTATATGCGAGCGCCTGCTGGTGAGCTGATCCATTAAAAAATTATATGCGAGGGCCTCCTGGTGAGCTGACCCTGTAAAACATTATATGTGAGGGCCTGCTGGTGAGCTGATCCACTTAAAAATTAGATACAAGGGCCTGCAGCTGAGCTGACCCTATAAAACATTATACGAGAAGGGCATATATGCGAGTGCAACATATGCAATGAATGAGGATGAGAAAAGGAAGATTCAACCATATAACCTTGTTTGTGGTGGAAGGGGTGCATGGGAATACAGTGTATTCAGTACAATATAAACAACACATTTAAAGTGCTTTTATGCTCATCAGCTTTCTTCTGGTGGAGTCGAGAAGTCATGGTCAATCCAGGCCTTGTTTATTTTTATGAGTCAACCTGTCAGCATTTTCAGTTGACAGGCAGATACGCTTATCTGTTATAATGCCGCCAGCAGTACTAAATACCCACTTAGACAAAATGCTGGCGGCAGGGCAGGCCAGCACCTCCAAGGCGTAGAGCCAGTAGTTGTAAGGCACTGAAGGATCACTGAGGACACTGACACGGTCTGCTACGTACTCCTTCACCATCTTCCAAAATTGTTTCTTCCTTGTGACATTAGGATGGAACTGCTATGTGTTCCCCTTGTCTCCCCTCCTCGGTTGCCCAAGGAACTACGGACTCTGCCGCCAGCATTGTCAACTGGAAATTTTTGGAGTAATTATTTAACAAGGATCTTCTGGTATTGCACCATGTTGCTCATCCTCTCCACCAGAGGAATAAGATGAGAAGTTCTCTTTGTAGCGGGGTTCGAGAAGGGTGAACAACCAGTAATCCATGTTGTCTAAAATGCGTATAAAACGTGGGTCGTGGAAAAGTCAGCGATGTGTGCCAGAGTACCAACAGGCAAGACTTCGCTGTCATCATCAGGAGGATCACTCTCAATCTCCTCATCCTCCCTTCTCTTCTGCCCACTCATGCTGAACATATGGAATTAAACTGCCATGTGTACTACCCTCTGTAGTGGAGGCAACCGTCTCCTGCTCCTCCTGCTCTTTATCGTCCAATTCGCACTGAGAAGACGAACTGAGGGTGGTCTGGCTATCACCCTGTGCAATATCTTCTCCCATTTCCACCTCTTCCACATGAAAAGCGTCATCCTTAATTGTGAGCAGCGAGCATTTGAGTAGACACAGAAGTGGGATGGTTACGCTGATAATAACGTTATCACCGCTCACCATCTATGTTGATTCCTCAAAGTTTCTTAAAACCTTACAGAGGTCAGACATCCATGCCAACTCCTCGCTTGTGAATAGCAGAAGATTACTGGAATGGCGATGACCATGTTGCAGCTGGTATTCAACTACGGCCCTCTACTGCTCACAAAGCCTGGCCAAAATGTGGAACGTCGAGTTCCAGCGCATGCTCACGTCGCACAACAGCCAATGAGCTGTCAATTTCCAGCGCTGCTGCAGCGTTGACAGACCGGCTGAAGCCGTCGATGACTTGCAGAAATGTGCACACACATGGTGCACATTCACCAGTAGCTCAGACAAATTAAGGTAGGTTTTGAGAAACCTCTGAAACACTAAGTTTAAGACGTGGGCTAGACATGGGATGTGTATGAGCTTGCCGAGCTCAAAAGGCACCACCAAGTTCCAGCCATTATATGACACAACCATGCCTGGTTCTAGGTTGAGTGGCGAGAGCCACAGCTCTGTCTGGTCTCTTATCCCCTGCCATAGCTCTGCAGTCGTGTGCTGTTTGTGGTCTAAGCATATCAAATTCAGCACGGCCTGTTGAAGCTTCCCCACTGCAGTGCTACACTGCTTCCAGCTACCAACTGATAACTCACTGGTGCGACATGCAAATAATTCAGAGTTAGACGTAAAGGAGGAAGCGGAGGAGGAGAAGTGGGAGTTGGAGCCACTAACATAGGTGCTGGCAGAAACCCTGATTGGCGTAGGGCCTGCAATTCTTGGCGTCGGTAGCACCTGTGTCATCCCAGGGTACGACTCACTCCCGGTCTCCACAACGTTCACCCAGTGTGCCGTCAGGGAAATGTAGCATCCCTGACCAAATGCACTTGTCCATGTGTCCATGGTTAAGTGAACCTTCCCAGTTACTGCATTGATCAGGGCACGTGTGATGTTACGGGACACCTTCAAAAATAGTGGCAGTTGGGGACTGCGTAACACGGAACGGCCGCCAACATCAGGCTGCGGAAGGCCTCAGTGTCCACAAGCCTAAATGGCAACATTTCCAGGGCCAGTATTTTGGAAAGTTGCATATTTGGTGCTATTTGTGCTTGCGTTCAAATGCCTGGGGTAAGGACATTTGTACACTGCGCTGGGAAACGGAAGTAGATGTGGTCGCTGATGGTGCTTGCAAAGGTCCAGGTGCAGGGCGGGAGGCATCCGGGCCTGCGCCTTCGACAGGCGATTGGCCAGCACGTAACACAGGGAAAGAGAAGGCAGTGGTGTGATCCGCAGGCACAGATTGTGGATCCAGGCATTTGGCCCACCTATTACGGTTCTTGAATGCCATGTTGCGGAGCATGTTGGTGGTGGTGAGGTTGCTAGTGTTCACGCCCCAGCTCATTTCTGTATGGCACAGGTTGCAAATTACTAATCTTTTGTCATCCACACTTTCCTCAAAAAAGCACCAGACTGCGGAACACCTACCCCTTGGCAAGGGAGATTTCCAAAAGGGGGCGCTCCGTTTAACAGTTGCGGTCCTATTTGGTGTGGCCCTCCTTCTACCTTTTGCCACCCCACTGCCTCTTCCAGTCTGTTGCGGTGCTGCAGATCCCTCCCTCTCTTTACTGCTGTCCTCTCTCGGCTTTCCACCTTCCCAGGTTTGGTCAGTGACTTCATCGTCCACCACCTCCTTTTCCACTTGCTCACTCTGCTCACCCTCCTGACTTTTTAACCTAACCACTACCTCATTGATTGACAACTGTGTCTCATCCTCTTCATCAACCTCTTGAGACAATAATTGCCGTTGACTTATTGGCAACTGTGTCTCATCATCATCCATCTCATTAAACAGTAATTGCCGTTACCCCTACGTCATCTTCTTGTGATTTTGGATGCTCAAGAGTTTGGGAATCAGGGCACAAGATCTGTCCCTCTTCAAGCGTGCTTGGCGAGAGGGCCAAATAAACGAATGGCGCTGAAAAGAGCTCCTTGGAATATCCGAGTGTGGGATCACTTGTTTGCCCAGACTCTCCATGGTGTAAGGAAGGACGATCAGGGTGAGGATTGGGTTAAGCAGACTCTTGGCTACTGAGACTGGACTTGGTGGAAGACAGGGTGGTGCTTAAATGACTGGAAGCATTATCTGCTGCAATCCAACCGACCACCTGGTCGAACTGGTCTAACTTCAAGAGTGGTGTCCTGCGCCGACCTGCAAACTGGGACATGAAGCTAGGTATCGTGGATGATTGTTTTTCTTCTGCTCTGGCAACAGGCACAGTTTCACCGTGCCTAGGGCCACGGCCTCTGCGTGCACCCTTACTGCTCAAATTCATATTAAATGTTATATATAATTGAAAGTCTGTCATGCGAACAGTAGCGTAGGATTTGGAAGTGTATGCGCGAACAAATTAAAAAAGGTATTTGGGTTGTGGAAAAGTCACACAGGAGATATCCTGCAGATAATGTTAATGCTGTCACCAGCAGCTAATAAAATTACTGGGAATGTCACAGGTATTTGGGATGAGGAAACGTTATACAGGAGAAGTACCACCGGTAATGTCTCCATCCGCAGCGTCTACGCAAAAAAGTACACTGTATGTCACAGATAATTTGTTTCAGTGCACACGTTACACTGCAGATGTGCCCCTGGTAATGTCACTGTCAGAAGTGGACACCGTCTATTGACAAAGTACACTGTATGTCACAGATACATTTTCTAATCGCACACGTTACACTGGTGCCCTGGTTATGTAACTGTCAGAAGCGGACACAGACTATTGAAAAAGTACACTGTACGTCACAGAATTTTTGGATGCGCACATTTTACACTGGAGATGTGGAGCAGCTAATGTCACTGTCCGCAGCAGACACCATGTATGGAAAAAGTACACTGTATGTCACAGATACATTTTAGAATCTCACACGTTACACTGCAGATGTGGCGCTGGTAATGTCACTGTCCGCAGCAGACACAGTCTATGGAAAATGTACACTGTATGTCCCAGATAAGTTTTGTAAGCACACACGTTACACTGCAGATGTGGCGCTGGTAATATCACTGTCCGCAGCAGACACCGTCTACGGAAAACTTACACTGTATGTCACAGATACATTTTTGAAGCACACATGTTACACTGCAGATGTGCCCCTGGTAATGTCACTGTCAGAAGTGGAAACCGTCTATTGACAAAGTACTCTGTATGTCACAGATACATTTTTTAATCGCACACGTTACACTGGAGATGTGCCCCTTGATATGTAACTGTCTGCAGCGGACACCGTCTAATGAAAAAGTACACTGTATGTCACAGTTATTTTTGGGCTGCGCACACTTTACACAGGAGATGTGGCGCAAATAATGTCACCGTCTGCAGCGGACACCGTCTACGGAAAAAGTAGACTGTATGTCCCAGATACATTTTTGAAGCGCACATGTTACACTGCAGATGTGGTGCTGGTAATGTCACTGTTTGAAGCAGACTCTGTCTATGGAAAAAGTACACTGTATGTCACAGATATTTTTGGGATGCGCACATGTTACACTGCAGATGTGGTGCTGATAATGTCACTGTTCACAGCAGACACCGTGTACTGAAAAAGAGCACTGTATGTCACAGATACATTTTTGAAGCGCACGCGTTACACTGCAGATGTGGTGCTGGTAATGTCACTGCCCGCAGCAGACACCATCTGTGGAAAAAAACCTCTGTATAGTATGCCACAGATACATTTTTAAAGTGCACACATTACACTGCAGATGTGCCACTGGTAATGTCACTGTCCGCAGCAGACACCATCTATTGAAAAAGCACACTGTATGTCACAGATATTTTTGGGATGCGCACACTTTGCACAGGAGATGTGGCGCAGCTAATGTCACTGTCTGCAGCAGACACCGTCTACGAAAAAAGTACACTGTATGTCACAGATAAATTTTAGAAGCACACACGTTACACTGCAGATGTGGTGCTGGTAATGTCACTGTCTGTAGCAGACACCCTCTACGGAAAATGTACACTTTATGTCCCAAATACTTTTGGGATGCGCAAACTTTACACAGGAGATGTGGCGCAAATAATGTCACTGTCCGCAGCAGACACTGTACAAGTACACTTGTATGACACAGATACAGTTTAAAAGTGCAAACGTTACACTGCAGATGTGGCACTGGTAATGTCCCTGTTCGCAGCAGACACCGTCTACGGAAAAAGTACACTGTATGTCCCAGATAAAAATTATCAGCGCACACGTCACGCTGCAGATGTGGCGCTGGTAATGTCACTGTTCGCAGCAGACATCATCTATGGAAAAAGTACACTTTATGTCACAGATACATTTTTTAAGCGCAGACGTTACACTGAAGATGTGGCACAGCTAATGTCATTGTCCGCAGCGGACACCGTATATTGAAAAAGTACACTGTATGTCACAGATATTTTTGGGATGTGCTCACTTTACACAGGAGATGTGGCGCAATGTCACTGTTCTCAGCAGACACGGTCTACGGAAGAAGTACACTGTGTCACAGATACATTTTAGAAGTGCACACGTTACAATGCAGATGTGGCACTGGTAATGTCACTGTCCGCAGCAGACATTGTCTACGGAAAAAGTACACTGTATGTCACAGATAAATTTTTGAAGGGCACAGGTTACACTGCAGATTTGGCGCTGGTAATGTCACTGTCTGCAGCAGTCACCGTCTGTGTAAAAAAACCTCTGCATAGTATGTCACAGTTACATTTTTGAAGTGCACACGTTACACTGCAGATGTGGCACTGGTAATGTCACTGTCCGCAGCAGACACGTCTACTGAAAAAGTACACTGTATGTCGCAGATAAATTTATTAAGCGCACACGTTACACTGCAGATGTGCCACAGCTAATTTCACTGTCCGCAGCGGACACTGTCTATTGAAAAAGTACACTGTATGTCACAGATATTTTTGGATGCACACACTTCAAACAGGAGATGTGGAGCAGCTAATTTCACTTTCTGCAGCGGACACTGTCTATGGAAAAGGTACACTGGATGTCATATATTTTTTGGATGCGCACACTTTATACAGGAGATGTGGCACAGCTAATGTCACTGTCCACTAGTGATGGATGAGCCAGGAAGACTCACGATCGCGCAAATGCAATCAAATTTTTGCGAAACAGCAAGTTTGTGGCGGGCCCCATTCACTTTAATGGCAGGCAAACCTGTAAAACCTTCAGGTCATATTTGCAGCCACCAAATACTCACTAGAAGTGCACAAACCATCCCACAACAAGAACATTGATATACCACAGGAGAATCAATGGCAAAAATTCCCACAAAAAATATCTATTTTAATCAGGGGCCATTTTTATGCATCCTAAAGGGAAACTCTCAAAAATGTGCACTGCTGGAGCCTAGAAAATTTTTATTTTAGACCACGGGAATATAGGCCCTAAACATTAGGCATTCAACGAACAGAAAGCATCAAGTGAATATGTGGCTGGGGGTATATTAGACGGTCATTGGATATCAATTTTACTGCAGGCCAGTGGACTACAGGCAATAAAATTATTCATTCACCGGACAGAAAACATCATTCATTTTTCTAAATGTGAGGTAGTCTACACTGTTGTGAGCCGGGTGAGTGCACTTATCGGTCACGATCCCCCCTGCTTCACTGAACATCCTTTCGGACAGGACACTCGACATGGGGCAAGCCAAGAGTTCCATGGCAAATTTTGCCAGCTCTGGCCACAGGTCAAGCCTGAACATCCAGTACTCAAGGGGCTCCTCGCTACTCAGAGCATCCACATCGGCCGTTAACCAGATGTAGTTGGACACCTGTTGGTCTAGGCTTTCCCTGAGGCTGGATCTGGAGGACGGCTGTCGATGGGTTGGCTGCAAGAATGATATCATATCTGAAGTGACCACCACATCTTCAAACCACTCTCTTCTTGCATGCGCTGTAGGTTTAGTACCTGTAACTGTTTCTCCATGGGTGGAAATTCCTCTGCCATTGCCCGCAACAGCAGAATGCAGCATCTCTCGAAGCAAGGCCTGGAAATGCAGCATCCTGACAGCCCTCTGTGATCCTTCCTTAGCACAGCTTTCCCTGACTAATAATGAGCCGAACATGCATCATCGGGTGCTTTATAGCACCCGATGACGCGTTTCCGCCAGCCAATCACTGTAATGCCATCAGCCAACATGGCTACGGCATTACAGTGAGGGCAGCACTTATCTCGCACATTTATTGGCTGCCAAGAAACGTGCGTGTCGGAGACTTGAGCATTACGCTTAAGCTCATGTGGTATTTAGCCAAATACCGCCCTGTGCCGAGCATCGAGATGCTCGAGCCGAACAGTTTCGCCGAGCATGCTCGATTATCATTAGACACAACCATTTTAAGCCTTTTATGTTTCTGGGTTTTTTAATGCTTAATTTATTTTATATCTGATGTTTAAAAACAGATTTCTTGTTTGCAAACCTATCCTTCTGTAACTAAGCTAAATATTTGTTAAAGGTGTAGTGAATTTTGTTAAATTGCCTGAAAAAATGCAAGAAATAATGGGTCCAGGTGGGCTGCAGTCCCGCTAAAGCGTAGGCATATACAATGAGTGATAAATTATATACACGACGACAGTGTGACTGTTTAAACACTATTTGCAAAGCTACATCTTCTGCTTTTGTGCTTCATTGAATCACTGTTTTTATATCTTCATTCTAGTAGAGAATAATTATTGTGTATATCTATCTTTTCAGCTGGAACCTACAATTCTCTGCAGTGATAGTAAAGTTTAAGGAACAAGTGTGCCACTTTCATCTACACTCCAAATATTAATGTTAAATTCTATGATATATTATTATTAAGAACAGCAATGAATATCTTTTTACTTTCACCTTTTTCACTTTATTATGACTGCTCCTATATATAAAAATATAAAAGAGATACATATGACAACAATGATGGCAAACATCGTATCATCAAAATGTTAGGGAACATAAGACTGCTCTTTTTGAATAGCTGTCACACAGCCATTTTAAAAACCATTGCAGCCTATGGGTGACTATTGGACATCAAAAAATAGGACATGTCCTATTTTCTCTATTTTGACAGATTAAAGACCCCCATACAATTTAAGGAGGCAATTTTTAATGATAATTTTTTTAGAAAGGCATTAAACGGCAATTAAAAATTGTCTTATCATTTACCTTTTATATGGCAGTCAAATCTAAATACTAGAGTGCATGACTTTGGCTACATTTACATGAACTGTAAAGACATTTTTAAAAAATTGCACTGATTTGTACAAATATTTATATTCGATTGTACAAAAATGCACAAATTATTATGATCAGAAATTGTCAATATCATTGTCTTTATGTCATATACCTATAATATTCATCAACTCAAATAATCTTACTTCAGCAATTACAATTAGAATTTTTTTTTTTATTCTATCAGATAGTAAGGGTATGTTCTCGCATTTAGGGTTTGCCTATGGCAAATACACCATGTATTTACAAACAGATATGCTGGCAGATCCGCACAAGGATTAGCTCCATTTTCATTCGAAATGGCTAATTCGTGAAAGGAATGAACATGCTTATTCTTCTCGTGGATGATTTCCTTCTGCAGGGGGGAAAAAATTATTGTAGATTTTAGCTGATTTGATGAGGATATATGTGCAGAATAGGAATCTAAATCCTTATCAAATCCTGAAAGTGTGAACAGGGTCTAAAGATGGCTTCTGCAGGTGTTCCCAGAAATATCACTGCTTTATAAGACATTACTTCTCCTGATCTCACGGTGATGCTCATCCCATAGGAGCTCAATAGGGTTGATTTGACTGGGTTGTCCATCAAAGACCAGCTTCCCATTTCTGACCTGCATTGCATTGCTTAGAAGTATGTATTGGGTTATTATTCTGCTACATGATGATTTTACCAATCAATCAGTGACCACAGGGGTTTGCATGAAGTTGTGAAACAGAGTTGTAACCTTTGTAGTTTTCTGTGTAAATAACCATTCTAACCAGCATCAAAGCAGCCCCATGCCATTTCATCTCCTAAGAGCCATGCTTGACAGAAGTCATTGAAGGTTATGTACACTTCTGGGGGCATTTTATTATTATTATTATTATAATTATAATAATAATTATTATTATTATTATTACATCATACTCATTTTGAGCTAACAATCATTTTTCAATTGGTCTTTATTAAAAATGTCCAGCCCCTTTCTCTGTTCATTATAACAGTATGTTACAAATATATTTAGTACAGACTGAACATTCCAGATGAGACTGTGACATACAAGTATATACAGTTTTATATATATATATTATAAAACTTTTGCCTGTTTTACTAAAACATGTTCAAGTTATAGTTATATAATAGATATGGACATAAAGTCCAGACTTTTAGCTTTCATGTGAGGGTATCCACATTAAAATTGGATAAAAAGTTTAGGTGTTTTGGCTCCTTTACATGTGGCACCCTTTTTTTTTTTTAAAGGACCAAAAGTAATTGGACAATTGACTCAAAGGCTGTTTCCTGGGCAGGTGTTGGCAATTCCTTCATTGTTTCAGTCTCAATTAAGCACATAAAAGGCCTGGAGCAGATTTGAAGTGTGGTGCTTGCATTTTGAAGATTTTGCCGAGAAGCAAACATGTGGTCAAAGGAGCTGTCCATGCAGTTCACCTGCCATCCTTCATCTGCGAAAACAGAAAAAAAAACATCTGAAAAATTGCTACACTATAAGAAGTGGCAAAATCTACAGTTTGGTACATCCTGAGAAAGCACTGGTGAAGTCAACAATGCAAAAAGACCTGGATGCCCACGGAAGACAACAGTGGTGGATGATCGCAGAATAATTGCCATGGTGAAGAGAAACCCCTTTACAAAGCCAACCAAGTGAACAACACTACCCAGGATATAGGCGTATCAATATCCTAATCTACCATTAAGAGAAGACTGCATGAAAGTAAATACAGAGGGTTCACTGCATGGCGCAAGCCGCTCATAAGCCTCAAGAAAAGGAAGGCTAGATTGGACTTTGCTAAAAAATCTTAAAAAAACAGCAAACTTGTGGAATAACATTCTTTGGACTGATATAACCAAAATCAACCTCTACCATAATGATGGAAAGAAAAAAGTATGGCAAAGGCATGGTACAGCTCATGATCCATAGCATACCACATCATCTGTAAAACATGGCGGAGGCAGTGTGATGGCTTGAGCATGCATGGCTGCCAGTGGCACTGAGTCACTAGTGTTTGACACAGGACAGAAGCAGCAGGATGAATTCTGGAGTTTTCAGAGACATACTGTGTGCTCAAATCCAGACAGATGCAGTCAAACTGATTGGTCGGCATTTCATAATACAGATGGACAATGATCCAAAAACATAAAGCCAAAGCAACCCAGATGTTTATTTGGGCAAAGAAGTGGAATATTCACGAATGGCCAAGTCAGTCACCTGTAGAGATGGCCTTGTGGTTCGTCCGGCGGCCGTTTTGCGGCAAAATTTGAGTGTTCGCGATTCACAGAACATGCAAACATATGGTGAAGTCCGCCAGCGCCATATTCTCTTGCATTGCACTAAACTTTGACCCATGACACATCCATCAGGTGGGACAGGACAGCCAATTGAGATGTTTCACCACATGGACACACCCCCACCCTATAACAGAACCCGATCTGGCAGCCATTTTACATTCTGTGTTTTGCCAGTGTAGGGACAGGTATCTTTGTGGAGCAGGGATAGGCTGTTAGGGACACAGAATGCTAGCTAATAGGGCCACAAAAGTCCTTTTAAGGACTGGTATAGGTGTGCTATCGATAGGTGTGATATACTGAGGGGTGTGATATATTTGTAATATACTTTCTAACACAGAAAGCATATTATACTGCATTTGTATTGTGCAGCAGTTGTGTGTGGTTCTGCTGCGATATCACAGTTATATTGTCACGGGTAGTACGGGGAAGGAAAGACAACCAAATGGAACAACAACAATACAACTACAGAGTAGGCCCCAAGCCTAGGGAATAAAGAGGTCACCTCCTAGTAAACCCTGACTCTCACCCTAAGCTGCTAACCACATGTGCAAGTCTCGAAGGTAGAAATACACATGCACGGGAACCTAAGACTGCTGACACACTGCACCAAACCCTCAGCTTAGGGAACAAGGAAATAGGCAACCAGCTCCTTCCAACCTGAAGGAGCCAGTGTCTCCCTGAGGCCTAGTCAGGACAGACACAACAAGAAAAGGGAAAGGACTTAGCTTGAGAAGCAACTGGAACAGGAGAATCGCCACACAAGCAGAGCACTTCTCAGAAGAACTTTTACCAGCAGGGAAACCAGTGAAAGGCGGAACATATAAAGGGACCACCTGACTAATAATGAGCAACACCTGCGAAGGGGTGGAAACCTGTCAGCAACAATGAAAACAATAGAGATCTGTCAGATCGACTCCTGAGTCTTCCGTCTATCTGAACTTCTAAGATCACTCCCAGAGCCGGCGGTGACATATATAGAGGGACAAGCGCTATTGGAACAAAAATTTGCAACGGCTGTTGCCCCCCCCCCCAAAAAAAAATGATTGAGGGGTGTGATACACCTGTTTCCACAAAATACTGATTGACGGCTGCGATATACCTGTTGCCCCAAATAAACAGGGTGGTGTGATATAACTGTTGTGGCAAAAAAAATAATTGAGGCCTGCAATATACCTGCTTCCACAAAATACTGATTAAGGGGTTCGATTTCCCTGTTTCCACCAAATATTGATTGAGGCCTGTGAGATACCTGCTTCCACAAAATACTGATTAAGGGGTTTGATATACCTGTTTCCACTAAATATTGATTGAGGCCTGCAATATACCTGCTTCCACAAAATACTGATTAAGGGATTTGATATGCCTGTTTCCATCAAATATTGATTGAGGCCTGCGATATACCTGCTTCCACAAATTATTGACTAAGGGGATAGATATACCTGCTTCCACCAAATATTGATTGAAGCCTGCAAGATACCTGGTTCCACAAAATACTGATTACGGGGTTTGATATACCTACCTCCACAAAATATTGATTGAGGCCTACTATATACCTGCTTCCTCAAAATACTGTTTAAGGGCTTTGATATACCTCCTCCTTTTCCACTGCTACCGCCTCTTCCGCTGTGCCCCCCAAGCTCACCAGAACCTAGTCGATGTGCCAGGTGAGACGTTGCCATACTGTGCGGCTTTTGTGCCCGGCAGCCAAGAACCACACCAATCCTGCACGGATTTCAGCTCTGCGGTCACAGGTCGATCAGTGGCTAACCACGCTTAATTTGACAGTTGGTAGTGGTGTGCATCAACGGTGCCAATCTGCTGAGCGTGCTGAAACAGGGAAAACTGACACACGTGCCGTGTATGGCACACATCCTGAACTTAGTCGTGCAGCGATTCGTTGCCAAATACCCCGTGGTCCAGGACGTCTTGCGGCACGCCAGGAAAATCTCTGGCCATTTTAGAAGATCTTACATGGCTATGGCTCGCCTTGCTGACGTTCAGCGGCGACACCACCTGCCCGTCAGACGTCTGATTTGTGACAGCCCAACGCACTGGAACTCCACCTTGTATATGCTTGATAGGCGACTCTAGCAGCAAAGGGCTGTTAACGACTACCTGTACGAACTCTGCAGCAGGACAGGTTCTGGGGAGCTTGGTTTCTATTTACCGTGCCAGTGGCTGCTCATGCGCGACGCATGCAGAATTCTGCAGCCATTTGATGAGATCACCAAACTGGTCAGTCGCAGCCAGGGCGCCATCAGTGACATTGTACCTTACGCCTTCTTTCTGGAGCATGCATTGCATCGTGTCATTGAGCAAGCCATTGAGGAACAGGAGCTGGAAGATGAGGAAGTCGCAATGCTAAAAGAATTCCCAGGGGGGCTACTCCATTGAGACAAGTCAGCAGGAGTCTGAAGAGCAGTCAGAGGAGGTAGGTGGCAGCCGGAGCAGGAGGAGGAGAAGGAGAAAGAAGAGCAGGTTTGAAGGAGACTCCACCACTTCCAATTTAGTGTAAATGGGGGCCTTTGTGCTCCAGTGTTTAAAGAGGGACCCCCGTATAAAAAGCATAAAGGGCAAGGACTAGTACTGGGTGGCAATGTACTGAAATCCCTGGTAAAAACACAAAATGTCAGACATGTTACCAGCATCACAGAGGGCTGGCAGAATGCAGCATTTCAAGGCCTTGCTGTAAGAGATGCTACATTCTGCTGTTGCGGGCACTGGCAGAGGAATTTCCACCCACAGAGAAATAGTTGCGGGTACCAATCCTACCGCGGCTGCAAGAAGAGGGCGGTTTGAAGATATGTTGGTCACTTCAGATATGAGATCATTCTTGCAGCCAATCCATCGACAGCCGCCCTCCGGATCCAGCATCAGGGAACGCCTAAACTGACAGGTGTCCAACTACATCGGGTTAACAGCCGATGTGGACGCTCTGAGAAGCGAGGAACCCCTGGACTACTGGGTGTGCAGGCTTGACCTGTGGCCAGAGATGGCAAATTTGTCATGGAACTCTTGGCTTGCTCCTTATCCAGTGCCCTGTCCAAAAGGACGTTCGGCGTAGCAGGGGGGATCGTGACCGATAAGCGCACTCGCCTAGCTCACGACAGTGTAGACTACCTCAAATTTCTAAAAATGAATGAGGCATGGATCTCGGAGGAATTCAACACCTATGACGACCATGTGTACTTGAATTTTCTCATGCCAGCCCACACATATTCGCTACCACATAGAACAAAGAATGGTCCTGGTCTTATGTATATACAACGGCATAAAAGGCCTTTTCTGTCAGATGAATGCCAAATTTTTGGGCCTCTACTCCAGTAGCCTACAGTAAAATTTTTAGACAGTGACCGCCTAATTAACTCCAGCCACATAATCACAAGTTCTTTTCTGTCAGGTTAATGACTAATTTTTGGGACCTGTACTGGCCTACAGTAAAATTTTTATCCAGTGACTGCCTAATGTACCTCCAGCCACATAATCACAAGTTCTTTTCTGTCTGGTTAAAGGGAACCTGCTTTGATAGATATGCAAATTAACCTGAGATGAGTCCTGTCCCTCAGATGAGTCAGGGACAGGACTCATTTCAGGTTAATTTGCATATCTATCAAATCGTTTTTTTTACACAATAAAACCACACAGAGCTATGGGGACTGGGTATTGCAGATCTGTTAGCAGCCATCTAGCAACCCATGTTCTCAGCTCTATACACCAAATCCCGGTGACAGGTTCCCTTTAATGCCTAAATTTTAGGGCCTGTACTGGCCTACAGTAACATTTTTATCCAGTGACTGTCTAATGTACCTCCAGCCACTTTATCACAAGTTCTTTTCTGTCAGGTGAATGCCAAATTTTCTGGGCCTGTACTCCAGTTGCCTACAGTAAAATTTGTATCCAGTGACCACTTAATGTACCTCCAGCCACATCATTACAAGTTCTTTTCTGCCAGGTGAATGCCTAATTTTTGGGGCCTTTACTCCCATGGCCTAAAATAAAATTTGTCTAGGATCCTGCAGGACACATTTTTAGGCGTTTCCCTTTTAGACGCATAAAAATTGCCCCTAATTAAAATACATATTTTTTTGTGGGAATTTTTGCCAATGATCCCACTCTGGTATGTCACTGTCCATGTTATGGGACTATTTGTGCACTTCTAGTAAGTATTTTGTGGCTGCAAATATGACCTGAAGGCTTTTCAGGTTCGCCTGCCATTAAAGTCAACGGGGCCCAAAGCGAATGCGCGGTTTGCTAACATTTGATCGCAAATGCGCGTTTGCGAACCGTCCTGGCCGATATTCATCCATCCCTAGTCACCTGATCGCAACCCATTAGAGCATGCATTTCACTTGTTAAAGACTAAACTTCAGACAGAAAGGCCCACAAACAAACAGGCCTGGCAGAGCATTAAAAAGGAGGAAACACAGCTTCTGGTGATGTCCATGAGTTCAAGACTTCAGGCAGTCATTCCCAACATAGGGTTTTCAACCACATATTATAAATTAACATTTTAGTTACAATTATTTAATTTGTCCAATTACTTTTAAGCCCCTAAAATGAAGGGATTGCGTTTGCAAAATGCTTTAGTTCCTCACATTTTTATGCAATCATTTTGTTTAACCCACTGAATTAAAGCTGAAAGTCTTAACTTTAACTGTATCTGAATTGTTTTGTTCAAAATCCATTGTGGTAATGTACAGAACAAGAATTAGAAAATGTTTGTTTTCCCTCTTTGTGTATAAATAGATATTTCAGTGATTGTGCCCCTGATGAACCCCATGGTTGCATACATGTGGTAAGAAGTGTAGTGTCCATGATGATAATTTATATCAATACATTTGTTTAATTTTTGTCTAGTATTACATTACAGGATGATTGTCTGCATCTCTTTTTGGTGTGCCCAGTGGTTTTCAGATATTCAGGACTCTGGTATGCCTAATAATTGGTTAAAATGTTTTCTTTGTGATGAGGACAGATGAGGTATATACTTTATTACAGATCTGATCCTGAATTTGTTATGATTGTGCTGTGTGCCAAAAATCCCAGGTTCGAATTTGTAATTAATATTTCTAAGATCTGAAGATGATCAAATTTTCAAGCACCTAGCTCCACTCTGTGGTATGTGGGCAGGGCAAAGACAGTTTGAAAGCAAAGTATTTTGGCCACATGAAACCTCAAAAATCAGATCAAGTCAGGTGTGATGACTGCGTGGTATCTCCTGTTCGTTGCTACTTATTGCCACTTGTTGCAAACTGGGAGGGACAGTAGCACAACCATTTTTCCAAAGCGTTCCAGGAGGCA
The DNA here is from genome assembly GCF_014858855.1 of Bufo gargarizans. Taxonomy (NCBI): domain Eukaryota; kingdom Metazoa; phylum Chordata; class Amphibia; order Anura; family Bufonidae; genus Bufo; species Bufo gargarizans. The sequence continues at coordinate 258,745,074 of NC_058083.1, forward strand.
TTTTTCAACTGGACAACACCAGGCCACATGTTGCTCATGCTACTGTGAGCAGCCTTTATGGTCTAAACTTACTACTATGACTTGTAAAATCTCCAGACTTGTCTCCCATTGAGCAAATCTGGGACTTCATTGGTTGGCAATGATGATTGGCTTGCCCAAGTGCATTCAGTATGGCTTTACATTACTCAGACAACCAATATTAAAATCATTGATAGCATGTCAAGGCATGTAAGTGTGTGTTTTTCTGCGCATGGTGCTCATACTCAATACTGATTAAATTAAGATGTTTTAAATATATATTTTACATTTTTGCATAACATTAACATATCTGTCAATCCTGTGATTTCCATAATTCCACAACCTTTCCTTCTTGGTGTATAACTTTTGTTAGTAAAGCAAAAAAATACAAAAATAATCTTAAGAAAAATAATCAGAAGAAACTGAGAAAGCACAGAGCGGCAAAAATGGCCTACAGGGATTATATAATTTTACAGCTCCCGCCCACTTTTTTTATTTTTATAAATGATTATACTTTCACCTTCTTCTTCTTATGATTCAATTGGATTTCCACCTGCTCTTGCATTTTTAAGTGCATCCTCAGTTTTTAATATCTCCTATATAATTTATTTGTATATCATTTTATTAGGCGTACATAGTTTATTAATTTTAAAGACAACAAATATAATGATATCTTATAAAAAAAAGCTGTTGAGCCACATACAAAGATATTAATGCTGTGCTGATTTGTCAAGTATAGAGCAGTTACAAGTAATTTTTTGCATTATTATGTGATGACTTATTAATTATACAAAACTTTCCTAATTCCTGTAAACATTGGCTCCAGTATCAACAGTATTTGGGGTCATCTGAAAATGAAATCCAGAATGAACAAAGTCAATGCTGTCTAAGGTGTGTTTGTCATAACATATGCATATATGTATTAGAACTGTATTTGCTGAGATAAGAAATCAAATCTGCAGCCAATATTTTCATAAAAAGGACAGCTCTAGGGCAGATGGTTTCTTGAAGTATGAACTTAGATGTTACACAATTGCTTTTTGGTTTGTCTGGTGATATTATAAGGCAGTTTAAAATAATTATCGCTACATTTGCAAGAAAGCAGTGGCATTTGGAGATTATAAAATTGCTTTTTAAATGGAAGGAATATTTAGCTCCTTTGATGTTATATGCTGCAGGCACTACTGAGCTAAAACTAATGACAATGCTCAGCGCTTCACCTGACAACTCTGATTCATGGACAAACTTCATTTTAATTAAAACTAAAGTTTTTCTAAGTGGAATAACTGCATTTGAAAATAATAGCCTTCTGCAGGGCACAGTAATAAAATGGAGCAACACAGAACACAATATATTACTGAACTATGCTATGTATTGTGTGTTGAGCACTCATGAGTGAGCTACTGTATACTTGTTCTATTATTATCTGTATAGAAGCAGAAGTGAAGTCGTAGACAATTGCAATCATATCACTGTTTTATAACATATAATAGTTATTGTAGGTGACAAAAGAAAAAGCTGAACTGAGCTGCTTGAAGTCCCATAAATTATTATTTTATTAATAAATTCCTTTAAAAATATTTCCTACAAAAAAGTTTAATGGAAACAGGATGCAATATAATAAGCAGGACATGAACACCCAACTACACATGGGAGGTAATGTATACAATGCAATCCATCGACCGCGCAGGGGTGAGCAGGTGTAACTAAAAGCCATCCCATTCACTTCTATGGTACAGCTCGTTCCTATGCACTTCAATGGGAATGAGCCATCCCGTAGAAGTGAATGAGATGGTTTGTAATTACAGCTTATAACGTCTACGTTGTCGACGGCGAGAGCAGCCTTCTCTTCAACAAGCTGATCGGAAGGGGTGCTGATGGTCGGACCCCCGCCGATCTGATATTGATAACCTATCTTGAAGAAAAGTCATCAATATTAAAGTCCCAGAATACCCTTTTATTGTGCCGATAAGCAAACTAATAAATATAAAGTGTTATGTGCTATAAAAAATTCCCCCTTAATAAAGTGCCATCCATAGTGATGAGGTGAAATAAAAACCATACAATTTCCATATGTAAATATGAAGACAAAATACAAAAATTAAAAAATTATACATAATAATAGGATGCAAATGGGCTAATAGAACTCCATTAACAGTCAATGGTTATTATACTTTATATGTCACATACTATAAATAAATTCCCACTTTTTTACTCTTCATTTTTACTTTATTTGATCTTTCTATTCCTTCTTTTTTCTTTACTTATTTCTTTTTCTCTCTTTTTTTTTTTTCTCTTTTTATATGTATAAACTTTACTGAAGAACTGTTCATCATACAACTACATTACATCCTTCACATCATGTCATTGGTTTCAAAAAATTTTGGGGGTACTATCTCTGCTTGGGAAGAGAGTGCCTTAGTTGGCATGAGGAGACTTAGGAATTCTGGGAAGAAAGGGATACAAATGAGCTATTAACAAGCTATGCCTCTAATGCCACCAGATGTAAGGAAGCTATCCTATAAGTCAGGGATGCTCAACCTGTGGCCCTCCAGCTGTTGCAAAACTACAACTCCCAGAATGCCCTAATAGCTGTAGGCTCTGCATGCATGTTGGGAGTTGTAGTTGTGCAACAACTGGAGGGCTGCGGGTTGGGCATCCCTGCTATTAGTCAATGTTTGACCCTTTAAATAGGCCTTGAGACATGACTCGAATATTAACCTTTTCATGACCAGGACTTACACTTTTAGGTTAAAGTATCTATTAAATACTCTTGCAGAAGTTACATAGCCACTATTAGTTTTTTATAGCATGTTCTTTATGTTAAAGGGGTTGTGCGGTGCATTAAAATATTGATGACCTATCCACAGGTCATCAATGTCAGATTATCCACCTCCCAGCAGCTGTTTGAAGGGGTAGTGGCTCTGCTTCAAAATTTACCTGCATACCTTCTCCTTTGTACACTATAGCATCACTGCAAAGAATACGGCAAGCAAATAATTTTGAATAGGAAGCAGCACTTGCATACTTGCCATGACCTATTCAAACAGCTGATTGACAGGGGTGCTGGGAGTTGGTCCACCGATGATCTGTTATTGATGACCCTTCAAACAGCTGATTGACAGGGGTGTCAGGAACTGGACTCCTGACGATCTGATATTGATGACCTATCCTGAGAATAGGTCATCAATACTTAAGGTTATGTACACCTTTGGGGGCAATTTTTTTTATGATTGCATGGTTCTCATTAGAGATGAGCAAAATGAAGCTGATGCAGTGGAATTTGATCCGAATTTCAGTAAGAATTCAATTTTCAATGAATGCGAATTTCCTCGCTTTTCATGTTAACTAATAACATTTTTCCTAAAATGGCTGCTGCACGTGTGAGGACATGGAGAAAGGAAGTCCAGGAAGGCTGGATCACCTAATACTGACATGCATGCAGCCAATCACTAGCCAGCCAGCCATGTGATGTCACAGCCCTATAAATACGGTGGCCATCTTAGAGTCAGGCATTTCCCAGCATTCTGAGTGCAGGGACAGACGTGAGAAGGCGCTAGGGACAGCAATTGGAAAAACCTACTTGTGAAAAAAAAACATTTGACAGCATCTTAGTGCAGGGAGAGACGTCAGAAGGCTCTAGGGACAGTGCCAGAAAAGCGATTTACAAGTGCAGGGAAAGATTATTTGGGGATCCAAATAGCCATTATACAGCTCCGTCATTCTAGCAATTTGTTCTTGTTATTAGGGTGCAAGTGCTATGTTGAAAAGCCTATAGTGGCCTATTTCAGTACAAAAAGAAAAATATATACGCACTTCACTGTTGCAGTTATTTGTGGCAAAAGCGTTTAGTGGCCTATTTTAGTACAAAAAGAAAAATATATACACAATTCACTGTTGCAGTTATTTGTGGCAAAAGCGTTTTGTGGCCTATTTTAGTACAAAAAGAAAAATATATACACAATTCACTGTTGCAGTTATTCGTGGTGAAAGCGTTTTGGTGACCTATTTCAGTGCAGAAAGAAAAATATATATGCACTTCACTGTTGCAGTTATTTGTGGTGAAAGCTTTTAGTGGCCTATTTCAAACATCAATAAAAATATATTCTCAATTTACTGTTGCAGTTATTTGTGGTGAAAGCGTTTAGTGGCCTATTTCCGTACAGAAAGAAAAATATATACGCACTTCACTGTTGCAGTTATTTGTGGCGGGAGCGTTTAGTTGCCTATTTCAGTACAGAAAGAAAAATATATTGTCACGAGAAGGGGAATAGGGAAACTGCAAACTGACTCCACCCACTCCTCTGTCCCTGCCTACTTGCACTTACCCGTCCTAGGCAATGGAGCGCAACTGGGTGGATATCCCTAACCTGCGTAAGTGCGGAGATACAAACAAACAGACAAACACAGAGAGGTCGAACTAGCAAGGTCAAAACCAGGAGGTCAATGCGATACCAGGGAAAAAGCAGAATGTACAATTCGACAGTCAATACCAGGACTAGCAAGTAAGACACAGGGAGCAGGCGAGGACAAGTCAAAGTCAAGCAGAAGTCAAATATCAGGAGAAGAAACAGTACAAAAGGAGCACGCAAAAGACAAAGTCAAGTAACAAGCCGAAATACAAATACCAAGTAAAATGCCAACGGAATATACACAAGGTATAGGACCTTAATCACGGGCAACCTGTGGAAAGCAGGCTGCCTGTTAAATAGGAAATAGAGGGAGTCATGTGACGTGGCCAGCGCCACATGACTCATGCCTCTGCATCCTGCTGAGCACCCAGTTTGGCGCTCAGACTTTTTGCTGACACTACGGGAGTGGAGGATGCCGACCATGCTAAGGAGGAGTGCGCGGAGGGTCCTCCCCGCCCTCTGTTGCCCTGGAGACAAGGATGCAGAGCATGTCTTTGCTTCGAAGTTATTACAGGGGGGCGGCGGCACCGAAGGGAAGGAGTGCAGTTATTTGTGGCAAAAGCGTTTAGTGGCCTATTTCAGTACAGGAAGAAAAATATATACACACTTCACTGTTGCAGTTGTTTGTGTTAAAAGCGTTTAGTGGCCTATTTCAGTACAAAAAGAAAAATATATACGCACTTCACTGTTGCAGTTATTTGTGGTGAAAGCTTTAAGTGGCCTATTTCAGTACAGAAAGAAAAGTATATACCACTTAACTGTTGCAGTTATTTGTGGCAAAAGCATTTAGTGGCCCATTTCAGTACAGAAAGAAAAATATATTTGTCGCTTTTAGGGGTGTTTTAATTTGCTTTTAATTTATTTCGTTCAGCTAAAAGTATGTCAGTATGGTACCAAACATGCAGCACAGAGGGAAGGGAGTCCGGGTGCCCTAACAGAAGAGAGAGGGAGGAGTGGTGACCCCTAATTCACCTAACACTGGCACCTGGCTACCCTGATGTGCCTAGACGCGTTGCTCACCCGTCCACCGATCACGTGCCTCATCCCTGGCTTACCCTAAAAGAAGCCCTAGGTAGGGGGTAGGGTGGTGGGAGCACTAGTCCTCACCACTGACACCTAGGGTAAAAACAGGGAAAGGACAAACAATACAAACACAACATATAATCCCAGAAGGGAGACAACAAATAGTAGGAAACAAGCTGTCGAGAACCGGAGATCCAACCGAACTTGTTCCAACACCTACAGCAGGCTCCACAGCTACACCACCTGAGGTCAGAATAGATAACCTGAAATAAAAGGTCTATATCTGGCAACTAGGGAAGCAGAAAGGGAGAATATATAGTAGCTGGGAGTGGCTGACAGAACAGCAGAAAGGGAAAGCTACAGATTCCTAACAGGGACAAAAAGGATCGCAAACCTAAGCAGGAAAACCTGGACCAGAATCCACTCCCACCACTAGGTCATGGAGTGATCTCTTGAAACCGAGTGAGTAGCCACCTGCTGTGAACGTCTTACCCCAGGCACAACAGGGTCAGCAATAGGTCGTGACACCCTTGTGACAGTCAGAGAAGTGCCAGGCCATGCACAGAGGAGTGGCAGAGGCCTAAATGTTTCTGGCTCAGGCAGAGGTCGCAGCAGAGTAAGGCTACTTTCACACCTGCGTTTAGGTGCGGATCCGTCTGGTATCTGCACAGACGGATCCGCACCTATAATGCAAACGCTTAGATCCGTTCAGAACGGATCCGTTTGCATTACCATGAACACAAAAAAAAAATATATATATATTTTTTTTGTTCATGATAGTGCAAACGGATCCGTTTTGACTTTACATTGAAAGTCAATGGGGGACAGATCCGTTTGAAAATTGAGCCATACTGTGTCAACTTCAAACGGATCCATCCCCATTGACTTACATTGTAAGTCTGGACGGATCCGTTTGCCTCTGCACGGCCAGGCGGACATCCGAACGTTCGGGTGTCCGCCTGCTGAGCGGAGCAGAGGACAAACTGTGCCAGACTGATGCATTCTGAGCGGATCCGCATCCACTCAGAATGCATTAGGCCTGGACAGATCCGTTCGGGGACGCTTGTGAGAACCTTCAAACGGAACTCACAAGCGGAGCCCCGAACGCAAGTGTGAAAGTAGTCTTAGGTGGTGTGGCAGCAGGAGTCACAGCAAGAGGCCTGCGCTCCTGGTGTCATCTAGCGGTCATGTCTTGACCAGCAACCCAGCAGTTCTTGATTGGTTAACTTGGTCATTCACTTCATCCCAAGTGACATCAGACACCCCCAACCAACAGTCGGTGGGTTCGTCAGACACAACCCTTAGTTGGCAAGGCCCGGGAGCAGGCCCTGTGCACTCACCTGTCCTCAACCTGTCTCTGGCCTTTCCTCCACTAGGCGATGAGGAGAGTGGCGTGGGAGTTGGTGTTGTGAGCGGTCAGGCTTCTGACCTAGAGACAGTTGAGGAGGACATCAGTGACGTGCAGACAGTACTCAATAATTATGTATCTGATCGCACTTGGGAGCCTGGTGACGAATGGGCTTAGTTATTATTTTTTATTTACGTAATAATGTAATATTATAAAATCCGATGTCTCCATGATAAATCTGCAGCATGGGGGGCCCGTGTGCCTTCTACACACTTTCAAAATAATCCTTTAGTGGGGTGAATAGATGCTGGATGACCAGGACGCTCCATCACCTTCCCGGGAGCTTTTGTCGGAAGCAGCGGTTCATTTCTGAGACATACGTATAATGTGGGGGGGATCCGAAGACCCTCTCCATCTCTGTGCACCATAGGATGTTCACCTTCCCATCCATGATGACTAGGAACTTGTGATGTTTTCTCTGGTCATCCGGCATCTAGTTATGGTTTGAATCTTGATGAACATCGCAATTCTTCCGGGCTCCAAGCAATCTTGAAGCTTTGTCTTCTCATTGTCTGTAGCTACTAGAGACCTGTTCATGCCAGGCAGGTTCCCCCAGAAGTATCTGGCTCAATGAGCAGCTGATACCGCATTTGTATCAATCTTGACAGGATTTGTCTCCAAGCATGTCGTTGAATAACCAGAAGACTGGCCGATTCTCTCCTGTCTTAGGCAACACTTAATTTTTCTGAATGAAATTGATTAAATATTTATTAAATGGAACCAAAACTTGATTAAAATTATAATAAATTAAACTTAAATTTGCCAATATATTATGCCAATCTTCGATGGAAATTCCTGGACAATCAACTTACCAAGCCTTTTGGGCCGGAGAACGTGTATTTTTAAATCGTGCAGAGCCAAAGTGGCCTCCTCATGCTGCTGCCACCTCCACAATCTCTCATTGTCGTGCTACTCTGTGGCCTCCTAATGCTGCTGCCACCTCCACAATCTCTCGTCATTGTGCAACTCTGTGGCCTCCTCATGCTGCTGGCACCTCCACAATCTCTCATTGTCGTGCTACTCTGTGGCCTCCTAATGCTGCTGCCACCTCCACAATCTCTCGTCATTGTGCTAATCTGTGGCCTCCTCATGCTGTTGCCACCTCCACAATCTCTCGTTATCGTGCCACTCTGTGACCTCCTTATGCTGATGCCACCTCCACAATCTCTCGTCGTCATGCTACTCTGTGGTCTCCTCATGATTATACCACCTCCACAATCTCTTGACATCGTGCTATGTGCCCCCATGATCCTGCCGCCACCTCCAGACTGTGTCATTCGGACACTCTGTGGTCTTCTCATGCTGCTTCCACCTTACCACTATGTCATAGGTCCACTCTGTGGACTTTTCATGCTGTTCCCACCATCCCCACTTCATGACTGGTCCACTTTTTTGGCTTTTGGCCTGGCTGACATCATCATTTATTTGACCTTTCTTCTGATCTGTCAAAAGGAAGGAAACATGAGATACACAACAGATCCTGTCTGTGTAGCAGATGTAAGGCCTGCATGGTCAGAATTGGCTTATGATTTGGTAGCCAAAATCAGGAGTGGGTACAAAACACAGAAGAAATGAAAATATTCCAGTCATGTGCCATCTCAGTTTTTTTTTTTTTTAGGCATTAGCAATACTGCTGGATTATTGAGCAAATGATGACCGAGTGAAGGCGTATGCTCCACAGACCGGGTCCATTTTTTGCAGGTTATTGTTCTGACGGATCAAAGGAAGGGCAAACTAATCAGTGATGTCAACACAAACTTACTGCTGACACCCTCTCCATTCTGTCAGGGGGGGGGGGTCTACTTGTATAAGCATTTAATAGAACAGGTTCTGTAGACATCTATGGAATCAGCTGACGATGGTGTAAAAGGAGTGCGCTTCTTCTTGACAATAACATCGACCTGTGAGTCTGAGTTCATACTTGAGTTATTTAGCCAGTTTTGGCCCCATGACTACCCATATAAGTGAAGTGTGCAGTGTTCTACACCACTATAAAGGCTCTCTGCAGCCAGGAAATAACCGTTTTTTTTTTTAATGTAATTCGCCACAAATAAATTTGGATCAAACCAAATCTTTCCCATGTCTAGTTATTATTTTGAGCTAAAATAATTTTGTATATTGGTTTCTACCAAATATGGAGCCTTTTTTTTCTGTAAAGGGCTAAGATGCTCTAACAGAGGGATCTGAATTTTCTCTGTACTCTGTCAGTCAGCTAACAGGCTCCTTATCTCTGGTCTCTGACATTATAAAAAAATCATTATAGCTAATTTCTTATCTTACTGATAAGAGTATGGCTTAAATACATTTTTATGACCTTTAGTAAATTAGAGATAAGGGTTACTATATGACCGGCTCATGATGAATGAGCAAACACTTGGGTTAATTGGAGTCTTTTAACATGATTTCAAATAATCGTTTGCCGGTGGCTGCTACCTCCAAACAATGATTCTGTATAGGGGCGAGCGATAGCATTATTGATCACTGATGCCCATACTGAGGAGATCACTGCATATAATTGCAGAGGTCTCCTCCACTAGCGAGCAGATGATTGCCGGGAAGAAATGCTTACACCCCGACGATCAGCTGGCTAATCTGAAGGAGTAATAGGGCCTTAAAACCTAACCATTATTAAATAATAATAAAAGCTGGTGAACACAAAGGTCACCACTAAAGATATGCAAAATGAGGGCCAACAATATTTACACACAAGGACACAACAGACAGACAAAAAACGTAAAAACAGTTCTAAGAATAAATGGGTGGTTTATCGATCAGTGAAGGCTGGGGTGGAGAGAGGTTGTCCCTAGTGTGGGGTGCGAATATTCAAATCGAGAATACTAATCACAAATATCAGAACTTCGAGAATTTGCAAATATTTAGAATATAGAATATAGATATATATTCGTAATTTCGAATATTCTAGTTTATTTTTATTCAGTAACCTCCCTTCTTGCTTTTGGGCCAATGAGAAGGCTGCAATGTCTTTGTCTGAGCTTAGCAACATCTCTAGAAACCAATAGGAAAGTTGACTACCCCTTACTATATATGAACCTCTCCAGCAGCCATTTTCTACAGTTTTTTTAAAGTTCTGGGAGAGACAGCAGTGTCATTGCTGTGCTCTGTGCTTTCCACACTACATTAGATAGATAGTTAGATAGCTTATATATAAAATACAGATAGTTAGTGGGAGATAGTCAGTGTAGGTTATATCCTGATATGGTGTAGCTGTTGCAGTGCAGTGTGTTAAGTACTGTGATAGGTTCTGCTGTCCATACATACATGCAGACCTGCTAAAATGTGAAATTTCACGTATTTCGCCAAAATATTTGGATCATTTGTGTCGATTAGCGCAATCGCGAATATATTGGTGCACTCTAACTGCATATAAAGCCATTTTTAATGTTCTGCAGTGCCAACCTTTTTCTCCAGTTTTAGGAAACTTCTATCAGCTTGGAAAATGTAGCAAAAGTGACCCACTCCTCTATTTCGCTCGCATTACGTGAATATTACATAGCCGATTTTTCGCAATCAAGAAAATAATCTCGAATTTGCAAATAATCGGGAAATATCGCAAATTCGAATATAGCCCCTGCCGCTCATCACTAGTCAACCCTAGTTTTCCCTATATACCCCTCCCCACAGAGTGAGTGGCTCTATATTGAGCTAGTTGGTGACAATTGCTTATCACTAGTTAGTTAGCTATCGCTAGTTGAGCAAATCTGAAGCAGAATTCAATGCAAAGTTAGGAAAAATTTGATTGCTATGAAGCTGAGTTTCCTTTGCTCTTTCTAAAATGGCTGCTGCACGTGTTACAAAGTGAAAGTAAGAAGCCTGAGAATGTGATATGACCCATAATAGTGTGTTAGCAAATCAGTAGATAGCCATATCCTGTAATGTCTTGCGTGGTCGCCACTAGAGATGGCCTTGCGGTTTGCCCGGCGGTCATTTCGCAGCGAACTTTGCGTGTTCGCAATTTGCCGAACATGCGAACATATGGAGCAATTCGCACCCGCCATATTCTTTTACATTATGAAGAACTTTGACCCATGACACATCCATAAGGTGGTACAGGACAGCCAATTGAGACATTTGGTTCCTGTGGTATGCAGACAATGACTTTAACAAAGACATCATAGAGTACAGGATGAAGGTACATGTGTTCGGAAACAGCCCTTCCCCAGCTGTAGCTATCTACAACCTGAAACGAGCAGCACAGCAAGGTGAAAAACATGGTCAAGGAGCCAAACAGTTCGTCATGAAGAACTTCTACGTGGACGATGGACTTCTTTCTCCAGCAACGAAGAAGCTATTAACGTCCTGAAAAGTACAAAAGAAATGTTGGCAGAATCCAACATAAGATTGAACAAGGTAGCTTCCAACAGCTACAGAGTCATGGAAGCATTTCCAATGGAAGACCGTGCTAAAGACCTCAAAGACTTAGATCTATGAACAGAATCACCACCCTTGCAAAGAAGTCTTGGGCTTAGTTGGGACTTAAAGACTGACAGTTTCACCTTCAGGGTCTCCAGAGAAGAGAAACCATTCACGAAAAGAGGTGTCCTATCTACAGTCAACAGTCTTTATGACCCCCTGGGATTCGTAGCACCCATCATCATGCAAGGCAAAGCTTTTTTGAGACAGATCACTACTGAGCAGGAACAAATTGACTGGGACGTACTTCTTCCTGACGAGAAGCAAATGCAGTGGAAGTTGTGGAAAGACTCATTGTTAGAGCTTGAACAACTCTACATTTCAAGACCGTACGTATTTGTTTCCTTGTCTGCTACAAAGAGGAGAGAATTATGCGTATTCTCTGACGCTTCCACTATGGCTATTGCAGCTGTAACTTACCTCAGGGTAATAGACACTGAGGGACAAAGCCATGTTGGGTTCATCATGGGAAAATCTAAACTAGCTCCTAGACCTGCTCACACTGTCCCACGTCTAGAACTTTGTGCTGCTGTCTTAGCGGTAGAGATGGCAGACAGGATTACAACTGAACTGGACATTGAGATCCATGCAGTGAACTTTTATACGGACAGAAAGATTGTGTTAGGATATATTCACAACGCTTCAAAAAGATTTTACACATACGTGACCAACAGAGTGACACGTATCAGAAAGTCTACAAGTCCAGATCAGTGGCATTACATCAGCACGGACAAGAACCCAGCGGATCATGGGACAAGATTGGTGTCAGCCGCTGTACTCAAGCAAACTAACTGGTTCGTAGGTCCATCGTTTCTTGGTAAGCCAGAAATCAAAGAGACTACTCAGGTAGAGACCTTTCAGCTCATAGAACCAGATCAAGACAAAGAGGTAAGACCTCAAGTTGCAGTTTGCAAGACTTTAGTTACCAGAGACAGTCTGGGCGCCCATAGATTTGAAAGGTTTTCCAGATGGAAGTCGCTGACTCGTGCAATCGGAAAACTTATCTGTCTAGCCAGATACTCCTCCAGAGCTACTAATACTGATCAACGTAGCAACGACCATCTTGAACAAGCCAAGGTCGCGATCATCAAATGCGTCCAGCAGGAAGTCTTTAAAGAAGAAATTCAAAGCCTTCTGAAAAAGGAAGAGATTTCTCGACACAGTTCGCTCAAGAAGTTGAACCCTATCCTCGACGAAGACGGAGTACTAAGAATTGGAGGTCGTTTGTCGGCAGCGGATATGACTATCCAAGAGAGACATCCCTTCATCATACCTAAGAATCATCACATCGCTCTTCTTCTGGTAAGACACTATCACGAGCAAGTTGCACATCAAGGACGACACTTCACTGAAGGAGCAGTACGGTCAGCAGGATTGTGGATCATAGGAGGTAAGAGACTAGTCTCTAACGTGATCAGCCAATGCGTTACCTGTAAGAAGATTAGAGGGAAACTTGAGGTTCAAAAGATGTCAAACTTACCTGCAGACAGACTTGCTTCAGATCCTCCGTTCACTCACGTAGGTCTAGACGTTTTTGGACCATGGAACATCTCTTCTTGCAAGACTAGAGGAGGCAGTGCCGAAAGTAAACGTTGGGCTGTTCTGTTCTCTTGCCTGAGTACTAGAGCAGTTCATATTGAAGTGATTGAATCTTTATCCACTTCAAGTTTCATCAATGCCTTGAGAAGATTCTTCTCTATCAGAGGACCAGCGAAATTGATTCGTTCAGACCGCGGCACAAACTTTATTGGGGCCTGCAAGGAGTTGAAAATCATCTCTACAGACTCTGAAACAGGTTCCTATCTTCAAGATCAAGGATGCACTTGGACTTTTAATCCTCCACACGCATCGCATATGGGAGGAGCATGGGAGAGGATGATTGGAGTAGCTCGTCGCATTCTGGATGCCATGCTCCTGAAGGTTGGGTCTACTCGCCTCACTCATGAAGCTTTGACTACACTAATGGCTGAAGTCGTGGCCATTATGAACGCCAGACCTTTGGTTCCAGTGTCTACAGATCCAGAGATGCCATCAGTCTTGACACCCGCAATGCTGCTGACCCAGAAGATGGAACCAGTGACAGCTCCTACTGGAGACTTTGACCTCAAGGACTTGTATACTAAACAATGGAGACAAGTTCAAAGCCTTGCAGACATTTTCTGGAAGAGGTGGAGACAGCAATACCTGGTGACACTCCAGCCACGCAAGAAATGGCAAGATGACAAACCCAACTTACAAGTTGGAGACATTGTCTTATTAAAAGACACTCAGGCCCACAGGAATGAATGGCCCATTGGACTCATTGTGGGGACTGATCCTAGTGGTGATGCTAGAGTTAGAAAAGTTGAAGTTAGAATTGTTAGACAGGGCATTCCCAAGGTGTATGCTAGGCCAATTTCTGAAGTAGTTTTACTTCTGTCCAAAGGTTAGTGGCATAACCAATGGTACGCCAGGTGGGGAGTGTGCTGCCTTTGCAATGTATATTACATGCTTGGCACTCAGTAGTGTCTGTTTCTTTAAGACCCTCCATTTTCTTGAAGCCTAGAGGCGGGTCTTCTCTGTACTCTCTAGGGCTTGCTGGGACATATCCTGTTCAGTCCAGCTCTGGCTACTATAGTGACCAGATCCACAGGACATCTTAAAGCTATTACAGATTGCAAACCTGACGAACACCAAAGTCTGTGAGTAAAGGGGTTTTGCTAGTTCAGCTTGTGTAGAGGGATGTTAGACATTGCAGATAGATAATGTGTGTTTCAGTGTAGTAAGCAAGCACATGTTAGTTAGGCCCTATCTTTTGTATTAGCTATGTATAATGTATGTTGCTTGAATTAGCCATGCTTATATTTCTCTTTTTATGTTTGTTTCACAGTTTTACCACACATTTCATCCCATATCATATGAACATTATTGTACACATTCCTGTTCATTATATCTCAGTAAAGATTGCATCAGTTCAGCAAACCAGCGCATCTTTCATTGGGATTCGGTTTATACTTGATGTTAAGCTGTGTACCTAAAGCAACACGCAGCCGAGACATTACACAGATATTACAGACAAAGGGGTGCTAAAGATAAACAAAAGAAGCAGCCCCCTTTCAAGTTTTGATCCCCATGTGTATATAGATGCAATAGGTGTTCCAAGAGGGGTCCCAGATGAGTTCAAAGCTAGAGATCAAGTAGCCGCCGGATTTGAATCAATATTTCCCATCATTACTGTGAATAAAAATGTGGATTGGATAAATTACATATACTACAATCAGCAAAGGTTTGTAAACTATACCAGAGATGCATTACAAGGGGTAGCAGAAGAACTACAAGCAGACTCAATCATGACATTCCAGAATCGAATGGTGTTGGATATGATTCTTGCAGAGAAGGGCGGAGTGTGCCGAGAATTGACTGATCCAACCTCCTGTTGCACATACATACCAAATAATACTGGCCCCACTGGTAAGGTCACAATAGCTATAAAAAAGCTTGAAGATCTGTCAATAAAACTGAAAAAGAACTCAGGTATAAATAATCCATGGGATCAATACTTTGGGTGGTTCACAAGTTGGAAACAAGGTCTCATACAACTAGAGATTGTCATACTAATAGTAATTGTAGTAATAGGTATAGTAGCATTATGTGTTATTCCTTGTGGGAGACGAATGCTAGAAAAAGGGCTCTCCAATATGGCATTATATCAGACTACTCTACCCCAGGAGGATCGAAGCCCAGATGGGTATAAGAATTACCTAATATCATATAGAGAGAAAAAGGACAAGAAAGGAAAGAACCATGTAGTCTGAATACACTAAAGGTTCTTAAGAGGGGATTTGAAAGGAATCCATGTTCTTTTTAATGTCAAAAACAAATTCTGCATTTTGCTGAAGTTTTGTTTCTCTGTTAGGAAATAACTCTGATTGCTGTCAAACTAATTGCTGTTAAGTTTCTATTCTCTGTAACCCTGAATTTTATCTCTTTGGCACTACTTCCGGACAATATTCCTAATATGGAAGTTCCGTTTTTGTTTCTCTTTCACTGTCTGTAGAATAGAGCGTGTTAATATGATAGGTTGAATATATAACGTACGATGATATGCTAATAAAGGGGGCAAAGCCCCCTCTATATAACCTGTGTGCATTAAAAATAAACCTCAGAGTGTTCATTCAGTACATCACTGTTGTGTCTTTTATTACCTACTGAGTGAAGTGCTCGCCTGACTTCAGAAAAAAGACTTAAACCAAGCCGATACTAGAAGTTTGGACGTTGAGATTCCTATCAGTGTCCGCCTGATGATACGGAGGCAAACAGATCCGTCCTGACACACAATGTAAGTCAATGGGGACGGATCAGTTTTCACTGACACAATATGGCACAATAGAAAATTGATCCGTTCCCCATTGACTTTAAATGGTGTTCAAGACGGATCCGTTTTGGCTATGTTACAGATAATACAAAACAGATCCGTTCTGAACAGATGCATGCAGTTTCTATTATCTGAACGGAAGCCTTTGTGGAGATCCACACCAGATGCAAGTGTGAAAGTAGCCTTAGTCCTTAGTTCCATGCAATCAGTGATATGTTTTAAACTAGCATGAGATCTGTCCATATCCTGGTATCCATCTGAGTTCAATGATTTTTGCTGTATTATCAAGCTTTCTGGATTATTCTATGATGGATTAAAGAAATTTCATATAGGTAGACCACACAGGAGGCTATGAAAGACCATTGCAGCTGAGCCCCGTTAGTAAGAAGAGCAGAGATGAATTTGCAAAGAGGGGAATTTAGTATGAGGGGAATTTTTTAAAGAGGACCTTTCATCAGAAAATAGTGTGTTAAATTCTTATACGACTTTATAGGGCTGCTCTCACTGATGTCCGGACACTTATATTTTTTTATTAAAATGGACCCCCCCATTCGTCCGCTACGCTCTCCGTTAGTTTCATCGCCTCATATTCAAATGAGGCAACAAAGTTATAGTAGGCGTTGTTCTCTAAGTTTAAGTGGGCGCTGGGGACTCCAAGATGGAGCTCGGTCCGGATGTCTAGAAGCTCAAGTTCTCGCAAATCTCTCGAGAACTTGAGCTCCTTCTCCCTAGCTAAGATTGGATGCGCTCGCTGCCAGGGAGAGCATAACCGTGCCCACCAGAACTTAGAGAACAACGCCTACTATAACTTTGTTGCCTCATTTGCATATAAGGGGGCTAAACTAACGGAGAGCGTAGCGGCCGAATGGGGGGTCCATTTGAAAAAAAAATTAAGTGTCCGGACATCAGAGAGAGCAGCCCCATGAGGTCGTATAATTCACACACTATTTTCTGATGAAAGGTCCTCTTTAAGTACGTCTTCCTTGAGGCTGCATTTCTCTAATTTGCACAACATTTTTCAAACAAGTTGTTTGTTCTGTTTTCTGCATCTTTAAATATATCTAGAGTTGTTATTTAAATGCGTATACTGCCATTTCCCTTGCTGGAGTGAACTTGCAACATTTGTGCAACCTTTTCATTTATTAAATTTGGCTTACGCTTCATTAACATAGCTAACCATGCACACTTTTCGTGGAGTGTAAAATCACAAAAAGTCGCAATTCGTAAGCCTAAAAAGTTTCAAGGGCCCTGTTTTACAACTTTAAGCCAGAATACGGAAGTGTATGGCTTGATAAATCATTCCCCCCCCCCTTCCCAATATTCAAGTACAAACTGACATACAAAAATAAGATGAAACTACAGGTACAGAATACTGGTTACTGGTGCAGTCTCTGGATTTCTTAGACACTGAGTTCAGGACTCAGGTAGATATGTCCTATAGAAGATGCTAGATAAGATACAGGATACTGATACCAGTCCAGGAAAAAGGGTTGGGGAGTATTTTTCCAGGAACAAAGAATTCTGGCTCCCCTTTCCATGAATCAGTAAGCAAGCGCTAAAGGATACAGATAGAGGTTCAGGAATATGGGTGCTGGCTCAGATATTGGGACCCAGGATACAAATATACATATGGCTTATGACAAAGAGAAAATTAGCAACCATATTAACAGGCAGTAAGGCCAGGAGTTTCAAATATCTAGTCCACCACCCTGATTGGTAAACAAGCTAAACCTCTTGGAGAACTTTTAGTATAAGTCAACAAGTAGTGTAAATGCTATAGATTTTCTTCAGTCTAATTGCGTGCAGAAAACCCCACAGCATTTACAGTAAAGGCAAAGTAAATTCAATTTTCATCTCACCCAAACACTGTAGAGAGTGTCTGCTCTGGAATCCGCATAAAACTTAAAGGGACATTCCTATCTCAAATGTCGATGGCATCGCTAGGATATGCCATCAATGTCAAATTAGTGTGGGTTCCATCACTCCAAAGTGAAGGTGGCTGCACTTAAATAGTGCACTCTCCAGTCATCGTTACTTGTACAAAATATAATATATATATCATGCAGTATACTTTCTTCACTGTAAACCCTTGCATGGAAAATTGTAGTCTCTTAAACCGTGCAACAATGATTTTGCTACTGAGAGAATATTGCATTATATTGGAGATATTCCAATGGACATGTCCAGACCTGTCCGGACGCACTCAGGCTGATGTCAGCAGTAAGTATATAAGTAGGGATGAGCGAACTCGAACTGTATAGTTCGGGTTCGTACCGAATTTTGGGGTGTCCGTGACACGAACCCGGACATTTTCGTAAAAGTCCGGGTTCGGGTTCGGTGTTCGTCGCTTTCTTGGCGCTTTTGTGACGCTTTCTTGGCGCTTTTTGAAAGGCTGCAAAGCAGCCAATCAACAAGCGTCATACTACTTGCCCCAAGAGGCCGTCACAGCCATGCCTACTATTGGTCACTCTGCTCTGATTAGCGTAGGGAGAGGTTGCGGCTGCGACAGTAGGGCGAGATTAGGCAGATTAACTCCTCCAAAGGACTTGATTAATCGATCGATCTGCAGCTGTGCATCATTGAGCTGCTGAAATTCAATTGCTCACTGTTTTTAGGCTGCCCAGACCGTTTGTCAGTCACTTTTTTCTGGGGTGATCGGCGGCCATTTTGTGTCTTGTGGTGCGCCAGCAAAAGCTGCGACCAAGTGTATTTAACCCTCAATGGTGTGGTTGTTTTTTTGGCTAAAGCCTACATCAGGGTGAAGCTGTCACACCAAGTGCATTTAACCAGCAATAGTCTGTTTATTTTTTGGCCATATACTACATCAGGGGCAAGCTGCGCCTGTCACCAAGTGCATTTAACCCTCAATGGTGTGGTTGTTTTTTGGCTAAAGCCTACATCAGGGTGAAGCTGTCACACCAAGTGCATTTAACCAGCAATAGTCTGTTTATTTTTTGGCCATATACTACATCAGGGGCAAGCTGCGCCCGTCACAAAGTGCATTTAACCCTCAGTAGTGTGGTTGGTCAAGCTGTCACACCAAGTGCATTTAATCAGCAATAGTCTGTTAATTTTTTGGCCATATACTACATCAGGGGCAAGCTGCGCCCGTCACCAAGTGCATTTAACCCTCAGTAGTGTGGTTGGTCAAGCTGTGACACCAAGTGCATTTAACCAGCAATAGTCTGTTCATTTTTTGGCCATATACTACATCAGGGGCAAGCTGCGCCTGTCACCAAGTGCATTTAACCCTCAATGGTGTGGTTGTTTTTTGGCTAAAGCCTACATCAGGGTGAAGCTGTCACACCAAGTGCATTTAACCAGCAATAGTCTGTTAATCTTTTGGCCATATACTACATCAGGGGCAAGCTGCACCCGTCACCAAGTGCATTTAACCCTCAGTAGTGTGGTTGGTCAAGCTGTCACACCAAGTGCATTTAACCAGCAATAGTGTGGTTATTTTTTGGCCATATACTACATCAGGGGCAAGCTGCGCCCGTCACCAAGTGCATTTAACCCTCAGTAGTGTGGTTGGTCAAGCTGTCACACCAAGTGCATTTAACCAGCAATAGTGTGGTTATTTTTTGGCCATATCCCAGTCTAATTCTGTCACTAAATCCATACCGGTCACCCAGCGCCTAAATACTAGGCCTCAAATTTATATCCCGCTAAATCTGTCGTTACCACTGTACTGTTGTGGCTGGGAAAGTTATTTAGTGTCCGTCAAAGCACATTTTTTGTTCTGGGTTGAAATACAATTCCCAATTTAGCAATTTCATAATTTAGTGGTTTCTGCTATATCAGAGCTATTTGAAATCTATCCCTAAAAGGGTATATAATATTCAAGGTGCACATAGGGTCATTCAGAATAACTTCACACACACGCTACTGTGCATTTCCAAGTGTAATTCTGTCAGTAAATCCATACCGGTCACCCAGCGCCTAAATACTAGGCCTCAAATTTATATCCCGCTAAATCTGTCGTTACCGCTGTACTTTTGTGGCTGGGAAAGTTATTTAGTTTCCGTCAAAGCACATTTTTTGTTCTGGGTTGAAATACAATTCCCAATTTAGCAATTTCATAATTTAGTGGTTTCTGCTATATCAGAGCTATTTGAAATCTATCCCTAAAAGGGTATATAATATTCTAGGTGCACATAGGGTCATTCAGAATAACTTCACACACACGCTACTGTGCATTTCCAAGTCGAATTCTGTCACTAAATCCATACCGGTCACCCAGCGCCTAAATACTAGGCCTCAAATTATATTCAGCTGAATTTGAATACAATACATTGGGCCAAATAATATTTTTGTTGTTGTGGTGAACCATAACAATGAGGAAAACATCTAGTAAGGGACGCGGACGTGGACATGGTCGTGGTGGTGTTAGTGGACCCTCTGGTGCTGGGAGAGGACGTGGCCGTTCTGCCACATCCACACATCCTAGTGTACCAACTACCTCAGGTCCCAGTAGCCGCCAGAATTTACAGCGATATATGGTGGGGCCCAATGCCGTTCTAAGGATGGTAAGGCCTGAGCAGGTACAGGCATTAGTCAATTGGGTGGCCGACAGTGGATCCAGCACGTTCACATTATCTCCCACCCAGTCTTCTGCAGAAAGCGCACAGATGGCGCCTGAAAACCAACCCCATCAGTCTGTCACATCACCCCCATGCATATCAGGGAAACTGTCTGAGCCTCAAGTTATGCAGCAGTCTCTTATGCTGTTTGAAGACTCTGCTGGCAGGGTTTCCCAAGGGCATCCACCTAGCCCTTCCCCAGCGGTGGAAGACATAGACTGCACTGACGCACAACCACTTATGTTTCCTGATGATGAGGACATGGGAATACCACCTCAGCATGTCTCTGATGATGACGAAACACAGGTGCCAACTGCTGCGTCTTTCTGCAGTGTGCAGACTGAACAGGAGGTCAGGGATCAAGACTGGGTGGAAGACGATGCAGGGGACGATGAGGTCCTAGACCCCACATGGAATGAAGGTCGTGCCACTGACTTTCACAGTTCGGAGGAAGAGGCAGTGGTGAGACCGAGCCAACAGCGTAGCAAAAGAGGGAGCAGTGGGCAAAAGCAGAACACCCGCCGCCAAGAGACTCCGCCTGCTACTGACCGCCGCCATCTGGGACCGAGCACCCCACAGGCAGCTTCAAGGAGTTCCCTGGCATGGCACTTCTTCAAACAATGTGCTGACGACAAGACCCGAGTGGTTTGCACGCTGTGCCATCAGAGCCTGAAGCGAGGCATTAACGTTCTGAACCTGAGCACAACCTGCATGACCAGGCACCTGCATGCAAAGCATGAACTGCAGTGGAGTAAACACCTTAAAACCAAGGAAGTCACTCAGGCTCCCCCTGCTACCTCTTCTGCTGCTGCCGCCTCGGCCTCTTCTGCTGCTGCCGCCTCGGCCTCTTCCTCCGCCTCTGGAGGAACGTTGGCACCTGCCACCCAGCAAAAAGGGGATGTACCACCAACACCACCACCACCTCCGTCACCAAGCGTCTCAACCATGTCACACGGCAGCGTTCAGCTCTCCATCTCACAAACATTTGAGAGAAAGCGTAAATTCCCACCTAGCCACCCTCGATCCCTGGCCCTGAATGCCAGCATTTCTAAACTACTGGCCTATGAAATGCTGTCATTTAGGCTGGTGGACACAGACAGCTTCAAACAGCTCATGTCGCTTGCTGTCCCACAGTATGTTGTTCCCAGCCGCCACTACTTCTCCAAGAGAGCCGTGCCTTCCCTGCACAACCAAGTATCCGATAAAATCAAGTGTGCACTGCGCAACGCCATCTGTAGCAAGGTCCACCTAACCACAGATACGTGGACCAGTAAGCATGGCCAGGGACGCTATATCTCCCTAACTGCACACTGGGTAAATGTAGTGGCAGCTGGGCCCCAGGTGGAGAGCTGTTTAGCGCACGTCCTTCCGCCGCCAAGGATCGCAGGGCAACATTCTTTGCCTCCTGTTGCCACCTCCTTCTTGGCTTCCTCCTCCTCTTCTTCCACCTGCTCATCCAGTCAGCCACACACCTTCACCACCAACTTCAGCACAGCCCGGGGTAAACGTCAGCAGGCCATTCTAAAACTCATATGTTTGGGGGACAGGCCCCACACCGCACAGGAGTTGTGGCGGGGTATAGAACAACAGACCGACGAGTGGTTGCTGCCGGTGAGCCTCAAGCCCGGCGGTGTGTGATAATGGGCGAAATCTCGTTGCAGCTCTGGGACTAGCCAATTTGACGCACATCCCTTGCTTGGCGCATGTGCTGAATTTGGTGGTGCAGAAGTTCATTCACAACTACCCCGACATGTCAGAGCTGCTGCATAAAGTGCGGGCCGTCTGTTCGCGCTTCCGGCGTTCACATCCTGCTGCTGCTCGCCTGTCTGCGCTACAGCGTAACTTCGGCCTTCCCGCTCACCGCCTCATATGCGACGTGCCCACCAGGTGGAACTCCACCTTGCACATGCTGGACAGACTGTGCGAGCAGCAGCAGGCCATAGTGGAGTTTCAGCTGCAGCACTCACGGGTCAGTCGCACTACAGAACAGCACCACTTCACCACCAATGACTGGGCCTCCATGCGAGACCTGTGTGCCCTGTTGCGCTGTTTCGAGTACTCCACCAACATGGCCAGTGGCGATGACACCGTTATCAGCGTTACAATACCACTTCTATGTCTCCTTGAGAAAACACTTAGGGCGATGATGGAAGAGGAGGTGGCCCAGGAGGAGGAGGAGGAGGAGGAGGAGGAAGAGGGGTCATTTTTAGCACTTTCAGGCCAGTCTCTTCGAAGTGACTCCGAGGGAGGTTTTTGGCAACAGCAGAGGCCAGGTACAAATGTGGCCAGCCAGGGCCCACTACTGGAGGACGAGGAGGACGAGGATGAGGAGGAGGTGGAGGAGGATGAGGATGAAGCATGGTCACAGCGGGGTGGCACCCAACGCAGCTCGGGTCCATCACTGGTGCGTGGCTGGGGGGAAAGGCAGGACGATGACGATACGCCTCCCACAGAGGACAGCTTGTCCTTACCCCTGGGCAGCCTGGCACACATGAGCGACTACATGCTGCAGTGCCTGCGCAACGACAGCAGAGTTGCCCACATTTTAACCTGTGCGGACTACTGGGTTGCCACCCTGCTGGATCCACGCTACAAAGATAATGTGCCCACCTTACTTCCTGCACTGGAGTGTGATAGGAAGATGCGCGAGTACAAGCGCACGTTGGTAGACGCGCTACTGAGAGCATTCCCAAATGTCACAGGGGAACAAGTGGAAGCCCAAGGCCAAGGCAGAGGAGGAGCAAGAGGTCGCCAAGGCAGCTGTGTCACGGCCAGCTCCTCTGAGGGCAGGGTTACATGGCAGAGATGTGGAAAAGTTTTGTCAACACGCCACAGCTAACTGCACCACCACCTGATACGCAACGTGTTAGCAGGAGGCAACATTTCACTAACATGGTGGAACAGTACATGTGCACACCCCTCCACGTACTGACTGATGGTTCGGCCCCATTCAACTTCTGGGTCTCTAAATTGTCCACGTGGCCAGAGCTAGCCTTTTATGCCTTGGAGGTGCTGGCCTGCCCGGCGGCCAGCGTTTTGTCTGAACGTGTATTCAGCACGGCAGGGGGCGTCATTACAGACAAACGCAGCCGCCTGTCTACAGCCAATGTGGACAAGCTGACGTTCATAAAAATGAACCAGGCATGGATCCCACAGGACCTGTCCGTCCCTTGTCCAGATTAGACATTAACTACCTCCCCTTAACCATATATTATTGGACTCCAGGGCACTTCCTCATTCAATCCTATTTTTATTTTCATTTTACCATTATATTGCGAGGCTACCCAAAGTTGAATGAACCTCTCCTCTGTCTGGGTGCTGGGGCCTAAATATATGCCAATGGACTGTTCCAATGTTGGGTGACGTGAAGCCTGATTCTCTGCTATGACATGCAGACTAATTCTCTGCTGACATGAAGCCAGATCCTCTGTTACGGGACCTCTCTCCTCTGCCTGGGTGCTGGGCCTAAATATCTGACAATGGACTGTTGCAGTGGTGGCTGACGTGAAGCCTGATTTTCTGCTATGACATGCAGACTGATTCTCTGCTGACATGAAGCCAGATTGTCTGTTACGGGACCTCTCTCCTCTGCCTGGGTGCTGGGCCTAAATATCTGACAATGGACTGTTGCAGTGGTGGCTGACGTGAAGCCTCATTCTCTGCTATGACATGCAGACTAATTCTCTGCTGACATGAAGCCAGATTGTCTGTTACGGGACCTCTCTCCTCTGCCTGGGTGCTGGGCCTAAATATCTGACAATGGACTGTTGCAGTGGTGGCTGAAGTGAAGCCTGATTTTCTGCTATGACATGCAGAATGATTTTCTGCTGACATGAAGCCAGATCCTCTGTTACGGGACCTCTCTCCTCTGCCTGGGTGCTGGGCCTAAATTTATGACAATGGACTCTTACAGTGGTGGGTGACATGAAGCCTGATTCTCTGCTATGACATGAAGACTGATTCTCTGCTATGACATGAAGACTGATTCTCTGCTGACATGAAGCCAGATTCTCTGTTACGGGACCTCTCTCCTCTGCCTGGGTGCCGGGGCCTAAATATCTGAGAATGGACTGTTCCAGTGGTGGGTGACGGGAAGCCAGATTCTCTGCTATGGAACCTCTCTCCAATTGATTTTGGTTAATTTTTATTTATTTAATTTTTATTTTAATTCATTTCCCTATCCAAATTTGTTTGCAGGGGATTTACCTACATGTTGCTGCCTTTTGCAGCCCTCTAGCTCTTTTCTGGGCTGTTTTACAACCTTTTTAGTGCCGAAAAGTTCGGGTCCCCATTGACTTCAGTGGGGTTCGGGTTCGGGACGAAGTTCGGATCGTGTTCGGCTCCCGAACCCGAACATTTTCGGGAAGTTCGGCCGAACTTCTCGAACCCGATCATCCAGGTGTCCGCTCAACTCTATATATAAGGCAACCTGGACAGATTTTGATAAAGTGATCTGTTATAGTGCTATCAGTTTTGAAAGTTAAGATGGATAAACACAAATGTGTTGATGACCTAGACAATTTCTGCTACATATGTGGCAAATACACTACTTTGTTATGATCAGCGCAAGAATCTGACAAAGTGAGTGCGTCTTGCAGCTTGCGATGCATTTGTGCTAGTAGTGCAGAACTTCCTTTGGAACAGACGAGCTGCAAACCATGCTGAATTAGTTGACAACATGCTTACAGCATATGAACAACTTGGCTGCCGAATGTCATTGAAAGTGCATTTCTTACATTTCCATCTTGACTTTTTCCCACCCAATTTGGAACACGCAAGTGGCGAACATGGAGAGAGATTCCATAAAGATATTTCTACAATGGTACACAGGTATCAAGGCTGCTGGAATCCCAACACGATGGGGACTACTGCTGGTTTTTGCAATGGGAAAATATGACCGTTTACAAACGCAAAAACAGATGCCTGAAGCACTTTTAACAGTACTGGGCCTTGCTCAAGTAAGACTTTTAAACTGAAAAACTAGACTTTTTGAAATTTTGTTATTCCATTACATTTGCATACACTGTTTACTGTGCAAACTTTGATGTAGATCAGGTAATTGCTGGAGTAAAACTCGTCCTGTTCAAAATTATTCAATGTTTTCAAGTGCTTAATTCATTTAGGCATACTTATGCATAGCAACATTTTGTGATGTGTTACAACAATTCTGAATTTGGATCTGTAATCCGCACACTCAATTTAGTATAGGACAAATGTTTTTTGCCCAATAGCAGTCAAAAACTTTTTTTTGTTGAGTGGTGTAAGTTATACTTTTCAATATGCTAAAAAAAAACTATATACAGTACAGACCAAAAGTTTGGACTACACCTTTTCATTCAAAGAGTTTTCTTTATTTTCATGACTATTAAAATTGTAGATTCACACTGAAGGCATCAAAACTATGAATTAACACATGTGGACGTATATACATAACAAAAAAGTGTGAAACAACTGAAAATAGGTCATATTCTAGGTTCTTCAAAGTAGCCACCTTTTGCTTTGATTACTGCTTTGCACACTCTTGGCATTCTCTTGATGAGCTTCAAGAGGTAGTCACCTGAAATGGTTTTCACTTCACAGGTGTGCCCTGTCAGGTTAAATAAGTGGGATTTCTTGCCTTATAAATGGGGTTGGGACCATCAATTGCGTTGTGGAGAAGTCAGGTGGATACACAGCTGATAGTCCTACTGAATAGACTGTTAGAATTTGTATTATGGCAAGAAAAAAGCAGCTAAGTAAAGAAAAACGAGTGGCCATCATTACTTTAAGAAATGAAGGTCAGTCAGTCAGTCCGAAAAATTGGGAAAACTTTGAAAGTGTCCCCAAGTGCAGTCACAAAAACCATCAAGCACTACAAAGAAACTGGCTCACATGCGGACCGCCCCAGGAAAGGAAGACCAAGAGTCACCTCTGCTGCAGAGGATAAGTTCATCCGAGTCACCAGCCTCAGAAATCGCAGGTTAACAGCAGCTCAGATTAGAGACCAGGTCAATGCCACACAGAGTTCTAGCAGCAGACACATCTCTAGAACAACTGTTAAGAGGAGACTGTGTGAATCAGGCCTTTATGGTAGAATATCTGCTAGGAAACCCCTGCTAAGGACAGGCAACAAGCAGAAGAGCAGGTAACAATAGTAGGGCACACCAGACACTTAATGCCACACGGAGGGTTAATTTACACATTATTTATTAGAAGTAGTAACATATGATAATTAAAACATTTTAAAATACTAAAGACCTAAAAAAACTTAAAACATGTAATGTCCTTAAATATATCCAATGGTGAATAAATGAAACGTTGTAACAGGAGATAGTCTTTCTTGAGAGTTTTGTAGACTCGCTCTTTGTAACCGGAATCAAGAGGTTAGTCAGGTGGGATCATTGAGAGGATAATTCCTCTCTTCAAGGGATCGGTGTTCTTTTATTCTGACACCCAGGAAAGCTGGATACCTGCTGCTGAGATCGGTAATCTGGTGTAACTCTGCAAATCTGGACTATCACTGCACCGAAGATTAGAGTGACCAGACCATCTCAAAAACAGCGCATTTGACACCTGACCACCGAGGATCCCGAAGATCTTTCAACATTTACCGCAACAAGCTAAACTGCATTTATCACTGCCAATATTATCTTCACTGCACGTGGGACGCCACGAGTGAGGTAAAGAGATCTGATACCAACTGAAACAGTGAGTACATCATTTCGGGCTATCTTGTAAGCAGGCAGTAAAAAAAGCTAGCGGTACCGCTACACCACTTGAGGAATTATCCTCTCAATGATCCCACCTGACTAACCCCTTGATTCCGGTTACAAAGAGCGAGTCTACAAAACTCTCAAGAAAGACTATCTCCTGTTACAACGTTTCATTTATTCACCATTGGATATATTTAAGGACATTACATGTTTTAAGTTTTTTTAGGTCTTTAGTATTTTAAAATGTTTTAATTATCATATGTTACTACTTCTAATAAATAACGTGTAAATTAACCCTCCGTGTGGCATTAAGTGTCTGGTGTGCCCTACTATTGTTACCTGCTTTTTTATTACTCCAGAGGATTGGGTGAATCCTCTTGCAGGTGCACCCATACCATTCTGGAGCAGCTGGTGAGCCCTCTCTAAGATTTTGAATTTTAACAAGCAGAAGAGACTTGTTTGGGCTAATGAACACAAGGAATGGACATTAGACCAGTGGAAATCTGTCCTTTGGTCTGATGAGTCCAAATTTGAGATCTTTGGTTCCACCCACCGTGTCTTTGTGTGATGCAGAAAAGGTGAACGGATGGACTCTACATGCCTGGTTCCCACCGTGAAGCATGGAGGAGGTGTGATGGTGTGGGGGTGCTTTGCTGGTGATACTGTTGGGGATTTCTTCAAAATTGAAGGCATACTGAACCAGCATGGCTACCACAGCATCTTGCAGCGGCATGCTATTCCATCCGGTTTGCGTTTAGTTGGGCTATCTTTTATTTTTCAACAGGACAATGACCCCAAACACACCTCCAGGCTGTATAAGGGCTATTTGACCATGAAGGAGAGTGATAGGGTGCAGCTGACAGGGATTGAAAAAATGAAGGTAAAAATCAACTTCTGTCAGCTGCAGGGGATCGAGGGAGGGTGATTTTTTTTCATGCAGCTCATGCTCAGACAGCATAGTGCTGCTATCTGAGAGTGAGCTGTTCAAAAGAACATTCTTGTGTCCGTCCAGGCCGTCTGAAAGCCATACTATCCGGCCTAAAACTGGACCTCTGGCCACCATAGGGGCAGGCTGCTGTAGAGGACACAGTTAAGGAGACAGTCGGATATAGAGGTCAGTGTTAAGGAGTAGATTGCTGTAGAGGCCACTGTTAAGGGGATGGGGTGTTGTGGAAATGACTAATAAAGGGACGGCCGCTGTGGAGGTCACTGTTAAAGTGGCACGCTGCTGTGGAGGTCACTGTTAAGGGGGCGGGATGCTATGGAGGTCACTGTTAAGGGGGCGGGGTGCTGTAGAGGTCACTGTTAAGGGGGATACTGTTGATATCTTTTAATGACATACACAAACATTAAATAAAATAGTTTAAATATACCCGTGCAAAGTCGGGTCCTTCTGCTAGTAAAAAAATAAAAAATGATACACTGAATTGGATTAAGTCCTATGTATACATTTGGCATGTATGCCAATATCTATTCCGGGTATGATTGCTAAATGTAAGCTTGTGATTTCTTTCTAGTGTTTAGGTTCTTAGGAAACGACTATTTTATTCTTAAAATCAAAGAAAACTGTGGTTTAAAAGTACAAGAAAAACTGTCAGCTTACATGCCAGCTGCCAGTAAAAATCCATTCCCTAGGACTTTAGACAAGATGTGATATAAGCCAGCTGCTCCAATATACTAAGAAACTATTATTTAATCTGCTAGAATATCATTAGACAATGATATATTATTTCCAAGTTGGTAACAGGTTTTATGTAGTGCAGTTTTTACTTACATTATAAGGTCATTAGATGCCACAGAGGAATTCCTTGACCACATAAAAGCAAAAGATTTCTTTCCAAGTGCTATTATATTTGACATCTAATATCCTTGCAATCTAATCAGTATATTATATATTGATTCCTCTGCTGCAAGGGAACAGATTATTATTATTATTTTTTATAGCATTTTCACATTTCTTTATAAAAGCATTTTTCAGGCTAAATAACAACAAAAAAACAAAATTATTTTATTTATTTCAACTGTACACTTGACTTTTTTTCATATCTCCAGTAGGCATGTCTGCTGTGCCATCACTGCATACATCTACTACCCAATGTGCCCATCTCCCATTCTAACTATTGATAGGATCCTATCAGCAGACTCCTATAATATAACATTCAGCATCTATTCTATGGACTTTTTATTATGCTGTACATGAAATGCATCTCTCTAAACTCAACTGAAAGGCCAGGAGGGCCAATGAAGAAGATGGGCATATGGCAAACATATTTTTCAGCCCCTTCATTAGAATAATTGAAAGGTGTTTATTAGAGAATTAACACCTTTCTTCACCATTATAAAGTTAAATTAGATGAGCGATATTACACATTGGGAACATGCTGGCGATCACCAAACATACAAGCTTGTTTGTTGAGTGATTGCCTCTTTTTTGCACCATTAAAATGTTTATTTGTTGGCAGCACATTGGCCCATGTATACATTGGTCATTCTTCCAACAAATTAAAACTGTATGGGTACTAAATATAATTGGTGGTTATAAATGAAGGTTACGAGCACCAATCGACGTTATTATTATCGACCAGCGCTTGTTACCTGGCAAATTATCTGCCCATTTAAAAGGACCTTAACACACACTAATATAATGAGGCTTATCCTGGTAACCAGTACCCTTAAAATTTTAGACCGCCTGCACACATTCTGGAATATTTGCTGTTTTTCCATGCGGACTCCTATGGTGAAAAACCCCAGCATATTACAGTACCAAAAATCACCAAAACAATTTGAGCCAATGACAACATAAAATTTGAGACTAAGCTCACACATGTGAACACCATGCTAAAGGAATTGCACATATGCCTATGGTATGCTACGCTATGATTATCCAACAAAAAACCAGACCACATAAATTATAAGTACATTTATTAACACATTACACGCAGGACAATCCATATATAAAGAATAGGTGCAGGGAAAGGCGACATCCTCAAGAGGAAGACAAGGGCAGTGATTCAACACAACATCCACATTAAATAACAATAAAGTGCAAGTGCATAGTGCCAAGTCATCAAACAAATAAAACACTGAATCAGTTACCCATGTGTACTTCCTCTAGGATGGTGCCAGCACCGACGCACGTTTCGGCGAACCTTTGTTTTAATTGACTTGCTGTTTCCAAATCTATAGCATGTCAACTATGTTTGCAGTTTTAGCTGCGGATTTCACCCTTTTCAATGGAAGGGTGAGATCTGTGGCAAAACTGCATCTAATATTCACCAAAACACACTGTTAGAAATTGTGGATTTTTCTGCGGATATGGTGCAGAAAGGCCCATATATCTATGTGGTGGCCTTAGAGTTGCACAAACTCCTAACTTTGGTATGCTGGAATTGTACTACTACTGGCATTTCTCCTCTATAGAGAAGTTGATGTCAAAACACCTGACAAAAACACCAAGCGCGCCAGCATGCTACATTTTTGGCAAGAAGCCTGAAATACCATAAGTACTTGTGTCGCCTGCATCTCAAATTTCCCATAGATCTTCAGCTAACATCTGGACCAGGCGTTTTTACCACAAAAATCCTACAATGTAGATGCAAAAAATGTAGCAAAAAGTGAGAAAGTCTAGAAAAACACCACTAGAAATCTATATGTAAAAGCACCCTTAAACACCTTTATTCACCCCAGTATAAATGAACTCTGCATTGTACTATTCCTCTTCTATTCCTTCTGGAAATATATAAATAAGTACTGGATGTTATAAATCCCCTTGTCAATAGGCTGTGTCCCAACAAACTCTATCTAATTCATGTTGGCAATGTAAGACTGTATAGGAACAAATACGCTGTTGACTAGAACTATGGTAACAACCAGTTAATTGTATTCATACACTTCCAAGAAGAATAACCTGAGGAATGGCATTATGCAGAGCTCTATGAAACATGCTCCAATATTGGGATTTCATAAGGAATATATTCCATATAAATACTGCAGTGTGTTAAAAGTGTAGGATTCATTGGCTTTATGTAGTTTATCTAGGCACCCCTAATCAATCACCTGTCTCACAGAATAGAAGAAACAATGTAACAGACTTTGGAATTACAAAAAAAAAAAGGAGCTGTTTATGTACTCAAAACATGTCATAAAACATGGGTTCAATAAGCTATTGACCACTTTTTCTAAACATGTTTTCTACTACATTTTCTTTGGAAAGGTACTAAAGAATATATTGTTTTTTATACTGGCAAAAATGAGATATTTTGAGCTATTGTAGAGGATAATTACACTTTATGTTTGTACTATGGTTAGCTGCTTTTCTTTCTTTTTTTTAGAGCAGTCATTTGATTCTGTGTGGCTCTGACAACTTTGGTCCAGAATGCTTACAAAAAAATCTTTATTTTAACAGTTTGTCAGTGTTCCTACCTGTCAAGCCAATTCAGCTAAAGATGATTAGGAGATTCTGAACAGTTTCACAATTCTTTATATTATGTTGGACTGACAGTTTTCCGAATGGCTGCAATCTGTTGTTTCCCTTGGTATCCTTCATTTTCAGTGTTTTAGCTTCTTTTTATTTTTGTCAATGTATTAAAAAAAAAAAAACACAGAAGGTGCAGCTTACGGTATGTAGAATGAAATTTGTCCATTATGTGGTTTCATTGAATCAGGGGCTTACAGCTGTTAATGGCCATTTTGGGTACCTATTCTTTCTTTTGCTTGACTACACACACCCATCCCAAACAAAGCTACCTTCTAGTTAACATAAGTAATCCCTGCAAGCTCCCTACATAGTCCACCTACTCTCTTCCACGCTTAATACAAAAAATCACAATCCCACATTTCACTTGCCCCACAACCCTCTCTTGTGCAAACTTTAGGTCTTTTGCACTTCTCTCACTGGCAAAATATTGTCATCCATACAATATCATGCTGTCTATTTGACAAATCCTTGGTTTTTTATTTTCTACATACATTCTGCATTTCATCAGACCTCAATCATGAATGTCACATGCTATCGCACTCATCCGCAACCTTTTCATCACCATACTTCTTTTTTTTTTGTCAAAACTATTTTATTGTATTTCAGAGAAATGTACATTACAGCATAAATCACAAAAAAGCATAGTTCGATAGCGTGGGCAAAAACCCTTCAGGGTCAGCAGTGATTACACTTTTATGAATGTTATCCTATAACATATATTCTATGAAGATATATAAGGGAAACATTAGAAACTGAACAAAAATAATATAAAGGTCCCGAAACACTCTGTAGGAATATGTCACAGGAGTGTACAACAGGAATATGGCATAGGAATGCGAGGGGAACAACACATGGTGCCAAAGCTGTCTTTCAGAGCTAAGTCTACAAATCAGATAAGTATAGTAGGATTGCAGGTCCTGTAGCAAATGCCAGCCAAGGCATCCAGACCTTCGTACATTTAGGGGAGGACTTAGGTGTGAAAGAGCTGAAACCCTCTATCTTGGTTACCTGAACTAGCTTGTGTACCCAATAGGAGACCGAGGGTGTATAGTATTCAACTGTTTCCAATTCAAGGGGATCATAGCCTTAGCGGTTAGTAACATTTGCCACCACATTGAGCTGTTAAAAGCAGTGGAGGAGGAGGGATATATATATATATATATATATATATATATATATATATATATATATAAATAATACCTATACTGTATAATATAATAATACTTTAGGAGTGATGACAGAGGCTCCCAGACAAACCTTTGATAGAATCTTTCTTACTTTATTTCAGAACAGTTTAATTAGGGAACAATCCCACCATACATCGATACAAGACCCAGGACTAGATAGACATCTCCAGCAGGTAGATGGTATGAAAGGGTTTATAGCATGTAAGGCCGCCGATGTTCTATGCCATCTGCTCACTAGCTTGTAAGAAGTCTCCTGTAAAGCTAAACACCTAGATGGGCCACAACAGTTCTTATAGATCTCAGACACTTTCTCTGATGACAAGGTGGTGTCTAATTCCATTTCCCATGCTTTAATGTACATTTTTGGAGCTGGAGATTACTGAGCTGTTAACTGCTCAAGCCAAGTTTGGTCTCTCTGGAGCTTCTCTGCAATCGGTAGTCATTAGGGATGAGCTAACCTGTGGAAGTTTGAGTTCGCCGGGTTCAGCCGAACTTCAGGTCAAAGTTCGGGCTCAGGACCCGAGCTTGTCCCGAACTTGATTACAGTCAATGGGGACCTGAACTTCACTTTATTATTTTCCATTATAAGATGGCTATAACGAAAATAATAGCATTCTTAAGACAGAATGCTAAATAAAATGGCCATGGAGGGGTTAAAAATAATTTAAAAAAACTCACCTCATCCACTTGATTGCGCAGCCTTGATGGCTCAGGTCTCCTTTCTTCAGGATCTGAGAAAGGACCTGCAATGACATCACCACGCTCACCACGGGTTTGGGCTCGTCAAACCTTGTAGTCATTCGTCATCAGAATTTTTTTTTCACTTTTCCACAAACGTTTCTATTCTCATGTACCAAACTGGGTACTTGAAAGCTACTGGTAACACTTGCATCTCTCCTCGCCCAAGTCAAACAATAAAACAATCAGCCAGCCAAAGAACTCATCACAAACAAAGTTTTATTGTTTTTCTTTCACAGACACAACTTTGATGTAACTCAACCCTCAAAACAACTCCCCAAGTTTTATATATGCTCCCTTTTAAATTACTCCATTCTACTCCCACCAAATAAAAATTATTATTTTTTTTTTTATTTCCCTGTTTGCAAAAGGGAACTCATTTGCACAAAACTATTATATTGGCAGTATCACAGCTTTAATTATGAAAATGTTCCCAGACATAGTGAAATTACGCATTCTACAACAATTTAGTTAACACTTCTTCCCACATTCACCACAACTTTTAGATCCTTTAGAACGCTGATTAAAATTGAATGAGACTCCAGTTTCCCAAATTGTTCCATGTGAACTGACATACCTCAAGTAGATCTTCACCCATCGTTTCCCATGCTTTCACAATGCTTTAACTCAATTAGAAAACCATCCTTATTTGGAGTTTTGTTCTTGCTTGCACTCATCACCACTTAATCAAATATAATATACAGTAATCACACAAGACATCACTAAACTCTTTCATCAGTGCACTTTCCAATCCATTAAAAACACCATACATCCAATCTGTTTTGTACCACTTAGCATTATACAGCTCTCCATAGAATAATTTCATTCTTTATATCCACCCAACTCACACTATCACCGCTACTTTTTATAGTCTCATCTATATCACCTCTTTACCCGAATACTTTTAAAAGTGAAATCTAATCCTCTAGATCTTCAATTTTAGATAATATATGATGTCCTTCTCCTTATTCTGTAATATCTATCTAATTTCTCCTCATGTTTCCTTCATAAAATCACCCATTTCCACACCCAATTCTCTAAGTTTCCTCAGCCACTCAATTCTAGTATTCAATAGCAATGAGTGAGCATGCTTGGCCGAATACCTGTTAGTCTCGAGCATCGCTATGCTCGGCACATAGCGGCACTTGGCCAAGTACTGCATGTGCTCGAGCAACATGCGCGAGTCTCCTCCCTGTACGTTTTGCGGCTGCTAAGCAGCCAATAAACGTGCAGGTAAGTACTGCCATCACTGTAATGCCAGTAGCCATGTTGGCTGCTGGGATTACAGTGATTGGCTGTCCGTAACGCGTCATCGAGTGGTATATAGCACCCAATGACACGTGCGCGGATCAGTCATAGTCAGGGAGTGCAGAGGGTAGGAAGGGAAAGGCAGTGTAGGGAGCGAAATGTTCTGTTATTATTTGAAGAAAGCTTTTCAAAGACCCAAAAGTCCGACTACTGTGTGTGTGTTTTAGAGCTGAAATATATTTTTACCTAAGCTAAATTGATCAGTCTCA
Source organism: Bufo gargarizans (assembly GCF_014858855.1). NCBI lineage: Eukaryota > Metazoa > Chordata > Amphibia > Anura > Bufonidae > Bufo > Bufo gargarizans. The sequence goes on from NC_058083.1 coordinate 258,779,914, forward strand.
GGGACATTCGTGCTGAGGAAGGGACAGATAGTAAAAAGAGCTAATTTCTCTTCCTGCATTACCAACAGCTTTTCAAATACCCCAAAGTCCTTTTAAGGACTACTGTGTGTGTGTTTGACAGCAGCAAGATATTTTTCTTTAATACCTATTAGTGACATATACTGTACATCATCCACAGACTGTCTTTTTGCGTAAATTCAAATAGTCAGCGCCACATTTATTGTCTATAGTGTGCGTTTTTTATACACAACCGTGACATATACAGTACGCCATCCGAAAACTTTTTTTAATGTAAATTTTAATAATCAGGGTCCAGCTCTCATCTACTATCTCTGTAGTCTGTGCATGCAATACACATCTGTGACATATACATCCGAAAACAGTTTCTTTAGCGTAAATGTAAATAATCTGGGCCTAATCTTTTATTTTTATATATATTTTATTCGTTACAGTACAAAAATTCATGTCAATGTTACATTTGTGGTATTATAAAATCCATAAGTCCGTCAATTCTAATTTGTGAACATGATTAACAATAATTTCATATAGGTGTCCATAATTGGGTAAATATTAAAAATCAAACGGGGATCTCACATACTGGGGGAAAAGCAGGATCCACCCGGCATCCGGAGCTTAATCAAGCGGATACATGAAACCTCCCTTTTGACGTAATATTATCTATAAGAGGCAGGGATCAGAGGCCCACAACCCAGACGGTCGCCAGGCAACAAACACGCACCACGTGCGCCCACTTCCGAGCATGGGTGAACACAATCGGCAGGATTAACAATCATGTGACCAGTTACCTGATACACACATAGACCATGCTTACCGGGCTTACAGCGATCTTTGATCACAAACCTTTCATAAAGCAAGAGAGGGGGTCCAGCAGTCTTTTATCACAATAGTGGAAAAACCACTCGCATGTTTTACTGCCTCATCCCCATATAATTAAAAGTTGAATATTGATGCCCTACATAGCTGTGCCTCACATGTACTCAAATTAGTGTCTCATATGCCAGAGGACTCGGATCGAGTGTCACTCGGCAGTCACCGGCAGTTAAAAAAAATGTAGACTGTAAGGTACCTGTAAACGGTAGTGTCCGAAGTGGAAATAGCGTGCTTGAGATCCAGGCAAAGCGTCGTCAGGCGAATAGTTCAGAATCAAAATCCGGAGAAGAGTCAGGCAGGCTAAGGTCATTCACGATCTGGCGGCAAGGTACAAAATCAGCAGGCTGTAGAATAGTCGGGATATCAGGCAGGAGTTCAATACAAGGACGATCACTGAAGTCAAAACACCCAGGGAAGAAATCCAAATAAACGGGCACTGAGTGATGACCTCACTTCCTATTTAAAGGCTGTCCAGATTGAGAATTGTCCACAGCTGGCAGCAGGTGGAGCTAGAGAGTATGATGTAGTGTTGAACACAGTAAGGACATTCCCAAAGTCTAGATCTCTTCTGTAGCACAACAGGTAAGGCTATGGTTTAAGAGACCAGGAAGATCCCGGTTCGAATACAACCCGGGTCATGACATAGACAGAGACATAGCCAAAACTGACTCCGTCCCATTAAGAGGACACATAATAACACCCATACCACACATGTGTCATGTCACTGCCCGCAGTCCAACCTCAAGTCTGACAGGAAGAACCACGTCTCGGGTCACACCTGCTGCCCAGCCCCCCCCCGAGGTCCCAAGCCCTGGACCCCCACCCATAAGCCGCACGATATTATGGAAAGATCAAAAAATTAACCATTATTTAGTGCTGGTGGGTCCGGCCATCCTCCATCATTCCTAGAGATACTCTAATGCTCAGATGTGACTTCACATATTTCAGAGTTACAATTCATATAGAAAAGACCAGACTAATAAGATCTTCCCCAGCCCAACCCTCCACCCCCCCTTCCCTCCCACCTTGCAGGAGAAAAAAAAAAACCCTAAACAAAAAAAAAAAAAAGGAAAAAGGAAAATCCGGATTAATTAACCGTGTCCCAATCCTTCCACAGTTTAGCCCACTTCAAGTAGGATCCTCTCTGTTTGTACAGAATCCTCTCATAGCTTTTCACTTTCTCAACCAAACTCAACCAGTTACTACAGTTTGGAGCAGAGGGGGAGAACCATGATCTAGAGATGAGAAGCCTAGCTAAAAACATCACCTTAATCAGCAGTCAGCGTTTTATAGGCTGGTAATTAACCTCCGATAAGTCTCCCAGGATCTATATGCTGGGGGACAAAGGAACGTCAATGTTAAGTTTACGAGCCAGGTTAGTTTGAACCAGTCTCCAGTACCTGCCCACCATTGGGCAGTCCCAGAACAGATGTAAATGATCTGCCTCAGGAGCACCACAGCGTGGGCAGTCAGAGGAGGCTCTAATTCCTCTCCTGTGTAGCCATATAGGTGTCACATATATTTTGTGCAAAATATTAAATTGTACAACAGTGTGATTAAAATTGTGTGAAACAAACTTTAAACTTTCCCCTATATTCTCCCAATCTGGGGGGCCCACCTCTGAAAGTGAGGAAGACCAGGATCTCTGTCCTGGAGAGAGAACATCCGAGATTTTTTTTTTCATTAAGTGTCTATAACAATGTGATACTTTAACCCTCGTGACAACTTTCTTACAAATTAAATAATGTAAAAATTCTGGAGAATCTATAGTCAAAAAGTAACTGTTAGAAGTGCTAGAAAGTGCTGACCTCAATTGAAAGTATGCGTACCAAGCCACCTCATCTAGATTTGCCCTTTGTCTTAGCTCCATGAGGGGCAAAATTTGTCCGCCGCTGACCACTTGATGTAGGTACTGTACATTTTTAGTCCTCCAATACTGGCGACAACTTAAATCATTTAAATTCAAAAGCTTTGAGTTATGCCACAATGGGGTGCAGATGAGTGATGCCTTAACTCTACACCAACTCCTTATAGCCAGCCAAGTCTTTGTAACCATTCTGCAGAAAAGTGTATACCCGATCTGTGTGTCTGATAAATAGTCAGACTCCAGTACGGTAAAAAAATCCGAAAAGCCTGAGTCTTTCACCATTTTGCTGAAAAAATGGCTATTTTCCCAGTCATTAAAAAGGCAAAGTTGGGAGGCTATGAAGTAGCCCCTAAAATAGGGGAGGTTAAGACCTCCCCGATTATAGGGCATAGAGAAATAGAGTAGCTTCAATCTCACGCGCTTCCTCCCCCATAATAAGTCATTGAGCATCCGCTCTAGCAATCTAAAATACTTATCTGCAATCTATACAGGCGAGTTGCGAAGGACATAAAGAACCTGGGGCAGCACTACCTTTTTTATCAATGCAATTCTGTCCGCTCTTGCAGGCAGAATTTGTTGCCATATCTTAGTTTTAGCTCTCAACTTTATCAGCAAGGGAATCAGATGTAGGTATTCCTGAGGTTCGGCAGAAACTGTTATCCCCAGGTACTTTATTGAATCAGAGATCGTTAACTGGTTATGCCAATCTCCTCGCAACTCGTCTATAGGGAGGAGAACAATCTTCTCCCAGTTGATCTCCAAGCCAGACGGATCGGAAAAAGACCAACCAGGTCCTTTATGCGAGGAAGAGTAGTTTCTGTTTGATGGATAAAAACCAGGATGTCGTCTGCGTAGAGGGATACACGATCATGCTTCCCCATTGTGCCAAAACCGGCCATCTTCGAATCCTGCCTTATACCAGCTGCTAAGGGTTCAATGTAAATATTAAATAAAAGGGGGGAAAGGGGACAGCCTTGGCGGGTGCCTCTTCCTAAAGTAAACCTCTTTGTCATCGTATCATTGATCCTAATCCTAGCAGCTGGAGCGTTGTATAGTAGCTGAACCATCGTCATAAATCTTGGGCCAAAGCCCATTTTTTTCATCACCTCCCAGAGAAAAGTCCACTCCACCCTGTCGAAGGCTTTGGTAGCGTCCAACGACAGGATGGAGCGGGCGCCGCACCTAGGGGACTGAATATTCATAAATAACCTGTGCAAGTTGTGATGAGTGCCCCTTTTTGGCATAAAGCCATTTTGATCTGGGTGAATGATGGTAGATATAACCCGAGAAAGCCTCCTAGCCAAAACTTTTGATAGTAACTTAGCATCAGTGTTTAATAAAGAGATTGGGCTATAGGAGCTCAATTCTACCAGGTCTTTATCCTTTTTAGGAATTAAGACAGTGAGGGCCTCCATCATAGAACATGGTAAATCCCCTCCCTGTGTTGCTTGAGACAAAACCTCTAACATCTGAGGAAGAATCACATCACTGTACTTGCGGTAAAATTCGTATGGAAGGCCATCTAACCCTGGTGATGAGTTCCCCGAGATGGACCCCAGGGCCTCCTGCAGCTCCGAGAGAGACAGCTCCTCTTCCAAATATTCTATTTGAGCTTTATTTAGGGTCGAAAGTGGAATTTTCTCCAAGAACCGCATCGCCAGGTCAGATGACAAGCCAGGAGAGGATCTGTATATCTGAGCAAAGTATTGTAGAAAGGTATACCTAATTCCTTCTGAATCTGTTATGATTTCCCCTTCTGGGTTGCGAATCGAAAGAATGGGTTTATTTTTCTTATCTTGTTGTGTAATTATTCTGGCTAGGAGCTTACCAGGGCGTCCAGACTCTGAAAAATACTTTAAACCCTTTACTCTGTGGTTTGCTTTCTCGATTACATATTTCTCCAAGGAGCAGCTAGCCTTCTGCATTTCTTCCCTGTTATATTCGGTGGGTGGACTTGTAAATCGCTCAGTTGTAAATGCAGCAGTTTTGGCCAGTTCCTCCTCTTTTTTCTTAAATATTCTCTTTACTGCAGCAATCTCGCTTATAAAGACCCCCCTCAAATATGCTTTCAGAGCATCTCATACTATATTGATGTTAGCAGAGGGGAGGTTCACCTCCCAAAAGGAGGATATCAATAGTTTAATAGACTGATGGCTGTCCATAATAGTGAGCCAGTATGGATTCAGCTTGAATCCTAGCCCCCTATTATCCTTATTCTTCCCAGTGCGAACCTCAATTAGTACGGGTGAGTGGTCCGAAACTGTTCTTACTCCATATCGTATCTTCCGGATGTTGCTCAGGTTGCTCTCATTAGTGAATGCTAAATCAATCCTAGACATTGCTCTGCCTCCCCTGCTGACGCAGGAGTATACTCTCTTTCCTCCGCCAAGATGTTCCCATATATCCACCACTCCAACCTCCAAACAGAATTGGGGCAACGGGGAATTACAAAGATTCCTCCCCGATTCTGCATCTAATGTAAATCTATCTTTTTTAGGGTCCATGACTGCATTAAAATCCCCCATCAGAACTAACCGACATTCTGGTCTCTTTTCAGAGAAAAACAATAACTGGGTCAGTGGATACATTGAGAATGGCGGAGGTATATAGAAGAAAGCAAGGATGTAGCTATAGCCATGCAGCTCGCCATACAAAAAGATAAATCTGCCCTGATCATCTATATAAGATTCTATCAGGGTAAAGTCTACGGAGTTATGAATCAGAACTGAGACACCCCTAGAAGATCTACTAAAAGTGGAGTGGTAAGCTTGAGAATACCATCCCGTTGTCAGACGGGACACGGTTTCTTTAGTAAGATGAGTTTCTACTATACAAATAATTGCTGGAAGATATCTTTTTAGTGCATCCATAATAGCTTGCCTTTTAACCCTTTCCCCGAGCCCTCTGACATTCCAAGATACAATTCTAGTAAACATCAATCACGACAAAGAGAAAGGCACAAGACACGCACAGAAAGAAGAAGAAGAAAAAAAAAAGACCCCATACCTGCAAGGTGGGTTCCCTCTCCCTGCTCCCTCCCGCCCCCCCCTCTCCGTTGATCCGCCCGATCTAGTCAGCGAACCTCTAACCTCCGGCCGTTCTCCCCTACCCTAGCCCCACCTCCCCTCCATCCCCTCCATCATAGTGTTACACAATTTCATATGCCCATTTGCTCCATCCAATCTAGCACTTGTTGTGGTTTTTCAAAAAATTGGGAAGTCCCGTTATGGATCACTCTTAGTTTCGCTGGATACTGTAGAGAGTATTTGATGTCCTTAGACGCCAAGCGTTTCTTTATCTCTATGAAGTTTCTTTTTTTTTCCTGGGTCTGCCGAGCAAAGTCAGGAAAAAAGAGCAGTTTGGTGCCCTGATATTCAATAGGTGTGCATTCTCTTGCTCTTCTCAATATCATGTCTCTGTTGACAGGACAATAGTAATTTCATTAAAATTGCATGCGCCGACCTCCCTGGAATGGGTTTCCCTCCTGGGATTTGGTGGGCTCTTTCTATTTGAAACATAGAGGAGAAATAATCGCTACCAAGGTTGTTCAAGACCACATCTTTAAGTTGTTCCTCTAGATGTCGGCCTTCAACGCCTTCTGGGAAACCAATTATGTGAACGTTGTTTCGCCTTGACCTGTTTACCAGATCCTCCAGCTTGTTTTGTAATAACATGTCTATATCGGTTTGCAAAGAATCAACTGTTTTTTCAACATTGAGGGCTCGGTCGCAGATCTTTACCAGATCTTCTCTTATAAGAGTAATGTCACTCTCCCCTGAACCCAGTTGAGTGGACATCCCTTGCACTAAAGAGACGTTATTTTCCACGGCACAAAGGATTTTATTCAAAACTGAAGGGTCATATTCAACTCGCGTTTGTGAGAGACTTTCCTCTCCTGCCTCCTGAACTGCCTCTGCTGATCCATCCTCGGATAGTTCATCAGTTTGGGGAGTTTTAACAGATTTCTTCAAATTGGCAGAGAGTTTCGTTTTAACTGAGTTATTTTCATTTAGGAAGGGCGATTTCAAAAACTTATCAATTTTATTCTCTGGAGTCTTAGACCCAAGCTTTGTTACAGAGGAGTCCACTGACCGTCGCTTTGGGGCCATTTTCTTCCCTTTTTTTTTCCTTTTTCTTTAACCTTCTTTTTTCCCTTTGTTTTTTCTTTTCTCTTCCCTTCTCTCTCTTTTTTCCTTCTTTTTTTTCCTTTTTTTTCCTTCCTTCTCTTCCTTTTCCCCCTTTTTTTTTTTTTTGCTTTTTCTCTTCCTCTCTCTTTCTTTGTTCCTTCCCTTTTTTTCCCTTTTTTTTCTTTCTTTTTTCTCCTTTTCTTTTTTTTCTTTCTCCCTTTCCCTTTTTTCTTTCCCTTCCCCCTTTTTTCTCCTTTCTCCTTTTTTCTTTTCCCTCTCCCCCCCCCCTTCCCTGGCCCTTTTTTTTCCCTCCCCCCTTTCCTTTCCTTCCTTTTAGTTTATACTCTCCTTTGTATCTCCTTTTACTTCTTTCTCCCCTTATTTTCTTCCTCCCTTTTTACTTCCTCCTTTTGACCCTTTCCTTTTCTCTCCTTTTCCTTTATCACCCCTCTATCTCCCCCTCTCCAAACACCACAAGGGGGAAAGGACAGAACCAAAAATTTTGCTTCGGTGCAGCAGGGAGATTAATGGAATAACAGCAATAGAGTCACAAGTAACAATGTTCTCACGTGTATGGAGCACCCACAATCCTGGTGCACGCCACAAACCGAGCAGGAATTTCAGAGCCGGCAGAGAAGGGGGACGAGGGGTCCTCGCTGGTCGCCCTGATAACAAATAGTCCAGATGGCAGATAGTCCAGATGGTCAGGATGTAGCTATCCAGGTGCCCGCTTCAAGCCGAGAAGAAAAGATCCAGGTCAGTGGAGAAGGACCGCAGGCATGAAGTCCCACCGATCACCAGCAGAGGGCAGACAACAAGCAGACTAGCGGAGCAGCCGATTCCAGGCGAGCACTGCGCACCAGGGCAGGAGAGCCGGAGACAGCGGAGGAAGGAGGCAGAGGATCCCCGGGACCATCCAAAACCATGGACAGAGAGGGAGCACACCAGCAGCGGCACCAGCCAGAAACAAGCAGAGCGACCAACAACCAAACCAGCAGAGAGCACAGGGATCCAAGCACTCCACACTCAGGGCAGCCGAGGGAGGTGAGTTGCAGTGTCGCGGCACTCAGCGTTCAGGGCATCAGCTGTTCGGGTGGACCCGGGAGCATGGAGGGGGGGAGGCTAACAGGGGGGGAGAGCGAGACGCGACGTGTTCACGTCATCACGCTCTGGGCCTAATCTAGTGTTCATAGTGTGTTGTTTTCTGTGACATATACAGTACGCCATCCAAAAACTGTTTCTTTAGCATAAATTTAAATAATCAGGGGCAATTCCTCATCTACTGTCTCTGTAGTGCGTGTGTGTAAGGGTCCATCCACATGTCCGCAATTCTTTTCCGCATTTTGCGAAATGCGACGTGCTGCCCGCATCCGGAATTGCGGATCCGCACTTCCGGGTCCGCAATTTTGTTCCCGAAAAAAATAGAACATGTCCAATTCTTGTCTGCAATTGCGGACAAGAATAGGCATTTTCTATTAAGTGCCGGCGATGTGCGGTCCGCAAAATGCAGAACGCACATTTCCGATGTCCGGTCTGCAAAATGCGTAACGCACATTGCCGATGTCTGTGTTTTGCTGGCACCAAACTTGCCCTCCAATAGATCCTCGTTAACGGAAAGTGTACTCTCATTCCAGTAACAGGGCCGCTTAAGAGTGCTGTATTGTTATTTATTGTCACTACCTCTCCGAGTTGGAAGTGGGTAATTGCCACGCGCCTGCAACCTTCCTTGGATTTTTCCGCTTTAATAACTTGACCCACCCTCTCTGGATGGTTCACAATTAGGAACAAAAATGGGGCAAGGCAACAACAGCCAATCAGATTTCAGCCATTGACCTCCCTTTGATGTGGTATCCCTTTCTCAAGCTCCTTCTCTGGCATCGAACCCTGATTCCCCGTTACCCGTGACCATCATGGTAAGCACAGAAAAGAACATTGAAAGTTGATAGGGCAGACATCCAAATGGATTTTTTCGCCGTCATGGGGACATGCAATCGCTCAGAGGTTAACTAGAGTCACCAATTGCGGCAGCAGGCCCTCGCCCCTAAGGATTTAGATGGTCATATCAGCAGGCCCTTGCTCCAAATGTTTTTGAGGGTCATCAGCAGGCCATCAATCATAATTTTTCAAGGGTGTGTATGATGTCCTACTTTATGTGCAACATAGGGTGTTTTGGAGTGCTGGTTCTTTGCAATTTTTGGCAGCCATTTCACATAGTGCATAGGCTTTATGAGTGTAGGAGTCCAACTACCTGAACAATTGTACCACAATGTGAATGAGGCCCTCCTTTATGTGATATACAGGCTGTTTCGGAGTGCCTCTTCCTTGTAATTTTTATTTGAGCACTTGCACTTTATATACAAATGAATATACAGGAAATAATTTTTCCTTACAATTTTTCCTGGAGTTTTGTGCATATTTTTGTCAGTCTGTAAAAGTGGAGTACAACTCGGACGACATGGTTCCCAGCAGCGACCTGGGAGTCAAAGATGCATCCAGACATCGTCCCCATGCTGTTCCTGATCAATTTTGGAGGTGTTTCTGTCCCTTCCTGACTTTTTCCAATGTACCAGGCACCCTCCCCTGTTCAGAGCAGGGGTGCCTGGTTGTCTCCCATTGACTTCAATTATACTTGGATGCTCAGCCGATCACATGAATTTAGCAATGTGTTCGGGCCGAACACCCCGAATACTTTGGTGCTCGATCATCACTAGTATTTAATTCACCGCACTTCTTCCGCAAAGCCATACTGGACTTAGTATTAACCAATAGACCTGACAGAACAAGCGTTTCTACAGGGAGAAACAAAAATATCAAACTTCAAAAACCAAAATTTAGCCAACTAAGAGAGGCCATAGGCGTAACTAACTGGGACAAAATCATCAAAAATAAAAATACCACCACAAAATGGTATATTTTTAAAAGCATCCTAAAATCTAATTGTGAGAGGTACATACCTTATAGGAATAAAGGGTTAAGGAACCAGAAGAAACCAATGTGGATAAATAGAACTGTAAAGAAAGCAATAAATGACAAAAAGAAAGCATTGAAATCACTAAAACAGGAGGGTGGCCAGAAGCACTGAAAAACTATAAGGAAAAAAATAGAATATGTCAAAAACAAATAAAAGCCGCCAAACTAGAGACTGAGAGATTAATTGCCAAAAACTAACTCTAAAATGTTCTTCAGTTATATAAATTGTAAAAAGTATAAATCTGAAGGTGTCGGCCCTCTACACCGCAATGAGGGGAAGTTGCAGAGAGCAACAAGGAGAAGGCAAAGCTATTAAATATTTTTTTCTCCACTGTATTCACTAAGGAAAATAAACTGTCAGATGAAATGCAGAATGTAAAAGTAAATTCCCCATTAAAAGTGCCCTGTCTGACACAGGAAGAAGTGCAACAGTGACTTAAAAAGATACAAATAGACAAATCGCCAGGACCAGATGGCATACACCCCCGTATCCTAAGAGAATTAAGTAATGTCCTAGCCACACCCTTATTTATGATATTTACAAAATCTATACTGACAGGGAGTAATTCACAGGATTGGCGCGTAGCAAATGTGGTGCCAATATTCAAAAAGGGTGCAAAAACAGACCCCGGAAACTATAGGACGGTAAGTTTAACATCTATTGTGGGTAAACTGTTTGAAGGTTTTATAAGAGATGCTATCTTGGAGGATCTTAATGAAAACAAGCAAATAACATCATATCAGCATGGCTTAATGAGGGATCGGTCATGTCAAACTAATTTAATTAATTTCTATGAGGAGGTAAGTTCTAGACTTGACAGTGGTGAATCAATGGATATTGCATATCTGGACTTCTCCAAAGCATTTGACTCTGTACCACATAAAATGTTAGTATAGAAAATGAGAACAACATTGAAGAGGACAATATACAGCTACAGATGGATCTGGATAGATTAGAGGCTTGGACACAGAAGTGGCAGATGAGGTTTAACACTGACAAATGTAAGGTTATGCACATGGGAAGGAATAATGCAAATCACCCATACATACTAAATGGTAAAACACATCGTAACACTGACATGAAAAAGGACCTAGGAATTTTAATAAACAGCAAACTAATCCGTAAAAAACAATGTCAGGCAGCTGCTGCCAAGGCTAATAAGATAATGGGTTGCATCAAAAGGGGCATAGATGCCCGTGATGAGAACATAGTCCTACCACTTTATAAATCACTAGTCAGACCACACATGGAGTACTGTGTACAGTTCTGGGCTCCTGTGAACAAGGCAGACATAGCAGAGCTGGAGAGTAGAGTTGAGCGAACACCTGGATGTTCGGGTTCGAGAAGTTCGGCCGAACATCCCGGAAATGTTCGGGTTCGGGATCCGAACCCGATCCGAACTTCGTCCCGAACCCGAACCCCATTGAAGTCAATGGGGACCCGAACTTTTCGGCACTAAAAAGGCTGTAAAACAGCCCAGGAAAGAGCTAGAGGGCTGCAAAAGGCAGCAACATGTAGGTAAATCCCCTGCAAACAAATGTGGATAGGGAAATTAATTAAAATAAAAATTAAATAAATAAAAATTAACCAAAATCAATTGGAGAGAGGTTCCATAGCAGAGAATCTGGCTTCCCGTCACCCACCACTGGAACAGTCCATTCTCAGATATTTAGGCCCCGGCACCCAGGCAGAGGAGAGAGGTCCCGTAACAGACAATCTGGCTTCATGTCAGCAGAGAATCAGTCTTCATGTCATAGCAGAGAATCAGGCTTCACGTCACCCACCACTGTAAGAGTCCATTTTCATAAATTTAGGCCCAGCACCCAGGCAGAGGAGAGAGGTCCCGTAACAGACAATCTGGCTTCATGTCAGCAGAGAATCAGTCTTCATATCATAGCAGAGAATCTGGCTTCCCGTTACCCACCACTGGAACAGTCCATTCTCAGATATTTAGGCCCCGGCACCCAGGCAGAGGAGAGAGGTCCCGTAACAGACAATCTGGCTTCATGTCAGCAGAGAATCAGTCTTCATATCATAGCAGAGAATCAGGCTTCACGTCAGCCACCACTGCAACAGTCCATTGTCATAAATTCAGGCCCAGCACCCAGGCAGAGGAGAGAGGTCCCGTAACAGACAATCTGGCTTCATGTCAGCAGAGAATCAGTCTGCATGTCATAGCAGAGAATGAGGCTTCACGTCACCCACCACTGCAACAGTCCATTTTCATAAATTTAGGCCCAGCACCCAGGCAGAGGAGAGAGGTCCCGTAACAGAGGATCTGGCTTCATGTCACCAGAGAATCAGTCTGCATGTCATAGCAGAGAATCAGGCTTCACGTCACCCACCACTGCAACAGTCCATTTTCATAAATTTAGGCCCAGCACCCAGGCAGAGGAGAGAGGTCCCGTAACAGAGGATCTGGCTTCATGTCACCAGAGAATCAGTCTGCATGTCATAGCAGAGAATCAGGCTTCACGTCAGCCACCACTGCAACAATCCATTGGCATATATTTAGGCCTAGCACACAGGCAGAGGAGAGAGGTCCCGTAACAGACAATCTGGCTTCATGTCAGCAGAGAATCAGTCTTCATATCATAGCAGAGAATCAGGCTTCACGTCAGCCACCAATGCAACAGTCCATTGTCAGATATTTAGGCCCAGCACCCAGGCAGAGGAGAGAGGTCCCGTAACAGAGGATCTGGCTTCATGTCAGCAGAGAATCAGTCTTCATGTCATAGCAGAGAATCAGGCTTCACGTCACCCACCACTGTAAGAGTCCATTTTCATAAATTTAGGCCCAGCACCCAGGCAGAGGAGAGAGGTCCCGTAACAGACGATCTGGCTTCATGTCAGCAGAGAATCAGTCTGCATGTCATAGCAGAGAATGAGGCTTCACGTCACCCACCACTGCAACAGTCCATTTTCATAAATTTAGGCCCAGCACCCAGGCAGAGGAGAGAGGTCCCGCAACAGAGGATCTGGCTTCATGTCAGCAGAGAATCAGTCTGCATGTCATAGCAGAGAATCAGGCTTCACGTCAGCCACCACTGCAACAGTCCATTGTCATAAATTCAGGCCCAGCACCCAGGCAGAGGAGAGAGGTCCCGTAACAGACAATCTGGCTTCATGTCACCAGAGAATCAGTCTGCATGTCATAGCAGAGAATGAGGCTTCACGTCAGCCACCACTGCAACAATCCATTGGCATATATTTAGGCCTAGCACACAGGCAGAGGAGAGGTTCATTCAACTTTGGGTAGCCTTGCAATATAATGGTAAAATGAAAATAAAAATAGGATTGAATGAGGAAGTGCCCTGGAGTCCAATAATATATGGTTATGGGGAGGTAGTTAATGTCTAATCTGGACAAGGGACGGACAGGTCCTGTGGGATCCATGCCTGGTTCATTTTTATGAACGTCAGCTTGTCCACATTGGCTGTAGACAGGCGGCTGCGTTTGTCTGTAATGACGCCCCCTGCCGTGCTGAATACACGTTCAGACAAAACGCTGGCTGCCGGGCAGGCCAGCACCTCCAAGGCATAAAAGGCTAGCTCTGGCCACGTGGACAATTTAGAGACCCAGAAGTTGAATGGGGCCGAACCATCAGTCAGTACGTGGAGGGGTGTGCACACGTACTGTTCCACCATGTTAGTGAAATGTTGCCTCCTGCTAACACGTTGCGTATCAGGTGGTGGTGCAGTTAGCTGTGGCGTGTTGACAAAAGTTTTCCACATCTCTGCCATGCTAACCCTGCCCTCAGAGGAGCTGGCCGTGACACAGCTGCCTTGGCGACCTCTTGCTCCTCCTCTGCCTTGGCCTTGGGCTTCCACTTGTTCCCCTGTGACATTTGGGAATGCTCTCAGTAGCGCGTCTACCAACGTGCGCTTGTACTCGCGCATCTTCCTATCACGCTCCAGTGCAGGAAGTAAGGTGGGCACATTGTCTTTGTAGCGTGGATCCAGCAGGGTGGCAACCCAGTAGTCCGCACAGGTTAAAATGTGGGCAACTCTGCTGTCGTTGCGCAGGCACTGCAGCATGTAGTCGCTCATGTGTGCCAGGCTGCCCAGGGGTAAGGACAAGCTGTCCTCTGTGGGAGGCGTATCGTCATCGTCCTGCCTTTCCCCCCAGCCACGCACCAGTGATGGACCCGAGCTGCGTTGGGTGCCACCCCGCTGTGACCATGCTTCATCCTCATCCTCCTCCACCTCCTCCTCATCCTCGTCCTCCTCGTCCTCCAGTAGTGGGCCCTGGCTGGCCACATTTGTACCTGGCCTCTGCTGTTGCCAAAAACCTCCCTCTGAGTCACTTCGAAGAGACTGGCCTGAAAGTGCTAAAAATGACCCCTCTTCCTCCTCCTCCTCCTCCTCCTCCTGGGCCACCTCCTCTTCCATCATCGCCCTAAGTGTTTTCTCAAGGAGACATAGAAGTGGTATTGTAACGCTGATAACGGTGTCATCGCCACTGGCCATGTTGGTGGAGTACTCGAAACAGCGCAACAGGGCACACAGGTCTCGCATGGAGGCCCAGTCATTGGTGGTGAAGTGGTGCTGTTCTGTAGTGCGACTGACCCGTGCGTGCTGCAGCTGAAACTCCACTATGGCCTGCTGCTGCTCGCACAGTCTGTCCAGCATGTGCAAGGTGGAGTTCCACCTGGTGGGCACGTCGCATATGAGGCGGTGAGCGGGAAGGCCGAAGTTACGCTGTAGCGCAGACAGGCGAGCAGCGGCAGGATGTGAACGCCGGAAGCGCGAACAGACGGCCCGCACTTTATGCAGCAGCTCTGACATGTCGGGGTAGTTGTGAATGAACTTCTGCACCACCAAATTCAGCACATGCGCCAAGCAAGGGATGTGCGTCAAATTGGCTAGTCCCAGAGCTGCAACGAGATTTCGCCCATTATCACACACCACCAGGCCGGGCTTGAGGCTCACCGGCAGCAACCACTCGTCGGTCTGTTGTTCAATACCCCGCCACAACTCCTGTGCGGTGTGGGGCCTGTCCCCCAAACATATGAGTTTCAGAATGGCCTGCTGACGTTTACCCCGGGCTGTGCTGAAGTTGGTGGTGAAGGTGTGTGGCTGACTGGATGAGCAGGTGGAAGAAGAGGAGGAGGAAGCCGAGAAGGAGGAGGTGGCAACAGGAGGCAAAGAATGTTGCCCTGCGATCCTTGGCGGCGGAAGGACGTGCGCCAAACAGCTCTCCGCCTGGGGCCCAGCTGCCACTACATTTACCCAGTGTGCAGTTAGGGAGATATAGCGTCCCTGGCCGTGCTTACTGGTCCACGTATCTGTGGTTAGGTGGACCTTGCTACAGATGGCGTTGCGCAGTGCACACTTGATTTTATCGGATACTTGGTTGTGCAGGGAAGGCACGGCTCTCTTGGAGAAGTAGTGCCGGCTGGGAACAACATACTGTGGGACAGCAAGCGACATGAGCTGTTTGAAGCTGTCTGTGTCCACCAGCCTAAATGACAGCATTTCATAGGCCAGTAGTTTAGAAATGCTGGCATTCAGGGCCAGGGATCGAGGGTGGCTAGGTGGGAATTTACGCTTTCTATCAAATGTTTGTGAGATGGAGAGCTGAACGCTGGCGTGTGACATGGTTGAGACGCTTGGTGACGGAGGTGGTGGTGGTGGTGTTGGTGGTACATCCCCTGTTTGCTGGGCGGCAGGTGCCAACGTTCCTCCAGAGGCGGAGGAAGAGGCCGAGGCGGCAGCAGCAGAATAGGCCGAGGCGGCAGCAGCAGAAGAGGTAGCAGGGGGAGCCTGAGTGACTTCCTTGGTTTTAAGGTGTTTACTCCACTGCAGTTCATGCTTTGCATGCAGGTGCCTGGTCATGCAGGTTGTGCTCAGGTTCAGAACGTTAATGCCTCGCTTCAGGCTCTGATGGCACAGCGTGCAAACCACTCGGGTCTTGTCGTCAGCACATTGTTTGAAGAAGTGCCATGCCAGGGAACTCCTTGAAGCTGCCTTTGGGGTGCTCGGTCCCAGATGGCGGCGGTCAGTAGCAGGCGGAGTCTCTTGGCGGCGGGTGTTCTGCTTTTGCCCACTGCTCCCTCTTTTGCTACGCTGTTGGCTCGGTCTCACCACTGCCTCTTCCTCCGAACTGTGAAAGTCAGTGGCACGACCTTCATTCCATGTGGGGTCTAGGACCTCATCGTCCCCTGCATCGTCTTCCACCCAGTCTTGATCCCTGACCTCCTGTTCAGTCTGCACACTGCAGAAAGACGCAGCAGTTGGCACCTGTGTTTCGTCATCATCAGAGACATGCTGAGGTGGTATTCCCATGTCCTCATCATCAGGAAACATAAGTGGTTGTGCGTCAGTGCATTCTATGTCTTTCACCGCTGGGGAAGGGCTAGGTGGATGCCCTTGGGAAACCCTGCCAGCGGAGTCTTCAAACAGCATAAGAGACTGCTGCATAACTTGAGGCTCAGACAGTTTCCCTGGTATGCATGGGGGTGATGTGACAGACTGATGGGGTTGGTTTTCAGGCGCCATCTGTGCGCTTTCTGCAGAAGACTGGGTGGGAGATAATGTGAACGTGCTGGATCCACTGTCGGCCACCCAATTGACTAATGCCTGTACCTGCTCAGGCCTTACCATCCTTAGAACGGCATTGGGCCCCACCATATATCGCTGTAAATTCTGGCGGCTACTGGGACCTGAGGTAGTTGGTACACTAGGACGTGTGGATGTGGCAGAACGGCCACGTCCTCTCCCAGCACCAGAGGGTCCACTAACACCACCACGACCATGTCCACGTCCGCGTCCCTTACTAGATGTTTTTCTCATTGTTATGGTTCACCACAACAACAAATATATTATTTGGCCCAATGTATTGTATTCAAATTCAGCGGGATATAAATTTGAGGCCTAGTATTTAGGCGCTGGGTGACCGGTATGGATTTAGTGACAGAATTAGACTTGGAAATGCACAGAAGCGTGTGTGTGAAGTTATTCTGAATGACCCTATGTGCACCTTGAATATTATATACCCTTTTTGGGATAGATTTCAAATAGCTCTGATATAGCAGGAACCACTAAATTATGAAATTGCTAAATTGGGAATTGTATTTCAACCCAGAACAAAAAATGTGCTTTGACGGACACTAAATATCTTGCCCAGCAACAACAGTACAGCGGTAACGAGAGATTTAGCAGGATATAAATTTGAGGCCTAGTATTTAGGCGCTGGGTGACAGGTATGGGTTTAGTGACAGAATTAGACTTGGAAATACACAGTAGCGGGTGTGTGTGAAGTTATTCTGAATGACCCAATGTGCACCTTGAATATTATATACCCTTTTAGGGATAGATTTCAAATAGCTCTGATATAGCAGAAACCACTAAATTATGAAATTGCTAAATTGGGAATTGTACTTCAACCCAGAACAAAAAATGTGCTTTGACGGACACTAAATAACTTTCCCAGCTACAACAGGACAGCGGTAACGAGAGATTTAGCAGGATATAAATTTGAGGCCTAGTATTTAGGCGCTGGGTGACAGGTATGGGTTTAGTGACAGAATTAGACTTGAAAATACACAGTAGCGGGTGTGTGTGAAGTTATTCTGAATGACCCAATGTGCACCTTGAATATTATATACCCTTTTAGGGATAGATTTCAAATAGCTCTGATATAGCAGAAACCACTAAATTATGAAATTGCTAAATTGGGAATTGTACTTCAACCCAGAACAAAAAATGTGCTTTGACGGACACTAAATAACTTTCCCAGCTACAACAGGACAGCGGTAACGAGAGATTTAGCGGGATATAAATTTGAGGCCTAGTATTTAGGCGCTGGGTGACCGGTATGGATTTAGTGACAGAATTAGACTGGGATATGGCCAAAAAATAACCACACTATTGCTGGTTAAATGCACTTGGTGACGGGCGCAGCTTGCCCCTGATGTAGTATATGGCCAAAAAATGAACAGACTATTGCTGGTTAAATGCACTTGGTGTCACAGCTTGACCAACCACACTACTGAGGGTTAAATGCACTTGGTGACGGGCGCAGCTTGCCCCTGATGTAGTATATGGCCAAAAAATAAACAGACTATTGCTGGTTAAATGCACTTGGTGTGACAGCTTCACCCTGATGTAGGCTTTAGCCAGAAAACAACCACACCATTGAGGGTTAAATGCACTTGGTGACAGGCGCAGCTTGCCCCTGATTTTGTATATGGCCAAAAAATGAACAGACTATTGCTGGTTAAATGCACTTGGTGTGACAGCTTCACCCTGATGTAGGCTTTAGCCAAAAAACAACCACACCATTGAGGGTTAAATGCACTTGGTGACAGGCGCAGCTTGCCCCTGATTTTGTATATGGCCAAAAAATGAACAGACTATTGCTGGTTAAATGCACTTGGTGTGACAGCTTCACCCTGATGTAGGCTTTAGCCAAAAAACAACCACACCATTGAGGGTTAAATGCACTTGGTCGCAGCTTGTGCTGGCGCACCACAAGACACAAAATGGCCGCCGATCACCCCAGAAAAATGTGACTGACAAACGGTCTGGGCAGCCTAAAAACAGTGAGCAATTGAGGATCAGCAGCTCAATGATCCACAGCTGCAGATCGATCAGTTAATCAAGTCCTTTGGAGGAGTTAATCTGCCTAATCTCGCCCTACTGTCGCAGCCGCAACCTCTCCCTACGCTAATCAGAGCAGAGTGACGGGCGGCGCTATGTGACTCCAGCTTAAATAGAGGCTGGGTCACATGGTGCTCTGGCCAATCACAGCCATGCCAATAGTAGGCATGGCTGTGATGGCCTCTTGGGGCAAGTAGTATGACGCTTGTTGATTGGCTGCTTTGCAGCCTTTCAAAAAGCGCCAAGAAAGCGTCACAAAAGCGCCAAGAAAGCGACGAACACCGAACCCGAACCCGGACTTTTACGAAAATGTCCGGGTTCGGGTCCGTGTCACGGACACCCCAAAATTCGGTACGAACCCGAACTATACAGTTCGAGTTCGCTCATCCCTACTGGAGAGGGTTCAGAGGAAGGCAACTAAGGTAAGAACTGGAATGGGGCAACTACAGTACCCTGAAAGATTATCAACATTAGGGTTATTCACTTTAGAAAAAAGATGACTGAGGGGAGATCTAATTAATATGTATAAATATATCAGGGGTCAGTACAGAGATCGATCCCATCGTCTATTTATACCCAAGACTATGACTGTGATGAGGGGACACCCTCTGCGTCTGGAGGAATGGTTTGTACACAAACATAGAAGAGGATTCTTTACGGTAAGAGCAGTGAGACTATGAAACTATCTGCCTGAGGAGGTGGTGATGGTGAGTACAATAAAATAATTCAAGAGGGGCCTGGATGTATTTCTGGAGTGTAATAATATTACAGGCTATAGCTACTAAAGATGGGTCGTTATTCTGATTGCCTGATTTTTTTTGCCTTCCTCTGGATCAACTTGCAGGATAACAGGCCAAACTGGATGGACAAATGTCTTTTTTGGCTTTATATACTATGTTACATTGTTATTATGTTAAATATCAGCTTGTTTATATCCTAATTTTTACCAAAAATGCTTACATTCACCTTTCATCCAATCCCACCATTCAAGCAAATTCTAAAAATTATTTGTATGTACTTTCCACCCTTCATACCGACATTTAAACTGCAATTCCAAATCTGTTCATCCTTCATCAAATTTTGTATTTGATTTCCACAACCCAGCACCATGTAATACATGAATAGCCCCCTTCAAAAGTTGCATACTTGCACACAATCAGAAAAAGGTGCATCTTTCTGATGAACACAATATTTTTTCAAAAACAACATACACTGTTATCTGGTCATTACCCCTGTCAGATATATGAGTGGCAGGTATTGGCTTCCCAAACTGTAATTCGACTGGATCTAAAATGGAAAAATCCCAGATAGATCCATACTCTCTCCTTCCATTACACAATGGAAAATCCCACACCACAGAAATTCTCCCTGATAAAAACACAATTTTCTCCAACAAATCAACTCTATCTTATTTCCCAGAAGGCCTATATGTGTTAATTATCCTGAACCTCTACCCCTTTACACACACAACAACAATAACACATCTCTCTATAGAGTAACTCTCTAACATAATGGGGTTGTGTCACTTCAGCATTTATAATGTTGACAAAGTTAATAAAAGGCACTTACTAATGTATATATCCATATTGCTTCCTTTGCTAGCTGCATTAATTTTCTATCACATTTTAAAGAGGCTCTGTCACACCCATCAACCCTACCATACCAGGCTTTATGCCAGGGAGCTCATATAGCCTGGTGCTTTTTTCTATAGAGTGCAAGCACAGCCACTGCTGATAGTGTGCATGGGTGTCATAACCATAGAAGTGGGCAGTGTATAACGTGATGAAAAAATGAATCCAGCAATATGGATAATAACAAAATATTAGTAAGTACCTTGTCTTGACTTTCTTTACATAATAAATGCTATTTTCTGAAGTCACACATTCACTTTAAGATTTCTATTTCTTAATAAAATTCCTACACCATTATTTATTATTACATGAGCCAGACCATACAAACTGACTATAATGCCAATCTAGCTCTGGAAAGGCTCAGAAATCCCATTCCTGTAAATTGCTCTTACATTTTTTTAGTCCAAAACTGCAGTCCTCCTAGGTTTTGGTTTAATTTGTCAAAAATTCAAGGACAGGATATTACAAGCAATGTTGACTACCATATCTTTATTGTTTTCTCAAAGTTCAGTGCATGTTCCCCATTTTCACTTCAGGCTTTGCCTTCTGGAGGCTAGAAATTGGACATGAAGATAAGATTTGCTGCTTCTCTGAGAAAAAAAAAGGCATATCTGAAAGTAAAACAATGCTTAGGATATACAAAGTCTCCTAGAGAACTCATATTCCCACCCCTCTCCAGGGAGCCTAGAGACTGCTGTTTTAAAGTCCTATTGACCTTCTGGGTCTCCTGGGGTCACTATTTAATCGCTCCACTCAATGACACGGGTTCCAGCCACAGAACCCTCAGCCTCCCTATCACTTTGCAATCCTGTCTGTTGATGGTAAATTCTTTCTCCAGAGGAGTAATTTCCATCTCAGCCCTTTCTTTACTGGCAGGTACTTCATTAGGGCATGTAGCTTCTCCAGGAATGTCTAAATCATCTGAAGACTTTAGCTTGTCTACCTCCCCACCCCACCCCTGATTGCCTCTGCATTGAGCATCTTTCACAGAGGACAGTTTTTGGAAGCATGTCCTGATTCCTCTCATAGATTTACCCAACCTGTCATTTGCCTTGCTTTATGACAATTTTGGTTACACTTTGTGAATTTGCCATCCTGAGAGGGTATTGGGTATTACTGGGTAGATCTTGCAAATGGTATACACAATGCTTGACAGGAAAACCAAAATATCCTGGAAGGATGTATGAGAATTGTACATAATACATAAAGAGGACCAAAGAAACTTCCCCTCTTCAAAAAGCAAGGTAAAGGTAAGTTCACAAAGCTCAGGATAGTTGACATTTTCCATCAAATTATGGTGCAAGAACTGACAAGCAGAAAAATCAGTGAAGACAAGAGTGTCGTGACTCACTTTGTTATTGCAAGCATGCAATTCCCCTTCGTTCTACTTTCAAGATTGCACCTACGAGGTAGGTCACGATAATAGCTTTCTCCAATCCTGACCGGAATTTACCCAGCTGGAGCATGATGTCCATGATGTTCACAACAAATGCTGCAGAAAAAAACACCCATAAATAAGACCTCATGGCATTGGAACTAGGCATCTTTCCCAGTAGCAGGATGGAGGTGAAGCCTGTACAATAAAGGATAAGAGTATCTAGAGCACCTTCTAGCTAACTTGGTCTAGGCCAAAGATAGACAAAAATAGAAATATGTAGCAATAAATAATAATACAAAAATTATACATAATTGGTACCAATGTACCATAAAATGAAAATATTATTTGTCATGGTAAATGCCATGATAAACGAACACAAACATTGTTAAAAGTGTGTTTATTATTCCACTGTATGCATTTTTGCTGCGGATTTTCATTAGCAACGGGCCACAAGTGCAAGATTTGCTCCCCTGAATATATATATGCACAACTGCATATGGGTTTGTGCACTTCCTTCCTGTTTAACATTACGCCATTTTTTTCAGTTTGTTTGTATATAGAGATGCCTAGAGGTGTATAAACTCCAATTTAAATGTGCCTTTTTCCATCCACAGGCTACATTTAGATGCACCTGTGAGACCTGGGCCTTATCAGCCAGTCTTGAGTGGGACTCGCAGACTCCTCCCTCCTCCCATTGCTAGCATGGTTACATCCTGGAGGTAACTGGTGAGTTGTTTGTAAGTCGGCATCATGCTCCTGTAATTTGCCCACTGGCCCCTGGTATTGCCCATATGGCTCAGGTAGGTGAGTGTTAGGTCCCCGAGCTACTTGAGAAACCTTGGCGCGGTGCTCGGGCTCAGACATGTCCTCCACAGTAGGTTTGATGGATTAGTAAAACCGCAGAGTGCATCTGTCTTTGCTATTATTATATTGTTATATTGGTTATCACATCCACATAATTGCTATCTTGTTTAGGATGTTTTTGTGGTACTTGTGGTTCGCTGCGGGCATCCTCCACTATATGCATTTTTGCTGGGGATCATCATTAGCAACAAGCCACAAGTGCAGGATTTGCTCCTCTGTATATATATATATATATATATATATACACAGTACAGACCAAAAGTTTGGACACACCTTCTCATTCAAAGAGTTTTCTTTATTTTCATGACTTTGAAAATTGTAGATTCTCACTGAAGGCATCAAAACTATGAATTAATACATGTGGAATTATATACATAACAAAAAAGTGTGAAACAACTGAAAAGATGTAATATTCTAGGTTCTTCAAAGTAGCCACCTTTTGCTTTGATTACTGCTTTGCACACTCTTGGCATTCTCTTGATGAGCTTCAAGAGGTAGTCACCTGAAATGGTTTTCACTTCATAGGTGTGCCCTGTCAGGTTTAATAAGTGGGATTTCTTGCCTTATAAATGGGGTTGGGACCATCAGTTGCGTTGTGGAGAAGTCAGGTGGATACACAGCTGATAGTCCTACTGAATAGACTATTAGAATTTGTATTATGGCAAGAAAAAAGCAGATAAGTAAAGAAAAACTAGTGGCCATCATTACTTTAAGAAATGAAGGTCAGTCAGTCCGAAACATTGGGAAAACTTTGAAAGTGTCCCGAAGTGCAGTCACAAAAAACATCAAGCGCTACAAAGAAACTGGCTCACATGCGGACCGCCCCAGGAAAGGAAGACCAAGAGTCACCTCTGCTGCGGAGGATAAGTTCATCCGAGTCACCAGCCTCAGAAATCGCGGGTTAACAGCAGTTCAGGTTAGAGACCAGGTCAATGCCACACAGAGTTCTAGCAGCAGACACATCTCTAGAACAACTGTTAAGAGGAGACTGTGTGAATCAGGCCTTCATGGTAGAAAATCTGCTAGAAAACCACTGCTAAGGACAGGCAACAAGCAGAAGAGACTTTTTTGGGCTAAAGAACACAAGGAATGGACATTAGACCAGTGGAAATCTGTGCTATGGTCCGATGAGTCCAAATTTGAGATCTTTGGTTCTAACCACCGTGTCTTTGTGCGACGCAGAAAAGGTGAACGGATGGACTCTACATGCCTGGTTCCCACCGTGAAGCATGGAGGAGGAGGTGTGATGGTGTGGGGGTGCTTTGCTGGTGACACTGTTGGGGATTTATTCAAAATTGAAGGCATACTGAACCAGCATGGCTACCACAGCATCTTGCAGCGGCATGCTATTCCATCCGGTTTGCTTTTAGTTGGACCATCATTTATTTTTCAACATGACAATGATCCCAAACACACCTCCAGGCTGTGTAAGGGCTATTTGACCATGAAGGAGAGTGATGGGGTGCTGCGCCAGATGACCTGGCCTCCACAGTCACCGGACCTGAACCCAATCAAGATAGTTTGGGGTGAGCTGGACCGCAGAGTGAAGGCAAAAGGGCCAACAAGTGCTAAGCATCTCTGGGAACTCCTTCAAGACTGTTGGAAGACCATTTCAGGTGACTACCTCTTGAAGCTCATCAAGAGAATGGCAAGGGTGTGATAAGCAGTAATCGAAGCAAAAGGTGGCTACTTTGAAGAACCTAGAATATGACATATTTTCAGTTGTTTCACACTTTTTTGTTATGTATATAATTCCACATGTGTTAATTCATAGTGTTGATGCCTTCAGTGTGAATCTACAATTTTCATAGTCATGAAAATAAAGAAAACTCTTTGAATGAGAAGGTGTGTCCAAACTTTTGGTCTGTACTGTATATATGTATCAGCACAACTGCATATGGGTTTGAGCACTTAACGCCTGTTTAACACCACACCTTTTTTTTCAGTTTGTTTGTATTATTCATCCTACCTCCCAAAAATTAAAATAAAAAGTGATCAAAAAGTTGGTAGGTGGGCCGACAATCAAACTTTTAAAAGAGTATTTAAATCTCAGACAATGGTGGCATATCATTAGGACATGCTACAGTAGCAATGCCAGACAGGAGCTGGTCCCAGAGATTGGACTCTCACCTATCTCCAGAACAAGGTGAAGAAGAGAGCAGAGTGCAAGCAATAGAAGTGAATGGAGAGGTGGCTGTTAGTGTTGATCGAGCACCAAAGTGCTCGGGTGCTCTAGCCGAACACATCAGGATGCTCGGGTGCTCGGTAGATATAGTTAGGTATAATGGAAGTGCAATGAGCCGGACCACGGTACGGTTACACGGACACCAAATTATGCAGTGGGTCAGGATATGGGCATAATAGTCTATAGTTTTGTTTGTGACGCCAATTGCAGCGTGCACAGGGTACTAACATAGGGCCCTTTAAGGTGTTGTAACTCACGTACCAGGTTAAGAATGCCAGAGTGGTGTAATGTCTCTGTATGGTAGTGGGTATAGTGTCAACAGTGTCTCCTACCTGGGTACGGCGGGACTCCTGGATCCTGGTTCACTTGCAATAAAATGAGTGTGGTGCTAGTAGGAATAATAGAGGAATTTGAAGCAGTAAATGAGATCTAGACCTTGAGTAAAGTTCAAACTTGTCTTTACTAGATGCAGCTTTCATCCAAGCAAGATACAGCATTAGTCTTTAGTCCCAGCAGGTATTGGCAATGTGCTCTATCATGTGTCTGTAGCTTTTGGAGGAAAAGGACGTCTGCTTAGTAGCTCTATAATGTTTCAGGAATTTATCTTCTGCACTATCGTCTGCTATCTGGGACTGACTAGCTGAGGAGGAATGTCTTCTCCTGGGGTTTCTGGATGGTAATCAGAGTTATTGTCTCAGGGTATACATCTTCCTGTAACTGGAGGTGGCTGCTTGCTTTCTTCGAGCTGAGGCTGCAAGGCTCAGGCTGGCGATGATGATCAATTGTCTTAGCCGAGACAAGTTCCTGGCTTAGATCCCTATATCTGGGAGCTCCTACACACACACACCCTACCCCTAGCAGGGGTGGGTTACACACTAACTTAACTTCCTTCCCTCCCTATGAGGCAGGATGTTGGCGTAATCCACTTCTGCTTAGAGAGGGGGAGCTGAACTGGAATTAACTATTCCAGTTCAGAAACACTAAACTGGCTAAGTCCTTGCTGAACACATTGCTGCCACCTGCTAGTGAACATAAAATTACAGCAATATATCTTCAACAAGGAATTACAATGCACATTTGTGAGTATATGATATAAAATTACATTGGATGACAAGATAAATACACTTAACAGGTTGTAGCGGGGTAAAAGAGTTTTGTAACACAACTCTGGGGTGTTACAGAAGTCAATGGGAGAACCTGAGCATTAAACCAGGCACCCCCTGCTCTGAAGAGGGGAGGGTGCCTAGTTCATAGAAAAAGGACAGAAATTGATGGAAACGCTACCAAAATAGTCCGGGAACAGCATGGGGAGGATGTCTGGATGCTGGGAACGATGTTGTCTGAGTAGTATGCCACTTTTACAGACTGACAATAATACGCACAAAAACAAAGATAAAATTGATTTTTAGAGGAAAAATTGTTAGGAAACATTCTGTTCTGTATATATTTAATTGTAAAAGTGCAAGTGCTGCCAAAAATTACCAGTGAGACTCCTGTTCCTCTGTGTCCAGAAGGAACAAGTCGTCTTACCCTCACTCCTAGTTCAGGGACTGGTCGGAGGGTGAGTAGGGATCCGAGGTTCCTGAGCATGGGCCCTTCTACCTTCAGGGTCGGCCCATGCAGCTAGGGGTTAGGGATGGATTAGGGATGTATTAGGAGGTGACCTGCTCCCTAATTCTGTCGTCCTGGCCGAGCGGCCATTAGCATCTTCTGGCATCGCACGGCTGAGGATTTTCCCCATCCTCAGCCGTGACACTGTGTTGATTCCTCAAAGTTTCTTAAAACCTCACAGAGGTCAGACATCCATGCCCACTCCTCGCTTGTGAATAGCAGAATCTGACTGGAAAGGCAATGACCATGTTGCAGCTGGTATTCGACTACTGCCCTCTGCTACTTACAACATTTTGAGCGCATGCTCATGTCACACAACAGCTAGTGAGCTGGCAATTTCAAGCGCTGCTGCAGCATTGACAGACCGGATTAAGCTGTCGATGACTTGCGGAATTGTGCACACACGTGAAGCACCTTAACCATTAGTTCAGGCAAATTGGGGTAGGTTTTGAGAAACCCCTGACCCACTAAGTTTAAGATGTGGGCTAGGCATGGGATGCGCGTGAGCTTGCCAAGCTCCAAAGCCGCCACCCAGTTACGGCCATTATCAGACACAACCATGCCTGGTTCTAGGTTGAGTGGCGAGCTCAGTCTGTTCTCTTATCCCCTGCCACAGCTCTGTGGCGGTGTGTTGTTTGTCCCCTAAGCATATCAGCTTCAGCACGGCCTGTTGCCGCTTCGCCACTGCAGTGCTTCTCTGCTTCCAGCTACCGACTGATTACTGACTGGTACTGCTTGTGGATAATTCGGAGATGTAAGTGGAGGAGGAGAAGTGGGGGTTGGAGCCACTAACGTAGGTGGTGGCGGAAACCGTGATGGAATTCGGGCCCGCAATCCATGGCGTCAGTAGCACCTGTGCCATATTAGGGTACGACTCACTAACGGCCTCCACAACATTCACCCAGTGTGCGGTCCGGGATAATGTAGCGTCACTGGCCGAATGCACTTTTCCATGTGTCCGTGGTTAAGTGGAACTTCCCAGTAACTGCGTTGGTTAGGGCACGTGTGATGTTATGGGACACATGTTGGTGCAAGGCGGGCATGGCACACCTTGAAAAATAGTGTCGGCTGAGAACTGTGTAACACGGGACGGCCACCGACATCAGGCTGCGGAAGGCCTCAGTGTCCACAAGCTACGCATTTAGTGCTATGGCCTGTGGGTGGGTGGATAGGTATTTGTGCTTGCATTCAAATGCCTGGGGTAAGGACATTTGGATGCTGCGCTGGGACAAGGAAGTGAATGTGGTTGCTGATGGTGCTTGAGAAGGTCCAGATTCCGGGACGGGAAGCATCCGGGCCTGTGCCTTCAACAGGGGATTGGCCAGCATGTAACACAGGGGAAGAGGAGGCAGTGGTGGGATCCGCAGACCCAGATTGTGGACCCAGGCATTTGTCCCACTTATTACAGTGTTTGGATGCCATGTGGCGGATCATGCTGGTGGTGTTGAGGTTGCTAGTGTTCATGCTGGTATGGAACAGGTTGAAAACTACAATTCTTTTGTCGTCCGCACTTTCCTCATAAAAGCATCATACTGCGGAACACCTATCCCTTGACAAGGGAGATTTCCGCAAGGGGATGCTCCATGGAACAGTTGCGTGCCTGTTTGATGTGGCCCACCTTCTCCCTTTTGCTACTCCACTGCCTCTTCCAGCCTGTTGCGGTGCAGCAGATCCCTCCCCCTCTGTACTGCTGTCCTCACTTGGTTTTCCACCTTCCCAGGTTGGGTCAGTGACTTCATCGTCCACCACCTCCTCTTCTACTTCCTCACTCTGCTCATCCTCCTGACTTGTTGACTTAACCACTATCTCAGTGATTGACAACTGTGTGTCATCGTCTTCATCAACCTCTTGAGACAGCAATTGTCGTTGAGTTATTGGCAACTGTGTCTCATTATCATCCACCTCATTAAACAGTAATTGCTGTTCCCCAACGTCATCTTCTTGTGATTGTGGATGCTCAACAGTTTGGGAATCAGGGCACAAGATCTGTCCCTCTTCAAGCATGCTTGGCGAGAAGGCCAAACCAAGGAATGGCGCTGAAAAGAGCTCCTCAGAATATCCGAGTGTGGGATTACTTGTTTGCCCAGATTCTCTATGGTGGGAGGAAGGCAGATCAGGGAGAGGATTGGGTTGAGCAGACTCTTGGCTACTGAGACTGGACTTTGTGGAAGACAGGGTGGTGCTTAACCGACTGGAAGCATTATCTCCTGCAATCCAACCGACCACCTGCTCGCACTGGTCTGACTTCAAGAGCGGTGTCATTCGCCGCCCTGCAAACTGGGACATGAAGCTAGTGTTAACTCAATTTATGCACTTCTCGTCTTGTTTGTGTGGTGCCAAATTAATTAGAAGTTTAAGTATGCACGTGCCATACTGCTTTTATAATGAGACCAGACACACTAGGTGGTTTCATGAAAGCATCTTCTCATCCCCCTTTGAGCCACTTTATTCACATTACATTGACTTAAATAGCAGACATGACATCACAAAAGGGGTCTTCCTTAAGAAGAGACTATTGGCTCTTTAACCTGATAGGAGTGGTTTCAGCATCTTTAACTGAGTTCATAGGTATATTTGAAAACTGTAATGTAATCCCCATTTTCCCCCTCCCTTATTGACCTTCTAATGTATATGGTTTGCGGCCATCTAGTGGACAAAAATGTGTACTACAGAATGTTCACACCAAATTATATAGAGATATAAAATCCATCTCTCACACTAGGTATCGTGGATGATTGTTTTTCTTGTGCTATGGCAGCAGGCACAGTTTCACCGCACCCAGGGCCACGGCCTCTGCATGCACCATCAGCATCACTTCCCAGTACCTTACTGCTCGCCTTCTTCATATTAAATGTTATATATGCTTGAAAGTCTGTCACACGTACAGTAGCGTAGGATTTGGAAGTGTATGCGCAAACAAATTTCAAAAGGTATTAGGTAGTTGGAAACATCACACAGGAGATATCCCGCAGATAATGTCAATGCTGTCACCAGCTGCTAATGAAAAATTACTGGGAATGTCACAGGTATTTGGGATCAGGAAACGTTATACAGTAGAGGGACCACTGGTAATGTCTGCAGCATCTACGCAAAAAAGTACACTGTATATCACATCAATTTTTTCAGCACATACGTTACACTGCAGATGTGGCCCTGGTAATGTCACTGTCCGCAGCGGACGCCGGGCCATGGAAAAAATACATGGTATGTAAGATATTTTTTGGATGCGCAAACTTTACACTGGAGATGTGGCACAGCTAATGTCACTGTCCACAGTGGACACCGTTTACTGAAAATGTACACTGGATGTCACAGATATTTTTGGGATGCGCACACTTTACACTGGAGATGTGGCGCAGCTAATGTCACTGTCCTCAACGGACACCGTCTACGGAAAAAGTACACGGAATGTCACAGATATTTTTGGGATGCGCACACGATACACTGGAGATGTGGCACAGCCAATGTCACTGTCCGCAGCGGACACAGTCTACGGAAATAGTACACTGGATGTCACAGATTTCTTTGGGATGCACACCCTTTACACTGGAGATGTGGGGCAGCTAATGTCGCTGTCTGCAGCGGCCTAACTATTGTACGCTATTTAGCGCTGGATGTGCTAAAAATATTAGATATTGCTGCCACACAAAATAGTCCTTAGAAGGACTTTTGCGTCTGTAAAGTTTTAGCAATTTAGAGCAGGTAAAATATAGATTGCTGCTGCCACACACAATAGTCCTTAAATGACTTTTGGGTCTCTGAAAAGTTTTGTTTGTAAAAATATTCTTAAATCACTCCCTACACTGTCTGTCTCTTTCTCAGCACAGCTCCCCCTGACTAAGAATGAGCCGAACATGCCATATAGCACCCGATGACACGTTCCGGCCAGCCAATCACTGCAATCACTGTAATGCCAGCAGCCAATAGAGCTACGGCATTACAGTGAGGGCAGTACTTACCTGCACGTTTTTTGGCTGCATGCTCAATCATCACTAGTGGCTGTGCATGTGTGGTGTGCTTTCAATTCACTTCTATGGGACTTGGTTATATTTGGAACTCCCATAGAAGTGAATAGAGCACGCGGCATGCATGGTGCTGGAAACGTCGCCATGCTGATCAGCCAAGTCTTGGCTGGTTTAACTATCAGTTTGACTAGAACGTGAGCCAATCAGATTTATGAATCTGTGTCCAATTCCAGAGCTAATTGAGGGATTTAAGACTGCTGATTCCTAATTTACTTGTCATTGATTTTGGTTGCATAAAGGCTCTATATTGTGTGACTTCCTATTGACCTTTCTGGTGTACCAACATCTGGCTTACTTTTGGATTTACCCTGCGGCTGCTGTTCGTGCTCACATTGACTCTCCTGTTAACGGAACTTGGCTTTAACCTCTCATGTACTGCATTGACCATGTCTGCTTCTGTTTTCCACGTGAGCCTACACCAGTTTTCTTTTATCAACTCCTCAGACACAACCTGGGTCTCTAGCAGCAAATTCTATCAAGCTTTGTGGTGGGCCCTGAACCTCAAAACCTAGGAGTAGACTTAGTTTCCTACAACCTGATCCCTGCTGTTGAGTTCTGGCTTCATCACTCCCCCTTGGTGGCAGGTCTTCCATGTCACCCATGTGTCAAATGTATGACATGTCTCAGTGACATGATGCATGGGTGACATATCACTGCAAAGGCCAGTCATTGGCTGCAGCAGCCACATGACCCACATCAAACCTGATGTTGATGTTTGGAGACCTAAGGTTCCCAAGGGGGAGCGATCAAGCCAGAACTTATTGGCAGGGATCAGATTCTTAATGCAAATCTAGCCATGCTGGGGGATCTGCAGAAAAGGTCAGCAGAGGTAAACAACCCCTTTACGTTCTACATGGACCACATTCTTATAAATTTAAAGGTAACCTGTAACCATGAGAACACAATATAGGTTATATGTAGGAGGCATGTTATAGAACAGGAGGTGCTGAGCAGATTCATATATAGTTTTATGGGAACAGATTTAGTAAAACTAGTATTTTATTAATTTAAATTCCTGCTCAATCACTGAAAGGACAGTCTCCTTGACTTCAAAGTCTGGAATGACCTGGAATTTTAATGAATAAAATACAAGTTTTACTGAACCTTTTCCCATAAATCTGTATATCATTCTGCTCAGCATCTCCTACTCTATAATATGCTGTCTGCAGCTCAAACTCCATGTTCTATGTGACAGGTTTTATTTAATCTTGTAAAAAAAGTTGCATAAAAGACAACATAATAATAATAATAATCATATATGTTACACTTTGCAAATTAAGAGTTAAACAATACAGTGTAATACAATACACAGCACACTTGTCTTAAATGTGCTGGCACAGTGCATGTTCCCTAAAAATCACAAAGCACTTTATATAATCAATTGCTGTCTATTGACATTACATTTTCACCATAAAGGAGAAGCCATACGCCCAATTGGTTTCAAGAACATACCATAAACCTTTAATACATCGATAGCTAATGGCTTGTTAAGAGCAGTCATCATTTACTTCTGTGATGTGTGAACAATGTGATGGGCAAGAAAATGCTGCTATATTGATGTTTTTTTTTATATATTTGTGGTGACTCTTTTATTACTTCGGTGGTAAATGTACTTGTGACTAATCTTATCTATGCTTCCATTTCTCTCCATTCATAAGCTTCATTTACACAAAAATTTGATTTAGAGTTTTTTTTATGTTGAATGCATATTTTATTGGGTATTTTGTTCACACATTTTTTTTCAGGCATTTTCTTTTTCTGTAAGCAAGGGTATGGGAAAGTGGCTGAAAAAATGCTGTTTACCACAAAAAGATACCATAACAGAACACTGCAGCTCAAAATATGTGCGGATTGCATTTCATAATCCCCATAAACTTCCAACAAACATCTTCTTCTTTTTCAATCAAAAACATCAGAAAACACTTTAAATTAAACTACCCTTTGTGAGGTATGTGGGGTCTGACACCCTACACCCTCACTGATCAGCTGTTTCACTTACTTGTGACGATGGTTGCGTTGTCTTACAGTACCATATTAAATGTTGCTGAGCTCTTTAGTAAGACCAAGGCTATTACTAGTGTTTATGAAGAATGCAGGGGTATGTGCTTTATGCACCATTTAATTTGCATGTGGCTGAAATGCCTAGTCTCATTAATTAGGAGAGGTGACTAAATATTTTTGGCCCTGTGGTTTACTGGAAGAGGATCCAGTGTTTCATGACTAATAATAACTATTTCAGGTATGTACAGACACATTATGAAAAATATCTAAACATTATGGGGGGAATTTATCATGAGGGTAACCTTACTCCAGGACGGCTATTACCCCTGGCCTGAGGAGATCCCAGGTGTGGCTACTGGGATCATTTCTGGGGATAAATAGAGGCCTCAGAGCCTCAGTCAGAGCCAGAGTATGGTGGTTATGTGACTGTGAGAGTGTGCAAGGCCGAATCCTCCTGACATGCTGAAGGCATAGTTAGAGCCCAGACGGGCAGGTGTTTAATTTGATGTTTTGTGTTGTGCTGTATTTGCGATTGTTTCAGCCAAGTGGTGGATAACTTGGATGCTTAGCATTGTGGTGTGCTAATCGAAAAATACAGCACTGTTTAGACTTTTAACCATCGAAGTCTGAGAGGTTCATTGCCGACCCCACCGCGAGTATGTGATCCCTACAAAAACCTTGCAAATTGTTTGTTAAATTTGCAGCATCTTTAAGTCTAACACTTTTGTCTTTTAAATAAGTCTTTTAAATAAGCTGTAATGATAAATCTGAAGTAAAACTGATTAAAAGAGTTGTCTCACAAGAAATGTTCTAAATTTTTCAAAGCAGCTTCTGGATCAGAATATTTTTGTCATTGCATCTAATTAAAATTTTAGTATGGCCACTGAGTTATTCAATAAAATCTTTGCAGCTCCAACTGCTATTTGTTCTTTTCCTTAGTTCACTGTCCACCTTTTTGAGGAGGTTGCATACACTCAGTTTCATCCTTTAACTTCCACTAGCTAAATCTACTGTTAGAAGCTGTGAAAGTTATAGGGAGAGATCTACAACAGAAAAGAAACAACCCTTTAGCTGCAGCAAAAAGGACATGTTCCCTGGGCTATGACCGGGAGAGCTGCAGCATAAAGGACAGGCTACTTGATATGTTAGCTTGAAATAAATCTAGCAGAGGAGTAACTGGATAAATGAATAGGGAGATATTGGGATCCATGTAAGGTACAGAGCTGGTTCTAGGAAGAAAGAGGTTGTCACATACTATATGATGCCCAATTTTCATTTTTGCATTAAGCATTAACCCCTTTAGCATAGCAAACTCTACTCACTTTCCCACCCACTTTTCAAAACTGCAGTGAGTGGTGTAAAAATGTAAAACTCACACTATTTTGTGCAAGTATGTCTAAAAAGTTGCAAAGCAACAATTCTAGATTGCAGGACTTGGTTGATTCCCTCTATAACTATTCATAAAATTACTTACTATGTAGGCATGATAATAAGGACCGCTATCAGGGCTGTAATGGTGGTACTGCATTCAGGACCCCGGGCCCAGCCACTTCACATTGGCAGATTCATGAAAATGGTTTTCTGAGATTTTTATACTGCTGAACTATCCTCAGCAGTATCTGATCGATGGGGGTCCGACATCCAGGAATCCAGCTAATCAGCTGTTTGAGAAGGCACTGGCTCTCCTGTGAGCACTGTGGCCTTCTCTCAGCTTACCAAATGATACTTACCAAAAGTTTTGGCACTATAATGGAACTTTTATTTTCCAGCTTTTTTCATTTAAAAGTTACATTTCTGAAACATTAACGTTACTAAAAAATATCTTAGCAAAAACCATTACAATTAATGCATTTTGCCAACATACTATTAAATATCATAGAACAATATTTGATATACCTGTAATCATAATGGCTAGAGTTGAGTGGACACCTAGATGTTCAGGTTCGGGCAAACTTCAGAAAAAAGTTCGAATTCGGGACCCGAACTTGAGTCCGAACCCCATTGAAGTCATGTGGATAGGGAAATGACTTTAAATGACATAAAATACGTCAAAATAAAAAATAATAATCTCTATCTAGGAGGACGAGGTCCATATGGAGTAGGAGGTTGAGGAGGCGGTGGATGTGGCGGTGTAGGTGGAAGCGGCGGTGGAGTAGGAGGAGGTAGCCTACACTGCTTTTTGGTTTTAGTTTTACTTTTTTAAATTAGGGTACACCCCAAAACATTGGGAAATATAACCTGTGATAACCCCCTCCAGTCGTGCTAAACACACGTTCAGACAATACACTGGCTGCAGGGCAGGCCAGCACCTCCAAGGGGTAAAGGGCAAGCTCAGGTCATGTGCCGAATTTGGAGACCCAGAAGTTGCAGGGGCTGACCCCTGTCAGTCAGTTTGTGTAGGCATGTGCATACTTACTGCCCCACCATGTCGCATGTCCACGTGATGTTCATGATCCAATTTGATATCTGCTCTATCAACTTTCGATGTTCTTTTATGCGCCTACCATGGTGATCATGGGTGGCGGGGAATCAGGGTTCCAGGCCGGAGAGGGAGCGTGACAAAGAGAGACCACATCCAAGGGAGGATACATTTTTTCAAATTTAAAATTATAGAGCAGAAAATTGGGACAAAGTATTAAAGCGTAAAAGTGGGGCAACTTTTTAAAGTTTAAGCATTGAAAGGATGTGTCGCGCATCAATTAATAAAGAATTTCTTAAATTTTATTCCCTGTCAACTATGCAGAGCAGGGGTTTCTATCCGGCAAAATTTGAAAAATGTCACCTGACAATGTAATTGACGATTTTTTTTTATTTATGTTCCTGTCACCTATGTAGAGGTGCCCCAGTGACATCCACCATCCATTTGGATATTTTCTCTATCAACTTTCGATGTTCTTTTCTGAGCCTACCATGTTGATCATGGTTATCGGCGAATCAGGGTTCCTTGCCGGAGAGGGAGCGTGAGAAAAAGAGACCAAATTTAAGGGAGATACATTTATTAAATTTTTTTGGGATCAAGCGGAAATATGGGAAAAGTTATTGAGGTGCAAATGTGGGACAAAAGAGTCAAGCGGAAATGTGTGACACATTATTGAAGCGCAAATGTGGGACAAAAGAGTAAAGCGGAAATGTGGGATACATTATTGAAGCGCAAATGTGGGCCAAAAGATTAAAGCAGAAATGTGGGACACATTATTCAAGCGCAAATGTGAGCCAAAAGAGTAAAGTGGGAATGTGGGACAAATTATTGAAGCTCAAATGTTGGCCAATTGAGTAAAGCGGAAATGTGGGACAAATTATTGAAGCGCAAATGTTGGCCAAATGAGTAAAGCAGAAATGTGGGACAAATTATTGATGCGCAAATGTGGTACAACTTGTTAAAGTTTAAGCATTGAATGAAAGGAGGTGGCGCGCATCAATTAAAATAGAATTTCAGAATTTTTTTTTCCTGTCACCTAGGCAGAGCAGGAGTTTATTCACGTCTAAAATTGTAAAATGTCAACCCAAGAATGTAACAGAAAAATTACAGAAATGTATTAACCTGTCTACTTGGTAGAGCAGGGGTCTATGACAGAAAAAAATTGTTTATTGTCACCTGAAAATGTGGGATCCATGCCTGGTTCATTTTAATGAACTTGAGCTTGTCCACATTGGCTGTGGACAGACGGCTGCGCTTGTCTGTGATGACGCCCCCAGCCGTGCTAAACACACATTCAGATAATACACTGGCTGCAGGGCAGGCCATCACCTCCAAGGTGTAAAGGGCAAGCTCAGGCCATGTGCCCAATTTGGAAACCCAGAAGTTGAAAGGGGCAGACCCGTCATTCAGTTCGTGTAGGCGTGTGCACATATACTGCTCCACCAGGTTGGTGAAATGCTGCCTCCTGTTAAGACGTTCCATATCAGCTGGCGGTGCTGGTTGTTGTGGCATGCTGATAAAGCTTTTCCACATTTCGGCCATGCTAACCCTGCCTTCTGAGGTGCTGGCGGTGCCCCAGCTGCGTTGGCGACCTCTTCCTCGTCCTCTGTCTTTGCCTTGTGCTTCCACCCTGCCCCCGCCATCAGGTGGGAATGCGCATCTTACGATCACACTCCAGTGAGGGAATTAAGGACGGTATGTTGTCCTTGTAACGGGGATCCAGCAGCGTGGCCACCCAGTAATCAGCACAAGTTAGAATGTGGGCAACTCGATGGTCATTGCGGAGACACTGCAGCATGTAATCGCTCATGTGTGCCAGGCTGCCCAGAGGCAACGAAAAGCTGTCCTCTGTGGGAGGTGTATTGTCTGTGTCCTCTGTATCCCCCCCAGCCACGCACCAGTGATGGCCATGAGCTGGTCTGGGTTCCACCCTGCTGTGAACATGGTTCCTCCTCCTCCATCTCCTCATCCTACACCTCGTCATCATCCAGAACTGTGCCCTGGCTGGACAAATTTGTACCTGGCGTTTGTTGGTGCAGGAACCCACCCTCTGAGCCACTTGTGAATGACTGGCTGAGAACCCTACGAAATGATCCCTTTTCCTCCTCCTCCTCCTGTGCCACATCCTCTTCCATCATTGCCATCAGCGTTTTTTCAAGGAGGCATAGAAGTGGGATAGTTACGCTGATAATGGCGTTATCGGCACTGGCCATGTTGGTGGAGTAATCGAAACAGCGCAACAAGGAACACAGGTCTCGCATGGAGGCCCAGTCATTGGTGGTGAAGTGGTGCTGTTCTGCAGAGCGACTCACCCGTGCATGCTGCAGCTGAAACTCCACTATCGCCTGCTGCTTGCACAGTCTGGCCAGCATGTGCAAGGCGGAGTTCCACCTTGTAGGCACGTCGAATATGAGGTGGTGAGCGGGAAGGACGCAGTTACGCTGCAGCGCTGACAGGCGAGCAGCAGCAGGGTGAGAATGCCGAAAGCGCGCACAGACGGCCCGCACTTTATGCAGCAGCTCTGAAATATCGGGCAATTTTTAAGGAATCTGTGCACCACCAAATTTAGCACATGCACCAGGCAAGAGATGTGCGTCAAACTGGCTAGTCCCAGAGCTGCTACGAGATTTTGCGCATTATCACACACCACCAGGCCGGGCTTAAGGCTCACTGGCACCAACCACTCATCGGTCTGTTGTTCAAAGCCCATCCACAGCTCCTGCGCGGTGTGGGGTTTGTCCCCCAAACAGTTATGTTTTAAAACTGCCTGCTGTCTTTTACCCCTGGCTGTGCTGAAGTTGGTGGTGAAGGTGTTACACTGACCAGATTAAGAGCTGGTGGAGGATGAGGAAGCGGAGTAGGAGGAGGAAGCAACAGGAGGCAAACTGAAGCGCCCTGCAATCCTTGGTGGTGGAAGGACATGAGCCAAACTGCTATCTGCCTCAGGCCCAGCCGCCACAGTGTGCTGTTATGGAGATATAATGTTCCTGACCGTGCTTACTGGTCCACGTATCCGTAGTGAGGTTCACCTTGCCACAGATGGCGTTGCGCAGTGCACACCTGATTTTGTCCCCTACTTGGTTGTGCAGGAAAGGGATGGCTCACCTGGAAAAGTAGTGGTGGCTGGACACGATGTACTGTGGGACAGCCACCGGGCTAGGAATCGTGGGTGGGTAGGGAGGTACTTCCTCTTTCTCTCCAGTGTTTGGGAGATGGAGAGCTAAATGCTTCCGTGGGACATTGTGGAGATGCTTGGTGACCCAGGTGGTGGCGTTGCTGGAAGATCCTCTGTTTGCGGGGTGGCAGGTGGCACTGTCACTCCAGAGGCGAATGAAGAGGCCGAGACTGCAGCAGAAAAGGAAGCAGGAAGAGCCAGAGACCTTTCTTGGTTTTTGAGGTGTCTACTCCACTGCAGCTCATGCTAGGCACTTAAATGCCTGCTCATGCAGGTTGTGCTCAGGTTGAGAATGTTTATGCCTCGCTTCAGGCTCTGATTGCACAGCGTGCAAACCACTTGTGTCTTGTCGTCAGCACATTGTCTAAAGAACTGCCACGCCAGGGAACTCCTTGGAGCTGGCTTTGGTGTGCTCGGTCACTTGCTGCGGTGGGCAGTAGCAGACGTACTTTCTAGATGATGGCCTCTCCGCTTTTGCACCCTGCTCCCTCTTCTGCTGGGCTGGAGGCTCTGTGCGACCACTGCCTCTTCTCCGAACTACATAGGTCACTCGCATGACCTTGATTCCATGTAAGGTCGAGGACCTCATCGTCCTCCACATCATCTTCCACCCAATCTTCATCCCTGCCCTCCTTGTCGGTCCGCACACTTTCGAAAGCCACAGCAGTTTGCACCTGTGTTTTGTCATCATCTGAGACGTGCTGCGATGGTCCTCGCATGTAGAGTTGAGCGAACACCTGGATGTTCGGGTTCGAGAAGTTCGGCCGAACATCCCGGAAATGTTCGGGTTCGGGATCCGAACCCGATCCGAACTTCGTCCCGAACCCGAACCCCATTGAAGTCAATGGGGACCCGAACTTTTCGGCACTAAAACGGCTGTAAAACAGCCCAGGAAAGGGCTAGAGGGCTGCAAAAGGCAGCAACATGTAGGTAAATCCCCTGCAAACAAATGTGGATAGGGAAATTAATTAAAATAAAAATTAAATAAATAAAAATTAACCAAAATCAATTGGAGAGAGGTTCCATAGCAGAGAATCTGGCTTCCCGTCACCCACCACTGGAACAGTCCATTCTCAGATATTTAGGCCCCGGCACCCAGGCAGAGGAGAGAGGTCCCGTAACAGACAATCTGGCTTCATGTCAGCAGAGAATCAGTCTTCATGTCATAGCAGAGAATCAGGCTTCACGTCACCCACCACTGTAAGAGTCCATTTTCATAAATTTAGGCCCAGCACCCAGGCAGAGGAGAGAGGTCCCGTAACAGACAATCTGGCTTCATGTCAGCAGAGAATCAGTCTTCATATCATAGCAGAGAATCTGGCATCCCGTTACCCACCACTGGAACAGTCCATTCTCAGATATTTAGGCCCCGGCACCCAGGCAGAGGAGAGAGGTCCCGTAACAGACAATCTGGCTTCATGTCAGCAGAGAATCAGTCTTCATATCATAGCAGAGAATCAGGCTTCACGTCAGCCACCACTGCAACAGTCCATTGTCATAAATTCAGGCCCAGCACCCAGGCAGAGGAGAGAGGTCCCGTAACAGACAATCTGGCTTCATGTCAGCAGAGAATCAGTCTGCATGTCATAGCAGAGAATGAGGCTTCACGTCACCCACCACTGCAACAGTCCATTTTCATAAATTTAGGCCCAGCACCCAGGCAGAGGAGAGAGGTCCCGTAACAGAGGATCTGGCTTCATGTCACCAGAGAATCAGTCTGCATGTCATAGCAGAGAATCAGGCTTCACGTCACCCACCACTGCAACAGTCCATTTTCATAAATTTAGGCCCAGCACCCAGGCAGAGGAGAGAGGTCCCGTAACAGAGGATCTGGCTTCATGTCACCAGAGAATCAGTCTGCATGTCATAGCAGAGAATCAGGCTTCACGTCAGCCACCACTGCAACAATCCATTGGCATATATTTAGGCCTAGCACACAGGCAGAGGAGAGAGGTCCCGTAACAGACAATCTGGCTTCATGTCAGCAGAGAATCAGTCTTCATATCATAGCAGAGAATCAGGCTTCACGTCAGCCACCAATGCAACAGTCCATTGTCAGATATTTAGGCCCAGCACCCAGGCAGAGGAGAGAGGTCCCGTAACAGAGGATCTGGCTTCATGTCAGCAGAGAATCAGTCTTCATGTCATAGCAGAGAATCAGGCTTCACGTCACCCACCACTGTAAGAGTCCATTTTCATAAATTTAGGCCCAGCACCCAGGCAGAGGAGAGAGGTCCCGTAACAGACGATCTGGCTTCATGTCAGCAGAGAATCAGTCTGCATGTCATAGCAGAGAATGAGGCTTCACGTCACCCACCACTGCAACAGTCCATTTTCATAAATTTAGGCCCAGCACCCAGGCAGAGGAGAGAGGTCCCGTAACAGAGGATCTGGCTTCATGTCACCAGAGAATCAGTCTGCATGTCATAGCAGAGAATCAGGCTTCACGTCACCCACCACTGCAACAGTCCATTTTCATAAATTTAGGCCCAGCACCCAGGCAGAGGAGAGAGGTCCCGTAACAGAGGATCTGGCTTCATGTCACCAGAGAATCAGTCTGCATGTCATAGCAGAGAATCAGGCTTCACGTCAGCCAACACTGCAACAATCCATTGGCATATATTTAGGCCTAGCACACAGGCAGAGGAGAGAGGTCCCGTAACAGACAATCTGGCTTCATGTCAGCAGAGAATCAGTCTTCATATCATAGCAGAGAATCAGGCTTCACGTCAGCCACCAATGCAACAGTCCATTGTCAGATATTTAGGCCCAGCACCCAGGCAGAGGAGAGAGGTCCCGTAACAGAGGATCTGGCTTCATGTCAGCAGAGAATCAGTCTTCATGTCATAGCAGAGAATCAGGCTTCACGTCACCCACCACTGCAACAGTCCATTTTCATAAATTTAGGCCCAGCACCCAGGCAGAGGAGAGAGGTCCCGTAACAGAGGATCTGGCTTCATGTCACCAGAGAATCAGTCTGCATGTCATAGCAGAGAATCAGGCTTCACGTCAGCCACCACTGCAACAATCCATTGGCATATATTTAGGCCTAGCACACAGGCAGAGGAGAGAGGTCCCGTAACAGACAATCTGGCTTCATGT
Organism: Bufo gargarizans; assembly: GCF_014858855.1. NCBI lineage: Eukaryota > Metazoa > Chordata > Amphibia > Anura > Bufonidae > Bufo > Bufo gargarizans. The sequence goes on from NC_058083.1 coordinate 258,820,764, forward strand.
CAGCAGAGAATCAGTCTTCATATCATAGCAGAGAATCAGGCTTCACGTCAGCCACCAATGCAACAGTCCATTGTCAGATATTTAGGCCCAGCACCCAGGCAGAGGAGAGAGGTCCCGTAACAGAGGATCTGGCTTCATGTCAGCAGAGAATCAGTCTTCATGTCATAGCAGAGAATCAGGCTTCACGTCACCCACCACTGTAAGAGTCCATTTTCATAAATTTAGGCCCAGCACCCAGGCAGAGGAGAGAGGTCCCGTAACAGACAATCTGGCTTCATGTCAGCAGAGAATCAGTCTTCATATCATAGCAGAGAATCAGGCTTCACGTCAGCCACCAATGCAACAGTCCATTGTCAGATATTTAGGCCCAGCACCCAGGCAGAGGAGAGAGGTCCCGTAACAGAGGATCTGGCTTCATGTCAGCAGAGAATCAGTCTTCATGTCATAGCAGAGAATCAGGCTTCACGTCACCCACCACTGTAAGAGTCCATTTTCATAAATTTAGGCCCAGCACCCAGGCAGAGGAGAGAGGTCCCGTAACAGACAATCTGGCTTCATGTCAGCAGAGAATCAGTCTTCATATCATAGCAGAGAATCAGGCTTCACGTCACCCACCACTGTAACAGTCCATTTTCATAAATTTAGGCCCAGCACCCAGGCAGAGGAGAGAGGTCCCGTAACAGACAATCTGGCTTCATGTCAGGAGAGAATCAGTCTTCATGTCATAGCAGAGAATCAGGCTTCACGTCACCCACCACTGCAACAGTCCATTTTCATAAATTTAGGCCCAGCACCCAGGCAGAGGAGAGAGGTCCCGTAACAGACAATCTGGCTTCATGTCAGCAGAGAATTAGTCTGCATGTCATAGCAGAGAATCAGGCTTCACGTCAGCCACCAATGCAACAGTCCATTGTCAGATATTTAGGCCCAGCACCCAGGCAGAGGAGAGAGGTCCCGTAACAGAGGATCTGGCTTCATGTCACCAGAGAATCAGTCTGCATGTCATAGCAGAGAATCAGGCTTCACGTCACCCACCACTGCAACAGTCCATTTTCATAAATTTAGGCCCAGCACCCAGGCAGAGGAGAGAGGTCCCGTAACAGAGGATCTGGCTTCATGTCACCAGAGAATCAGTCTGCATGTCATAGCAGAGAATCAGGCTTCACGTCAGCCACCACTGCAACAATCCATTGGCATATATTTAGGCCTAGCACACAGGCAGAGGAGAGAGGTCCCGTAACAGACAATCTGGCTTCATGTCAGCAGAGAATCAGTCTTCATATCATAGCAGAGAATCAGGCTTCACGTCAGCCACCAATGCAACAGTCCATTGTCAGATATTTAGGCCCAGCACCCAGGCAGAGGAGAGAGGTCCCGTAACAGAGGATCTGGCTTCATGTCAGCAGAGAATCAGTCTTCATGTCATAGCAGAGAATCAGGCTTCACGTCACCCACCACTGTAAGAGTCCATTTTCATAAATTTAGGCCCAGCACCCAGGCAGAGGAGAGAGGTCCCGTAACAGACGATCTGGCTTCATGTCACCAGAGAATCAGTCTGCATGTCATAGCAGAGAATGAGGCTTCACGTCACCCACCACTGCAACAGTCCATTTTCATAAATTTAGGCCCAGCACCCAGGCAGAGGAGAGAGGTCCCGTAACAGAGGATCTGGCTTCATGTCACCAGAGAATCAGTCTGCATGTCATAGCAGAGAATCAGGCTTCACGTCACCCACCACTGCAACAGTCCATTGTCATAAATTCAGGCCCAGCACCCAGGCAGAGGAGAGAGGTCCCTTAACAGACAATCTGGCTTCATGTCACCAGAGAATCAGTCTGCATGTCATAGCAGAGAATGAGGCTTCACGTCAGCCACCACTGCAACAATCCATTGGCATATATTTAGGCCTAGCACACAGGCAGAGGAGAGGTTCATTCAACTTTGGGTAGCCTTGCAATATAATGGTAAAATGAAAATAAAAATAGGATTGAATGAGGAAGTGCCCTGGAGTCCAATAATATATGGTTATGGGGAGGTAGTTAATGTCTAATCTGGACAAGGGACGGACAGGTCCTGTGGGATCCATGCCTGGTTCATTTTTATGAACGTCAGCTTGTCCACATTGGCTGTAGACAGGCGGCTGCGTTTGTCTGTAATGACGCCCCCTGCCGTGCTGAATACACGTTCAGACAAAACGCTGGCTGCCGGGCAGGCCAGCACCTCCAAGGCATAAAAGGCTAGCTCTGGCCACGTGGACAATTTAGAGACCCAGAAGTTGAATGGGGCCGAACCATCAGTCAGTACGTGGAGGGGTGTGCACACGTACTGTTCCACCATGTTAGTGAAATGTTGCCTCCTGCTAACACGTTGCGTATCAGGTGGTGGTGCAGTTAGCTGTGGCGTGTTGACAAAAGTTTTCCACATCTCTGCCATGCTAACCCTGCCCTCAGAGGAGCTGGCCGTGACACAGCTGCCTTGGCGACCTCTTGCTCCTCCTCTGCCTTGGCCTTGGGCTTCCACTTGTTCCCCTGTGACATTTGGGAATGCTCTCAGTAGCGCGTCTACCAACGTGCGCTTGTACTCGCGCATCTTCCTATCACGCTCCAGTGCAGGAAGTAAGGTGGGCACATTGTCTTTGTAGCGTGGATCCAGCAGGGTGGCAACCCAGTAGTCCGCACAGGTTAAAATGTGGGCAACTCTGCTGTCGTTGCGCAGGCACTGCAGCATGTAGTCGCTCATGTGTGCCAGGCTGCCCAGGGGTAAGGACAAGCTGTCCTCTGTGGGAGGCGTATCGTCATCGTCCTGCCTTTCCCCCCAGCCACGCACCAGTGATGGACCCGAGCTGCGTTGGGTGCCACCCCGCTGTGACCATGCTTCATCCTCATCCTCCTCCACCTCCTCCTCATCCTCGTCCTCCTCGTCCTCCAGTAGTGGGCCCTGGCTGGCCACATTTGTACCTGGCCTCTGCTGTTGCCAAAAACCTCCCTCTGAGTCACTTCGAAGAGACTGGCCTGAAAGTGCTAAAAATGACCCCTCTTCCTCCTCCTCCTCCTCCTCCTCCTGGGCCACCTCCTCTTCCATCATCGCCCTAAGTGTTTTCTCAAGGAGACATAGAAGTGGTATTGTAACGCTGATAACGGTGTCATCGCCACTGGCCATGTTGGTGGAGTACTCGAAACAGCGCAACAGGGCACACAGGTCTCGCATGGAGGCCCAGTCATTGGTGGTGAAGTGGTGCTGTTCTGTAGTGCGACTGACCCGTGCGTGCTGCAGCTGAAACTCCACTATGGCCTGCTGCTGCTCGCACAGTCTGTCCAGCATGTGCAAGGTGGAGTTCCACCTGGTGGGCACGTCGCATATGAGGCGGTGAGCGGGAAGGCCGAAGTTACGCTGTAGCGCAGACAGGCGAGCAGCGGCAGGATGTGAACGCCGGAAGCGCGAACAGACGGCCCGCACTTTATGCAGCAGCTCTGACATGTCGGGGTAGTTGTGAATGAACTTCTGCACCACCAAATTCAGCACATGCGCCAAGCAAGGGATGTGCGTCAAATTGGCTAGTCCCAGAGCTGCAACGAGATTTCGCCCATTATCACACACCACCAGGCCGGGCTTGAGGCTCACCGGCAGCAACCACTCGTCGGTCTGTTGTTCAATACCCCGCCACAACTCCTGTGCGGTGTGGGGCCTGTCCCCCAAACATATGAGTTTCAGAATGGCCTGCTGACGTTTACCCCGGGCTGTGCTGAAGTTGGTGGTGAAGGTGTGTGGCTGACTGGATGAGCAGGTGGAAGAAGAGGAGGAGGAAGCCGAGAAGGAGGAGGTGGCAACAGGAGGCAAAGAATGTTGCCCTGCGATCCTTGGCGGCGGAAGGACGTGCGCCAAACAGCTCTCCGCCTGGGGCCCAGCTGCCACTACATTTACCCAGTGTGCAGTTAGGGAGATATAGCGTCCCTGGCCGTGCTTACTGGTCCACGTATCTGTGGTTAGGTGGACCTTGCTACAGATGGCGTTGCGCAGTGCACACTTGATTTTATCGGATACTTGGTTGTGCAGGGAAGGCACGGCTCTCTTGGAGAAGTAGTGCCGGCTGGGAACAACATACTGTGGGACAGCAAGCGACATGAGCTGTTTGAAGCTGTCTGTGTCCACCAGCCTAAATGACAGCATTTCATAGGCCAGTAGTTTAGAAATGCTGGCATTCAGGGCCAGGGATCGAGGGTGGCTAGGTGGGAATTTACGCTTTCTATCAAATGTTTGTGAGATGGAGAGCTGAACGCTGGCGTGTGACATGGTTGAGACGCTTGGTGACGGAGGTGGTGGTGGTGGTGTTGGTGGTACATCCCCTGTTTGCTGGGCGGCAGGTGCCAACGTTCCTCCAGAGGCGGAGGAAGAGGCCGAGGCGGCAGCAGCAGAATAGGCCGAGGCGGCAGCAGCAGAAGAGGTAGCAGGGGGAGCCTGAGTGACTTCCTTGGTTTTAAGGTGTTTACTCCACTGCAGTTCATGCTTTGCATGCAGGTGCCTGGTCATGCAGGTTGTGCTCAGGTTCAGAACGTTAATGCCTCGCTTCAGGCTCTGATGGCACAGCGTGCAAACCACTCGGGTCTTGTCGTCAGCACATTGTTTGAAGAAGTGCCATGCCAGGGAACTCCTTGAAGCTGCCTTTGGGGTGCTCGGTCCCAGATGGCGGCGGTCAGTAGCAGGCGGAGTCTCTTGGCGGCGGGTGTTCTGCTTTTGCCCACTGCTCCCTCTTTTGCTACGCTGTTGGCTCGGTCTCACCACTGCCTCTTCCTCCGAACTGTGAAAGTCAGTGGCACGACCTTCATTCCATGTGGGGTCTAGGACCTCATCGTCCCCTGCATCGTCTTCCACCCAGTCTTGATCCCTGACCTCCTGTTCAGTCTGCACACTGCAGAAAGACGCAGCAGTTGGCACCTGTGTTTCGTCATCATCAGAGACATGCTGAGGTGGTATTCCCATGTCCTCATCATCAGGAAACATAAGTGGTTGTGCGTCAGTGCATTCTATGTCTTTCACCGCTGGGGAAGGGCTAGGTGGATGCCCTTGGGAAACCCTGCCAGCGGAGTCTTCAAACAGCATAAGAGACTGCTGCATAACTTGAGGCTGAGACAGTTTCCCTGGTATGCATGGGGGTGATGTGACAGACTGATGGGGTTGGTTTTCAGGCGCCATCTGTGCGCTTTCTGCAGAACACTGGGTGGGAGATAATGTGAACGTGCTGGATCCACTGTCGGCCACCCAATTGACTAATGCCTGTACCTGCTCAGGCCTTACCATCCTTAGAACGGCATTGGGCCCCACCATATATCGCTGTAAATTCTGGCGGCTACTGGGACCTGAGGTAGTTGGTACACTAGGACGTGTGGATGTGGCAGAACGGCCACGTCCTCTCCCAGCACCAGAGGGTCCACTAACACCACCACGACCATGTCCACGTCCGCGTCCCTTACTAGATGTTTTTCTCATTGTTATGGTTCACCACAACAACAAATATATTATTTGGCCCAATGTATTGTATTCAAATTCAGCGGGATATAAATTTGAGGCCTAGTATTTAGGCGCTGGGTGACCGGTATGGATTTAGTGACAGAATTAGACTTGGAAATGCACAGAAGCGTGTGTGTGAAGTTATTCTGAATGACCCTATGTGCACCTTGAATATTATATACCCTTTTTGGGATAGATTTCAAATAGCTCTGATATAGCAGGAACCACTAAATTATGAAATTGCTAAATTGGGAATTGTATTTCAACCCAGAACAAAAAATGTGCTTTGACGGACACTAAATATCTTGCCCAGCAACAACAGTACAGCGGTAACGAGAGATTTAGCAGGATATAAATTTGAGGCCTAGTATTTAGGCGCTGGGTGACAGGTATGGGTTTAGTGACAGAATTAGACTTGGAAATACACAGTAGCGGGTGTGTGTGAAGTTATTCTGAATGACCCTATGTGCACCTTGAATATTATATACCCTTTTTGGGATAGATTTCAAATAGCTCTGATATAGCAGGAACCACTAAATTATGAAATTGCTAAATTGGGAATTGTATTTCAACCCAGAACAAAAAATGTGCTTTGACGGACACTAAATATCTTGCCCAGCAACAACAGTACAGCGGTAACGAGAGATTTAGCAGGATATAAATTTGAGGCCTAGTATTTAGGCGCTGGGTGACAGGTATAGGTTTAGTGACAGAATTAGACTTGGAAATACACAGTAGCGGGTGTGTGTGAAGTTATTCTGAATGACCCAATGTGCACCTTGAATATTATATACCCTTTTAGGGATAGATTTCAAATAGCTCTGATATAGCAGAAACCACTAAATTATGAAATTGCTAAATTGGGAATTGTATTTCAACCCAGAACAAAAAATGTGCTTTGACGGACACTAAATATCTTGCCCAGCAACAACAGTACAGCGGTAACGAGAGATTTAGCAGGATATAAATTTGAGGCCTAGTATTTAGGCGCTGGGTGACAGGTATGGGTTTAGTGACAGAATTAGACTTGGAAATACACAGTAGCGGGTGTGTGTGAAGTTATTCTGAATGACCCAATGTGCACCTTGAATATTATATACCCTTTTAGGGATAGATTTCAAATAGCTCTGATATAGCAGAAACCACTAAATTATGAAATTGCTAAATTGGGAATTGTATTTCAACCCAGAACAAAAAATGTGCTTTGACGGACACTAAATATCTTGCCCAGCAACAACAGTACAGCGGTAACGAGAGATTTAGCAGGATATAAATTTGAGGCCTAGTATTTAGGCGCTGGGTGACAGGTATGGGTTTAGTGACAGAATTAGACTTGGAAATACACAGTAGCGGGTGTGTGTGAAGTTATTCTGAATGACCCAATGTGCACCTTGAATATTATATACCCTTTTAGGGATAGATTTCAAATAGCTCTGATATAGCAGAAACCACTAAATTATGAAATTGCTAAATTGGGAATTGTATTTCAACCCAGAACAAAAAATGTGCTTTGACGGACACTAAATATCTTGCCCAGCAACAACAGTACAGCGGTAACGAGAGATTTAGCAGGATATAAATTTGAGGCCTAGTATTTAGGCGCTGGGTGACAGGTATGGGTTTAGTGACAGAATTAGACTTGGAAATACACAGTAGCGGGTGTGTGTGAAGTTATTCTGAATGACCCAATGTGCACCTTGAATATTATATACCCTTTTAGGGATAGATTTCAAATAGCTCTGATATAGCAGAAACCACTAAATTATGAAATTGCTAAATTGGGAATTGTACTTCAACCCAGAACAAAAAATGTGCTTTGACGGACACTAAATATCTTTCCAAGCAACAACAGTACAGCGGTAACGAGAGATTTAGCAGGATATAAATTTGAGGCCTAGTATTTAGGCGCTGGGTGACAGGTATGGGTTTAGTGACAGAATTAGACTTGGAAATACACAGTAGCGGGTGTGTGTGAAGTTATTCTGAATGACCCAATGTGCACCTTGAATATTATATACCCTTTTAGGGATAGATTTCAAATAGCTCTGATATAGCAGAAACCACTAAATTATGAAATTGCTAAATTGGGAATTGTACTTCAACCCAGAACAAAAAATGTGCTTTGACGGACACTAAATAACTTTCCCAGCTACAACAGGACAGCGGTAACGAGAGATTTAGCGGGATATAAATTTGAGGCCTAGTATTTAGGCGCTGGGTGACAGGTATGGGTTTAGTGACAGAATTAGACTTGGAAATACACAGTAGCGGGTGTGTGTGAAGTTATTCTGAATGACCCTATGTGCACCTTCAATATGATCTACCCTTTTAGGGATAGATTTCAAATAGCTCTGATATAGCAGAAACCACTAAATTATGAAATTGCTAAATTGGGAATTGTATTTCAACCCAGAACAAAAAATGTGCTTTGACGGACACTAAATAACTTTCCCAGCTACAACAGGACAGCGGTAACGAGAGATTTAGCAGGATATAAATTTGAGGCCTAGTATTTAGGCGCTGGGTGACAGGTATGGGTTTAGTGACAGAATTAGACTTGAAAATACACAGTAGCGGGTGTGTGTGAAGTTATTCTGAATGACCCAATGTGCACCTTGAATATTATATACCCTTTTAGGGATAGATTTCAAATAGCTCTGATATAGCAGAAACCACTAAATTATGAAATTGCTAAATTGGGAATTGTACTTCAACCCAGAACAAAAAATGTGCTTTGACGGACACTAAATAACTTTCCCAGCTACAACAGGACAGCGGTAACGAGAGATTTAGCAGGATATAAATTTGAGGCCTAGTATTTAGGCGCTGGGTGACAGGTATGGGTTTAGTGACAGAATTAGACTTGAAAATACACAGTAGCGGGTGTGTGTGAAGTTATTCTGAATGACCCAATGTGCACCTTGAATATTATATACCCTTTTAGGGATAGATTTCAAATAGCTCTGATATAGCAGAAACCACTAAATTATGAAATTGCTAAATTGGGAATTGTACTTCAACCCAGAACAAAAAATGTGCTTTGACGGACACTAAATAACTTTCCCAGCTACAACAGGACAGCGGTAACGAGAGATTTAGCGGGATATAAATTTGAGGCCTAGTATTTAGGCGCTGGGTGACCGGTATGGATTTAGTGACAGAATTAGACTGGGATATGGCCAAAAAATAACCACACTATTGCTGGTTAAATGCACTTGGTGACGGGCGCAGCTTGCCCCTGATGTAGTATATGGCCAAAAAATGAACAGACTATTGCTGGTTAAATGCACTTGGTGTCACAGCTTGACCAACCACACTACTGAGGGTTAAATGCACTTGGTGACGGGCGCAGCTTGCCCCTGATGTAGTATATGGCCAAAAAATAAACAGACTATTGCTGGTTAAATGCACTTGGTGTGACAGCTTCACCCTGATGTAGGCTTTAGCCAGAAAACAACCACACCATTGAGGGTTAAATGCACTTGGTGACAGGCGCAGCTTGCCCCTGATTTTGTATATGGCCAAAAAATGAACAGACTATTGCTGGTTAAATGCACTTGGTGTGACAGCTTCACCCTGATGTAGGCTTTAGCCAAAAAACAACCACACCATTGAGGGTTAAATGCACTTGGTGACAGGCGCAGCTTGCCCCTGATTTTGTATATGGCCAAAAAATGAACAGACTATTGCTGGTTAAATGCACTTGGTGTGACAGCTTCACCCTGATGTAGGCTTTAGCCAAAAAACAACCACACCATTGAGGGTTAAATGCACTTGGTGACAGGCGCAGCTTGCCCCTGATTTTGTATATGGCCAAAAAATGAACAGACTATTGCTGGTTAAATGCACTTGGTGTGACAGCTTCACCCTGATGTAGGCTTTAGCCAAAAAACAACCACACCATTGAGGGTTAAATGCACTTGGTGACAGGCGCAGCTTGCCCCTGATTTTGTATATGGCCAAAAAATGAACAGACTATTGCTGGTTAAATGCACTTGGTGTGACAGCTTCACCCTGATGTAGGCTTTAGCCAAAAAACAACCACACCATTGAGGGTTAAATGCACTTGGTGACAGGCGCAGCTTGCCCCTGATTTTGTATATGGCCAAAAAATGAACAGACTATTGCTGGTTAAATGCACTTGGTGTGACAGCTTCACCCTGATGTAGGCTTTAGCCAAAAAACAACCACACCATTGAGGGTTAAATGCACTTGGTGACAGGCGCAGCTTGCCCCTGATTTTGTATATGGCCAAAAAATGAACAGACTATTGCTGGTTAAATGCACTTGGTGTGACAGCTTCACCCTGATGTAGGCTTTAGCCAAAAAACAACCACACCATTGAGGGTTAAATGCACTTGGTGACAGGCGCAGCTTGCCCCTGATTTTGTATATGGCCAAAAAATGAACAGACTATTGCTGGTTAAATGCACTTGGTGTGACAGCTTCACCCTGATGTAGGCTTTAGCCAAAAAACAACCACACCATTGAGGGTTAAATGCACTTGGTCGCAGCTTGTGCTGGCGCACCACAAGACACAAAATGGCCGCCGATCACCCCAGAAAAATGTGACTGACAAACGGTCTGGGCAGCCTAAAAACAGTGAGCAATTGAGGATCAGCAGCTCAATGATCCACAGCTGCAGATCGATCAGTTAATCAAGTCCTTTGGAGGAGTTAATCTGCCTAATCTCGCCCTACTGTCGCAGCTGCAACCTCTCCCTACGCTAATCAGAGCAGAGTGACGGGCGGCGCTATGTGACTCCAGCTTAAATAGAGGCTGGGTCACATGGTGCTCTGGCCAATCACAGCCATGCCAATAGTAGGCATGGCTGTGATGGCCTCTTGGGGCAAGTAGTATGACGCTTGTTGATTGGCTGCTTTGCAGCCTTTCAAAAAGCGCCAAGAAAGCGTCACAAAAGCGCCAAGAAAGCGACGAACACCGAACCCGAACCCGGACTTTTACGAAAATGTCCGGGTTCGGGTCCGTGTCACGGACACCCCAAAATTCGGTACGAACCCGAACTATACAGTTCGAGTTCGCTCATCCCTACTCGCATGTACTCATCTTGAAAGATAAGTGGTTGGGCATCGGTGCACTCAATCTCTTCCACTTCTGGGGCAGGGCTAGGTGGATGGCCCTGGAAAACCCTGCTAACAGAGTCATGAAAAAGCAGAAGAGACTGCTCCATGACTTGGGGCTCAGACTGCTTTGCTGATTTGCAAGGGGGTGAGGTGAAAGACTGATGGACATGGGCTGCAGGTGTCAGCTCTGGTCTTTCAGCAGGAGACTGGGTAGGAGACAATGTGAAGGAACTGGAGGCACTGTCAGCAACCCAATTATACTATCGCCTGTGCTTGTTCAGGCCTCACCATTCATAGAGCCGCATTAGGCCCGACCAAATACCGTTGCAGGTTCTGTCGCCTACTGGCACCTGAGGAAGGGGTTTTACTTGCGCGTGTAGCTAGCACTGATCGACCACATCCTCTCCCTGCAACAGGAGCTCCACTATCAGCACCACAAATTGGGCCACATCCCTTATTTGACTCTTTCCTCATATTTCTCAAATTTAGGATCTTGCCCTAAATGGGTGTTTAGTTAATAGCAGAATAGAACCACAGTATGTACAGGGTGTATCTCACACGCCCTGATCCAGACTGGGCCTCAATTAAATTTGTTTGCCCAAAATGGCTGTATTTCAAATACCTGAATAGAACCACAGTATCTAAAGTGTGTATATCACAATGACATATGCAGCAAAGGCTGCAAAATTAACTTTATTCCGCCAAACGGGTGTTTGTTTAATAACTGAATATGACAGCGGTACATAACCCTGGAATTACAAACGTGCTGATGCTGCAAGGGCAGTAAAATTTAGTATTTTGCCCAAAAAAGAGTGTTTTATGAATAGAAGAATATAACCCGTGTATATAAAGGGTGTATCTCACACGCCCTGACCCACACTAGGCCGCAATTAAAGATTTGTTCCAAAATGGCTGTATTTTAAATAACTGAATATAACCCCTGTATTTAAAGGGTGTATCTCACATGCCATGACCCACACTAAGCCGCAATTAAATATTTGTACCCAAAATGGCTGTATTTCAAATAACTGAATATAACCCCTGTATATAAAGGGTGTATCTCACACGCCCTGACCCACACTAGGCCGCAATTAAAGATTTGTGCCCAAAATGGCTGTATTTCAAATAACTGAATATAACCCCTGTATATAAAGGGTGTATCTCAGACGTCCTCACCCACACTAGGCCGCAATTAAAGATTTGTGCCCAAAATGGCTGTATTTCAAATAACTGAATATAACCCCTGTATTTAAAGTGTGTATCTCACAATGACATCTGCAGCAAAGGCTGCCAAATAAACTTTTTTTTGCTTAAACAGGTGTTTGTTTAATAACCGAACATGACAGCAGCATATAACCCTGGAATTTCAAACGTCTTGATGCCTCAAGGGCAGAAACATTGTGTATTTTGGCCAAAAAAGGGTGTTTTATGAATAGAAGAATATAACCCCTGTATATAAAGGGTGTATCTTACACGCCCTGACCCACACTAGGCCGCAATTAAAGATTTGTACCCAAAATGGCTGCATTTCAAATAACTGAATAGAACCCCTGTATCTAAAGGGTGTATCTCACACCAAAATTATGGCTGTATTTCTAGCCTAAATTGCACACTGACTAATCCTGCAAATGCACAAGATGTTGTATATTGCCAAAAAAGGGTGATTTTTTACAACCAGATTATTAGTGCAGTTTTCCAAGATTGTATTTCAATGTCACAAAAGCTCAGATGCAGTGCTGGTGCACTGAGGTTGCATAAAATGGCCGCCAGCGCCCACCTAACTAACAGACGGATAAAAGTGTTTTTTTTTCGGTCACTGGGCTCAGGGCAGGGTAAAAAGATTGTGCCCTGCACCCACACAACTTAATGTATGTCGATCACTGAGTTAGATTCACGTTCTGAACCAAGAATTCTCTCCTATCCTCTCCCTACACTAGTAACAGCAGAGTGACGTGCAGCGCTACGTGACGCAAGCTTATATAGAGCCTGGGTCACATGCTGCACTGGCCAATCACAGCCATGCCATTAGTAGGCATGGCTGTGATGGCTTCTAAGGGCACAGAGTTAAACGCTTGTTGATTGGCTGCTCTGCAGCCTTTCAAAAAGCGCTGAGAAATCGCTGAACACCGAACCCGAACTTTTACTGAAATGTTCAGGTTCGGGTCCGGGGTCCAAAAATCCTAACGTTCGGTACAAACCCGAACTTTACAGTTTGGGTTTGCTCAACCCTAATAATGACCTGTACAATATAGTGAACACATTGTTCATGGTGGTCAGTAAACAGTGGAAATAAAAAAGGCACCACTTTTTCCCACATCATTTCAGTAGTATACTATTTAATATTAGTTTAATCACTTATAAATTATTTTTTCCCTTCCCCCATGACAGCACCAAAGAGAGAGAGAATCCGCCCCTAGGGACAGGAAACCTGCAGAATAAAAAGGTGGAGCCTCTCTCCAACCTCAGTGGTTTCCTGTCCCTGGAGCGAGATACCTGCATGTTCTGGAGGGCTATGTAGTAATACCTGCCGGGGTCTATTGCGCCATAGTTCTGGGCTGATAGGACCCTGGGGGAGGGGGGGGCGGTCTTCTGTTGCCATGGCTAAATAGTGGACCACTCATACAGCAGTGTCTAGACGAATGAACTTGGCTCTGAGTGAGTATCTATGTGTCTAGCGGTTCCTGGGGTGCCACCAAGTCTTTGTGGCGGTCTATCTTGTTGGCTATTCATTCAGGGTGAACTAGTTCTGTGCCTATGTTTGGTTGTCAATTTGTAGTTTAATAGTCTACAATAGGCATAGCACTCCAACAAAGCCCTATAATACTCCTGATGAGGATTGAGAAAATGGGCTGGACCATATTGCTTGAATAGCCTACAGTGTGTATGGCGTATCAACAGAGGCCTACATCGCTCCTGGTGGGGAGTAATACGATGGACTGGAACATTTAGTCTGGATGGCCTACAGGAGGTATGGTGCCCCAGCAAACTCTATAAATACTTGCTTGGGATCTAAAATTCCAAAATTGAAGGGTCCAGCCTGCACTTTGGACTTCTTTTGGCAGACCCGTGAGCTCCCCCGGGGGATGGAGACCACGGTAGTTTCCCATCATGGATAACAGATTGCGAGGAAGGAGATTTGACGTCTAAAGTTCTTCTGGTAGATGTAACACAAGGCCTCCAGTGGATCTTGGATCAAAGCATCTGTCTCGCAATATATTCTGCACCAAAGGAATGGGTGTTCAGCAGTCATCTTCAGTTGGTCATTCCTTGTCAAGATAAGTACTTCTCTAAGATGTTTTGTTAAAATCTTTTACGATTATTCTGATAAACACTTCATGAGAAACCCATTTGATATTTCTTTTATAAGATTATGCTAGATTTAAGTATAATGTCGGTATTTAAAATTCCTAGAATGTCATTGATCCAACCCTTTTTTTTTAGCTTCGGACCTCTAGTTAGCTTTTAGATTCCCTATACTTCCATCTGGGTATCCTTACCTTCCATTACTTTTAAAGCACTTCTGATAAGCCCAGGAATCTAAAGGAATAAGTTGCCACTGTCCAGACTTTTCGGAGATGCCTTATACGTTACCTAGGGCTAACTAAGGATTGGAGAAGTCCTCCGCACTTTTGTTTCCTTTTTTGGCATAAATAAGGGTAAGGCGGCCTCGAAGAGTTCACTAGCCAGATAGCTTAGGTAATTTTTTCTCTGGCTTACATCTCTTCTGGAATCACAGCTAAGAGTAGCCCGTCAGAGGGTCAGTATGCAAAGGCAGTATAACGTTAAGTATAGCGTATTCACAGAGTACCATCCTAATTAAAACATAGCCTTTATTCAAAGTGCTAAAATTACCCAACACAAAATATGCAAAACAAAAAAGAAATATTAAATCAAAAGAAAGGCTGTGTAAACTCAGCAGTCATTTGTATTCCACAATACAGGATAGGGCAGATTTCTAGGCAGGATGCTGATGGTCTGATGGGGGACCTAGTGAGGAGGTAGGGAAACTTTTTCTACTTACGCCATCTACCTCTTGAGAGGGGAGGGCTAATGTTTCTATTGTGCAAACCTGTTAGGCTGCCACATGGCCTTCTCCTTCTACCTTACCTTCACTATTGGCAAGTGGTGCTCCCCCATAAGGAAGGGGTATTCTTCTCTGTAAATCCTATCTGTGGTGCTGTCGTGGGGGAAGGAAAAAATTATGATTACACTTACCGATAATCGGATTTTCCAGATGCCACAACAGCACCCTTCCTTATTCCCTTCCTGATGTTTCTGGTTTCTTGACTTGAGTTGCACAGGGTATGAAAAAATAATGAAATATATATATATATATATATTCATAATTAGATGAACTAACCTGGGTCGGAGTTGCTCTCATGCTCTGTAAACCAGTGAAGTTGGAGAGAGGCTCCACCTTTTTATTCTGCAAGTTTCCTGTCCCTGGGGGCGGATCCTCTCTCTCTGTTGTGGGGTCTGGAAAATCCAATTACCGGTAAGTGTAATCATCATTTTTTCCCTATAATATATATAATATCTTATGTCTATGGCAAAATGACCTCATACAAAAAAGAATGGCTCCGAATGTGAGATGGGCCGGTGGTACTGGTGGTGGAGGCGGGGAAGGGGGGGGTCTTCAGGAGTATAATGGTAGTGTATAGCTGTATTCACATAATATTATTCTTGCCTTTATATTGTTAATATCTTTAATAAGTATATTAAGAAACCTCAGTCCTATAAGGACATAGTCTCAAAGTAATCCTGACAACTTAAAAATATACAGGAAAAAGCATGCCACATGTTGGTTCATCAAAACATTTCTAATGTCTAATGGGTCTTACTACTAAATGTGAAGGGACAGAGTTCATGTTATGAAAGAATTGTCAGGTCAAGTGTCTGATTAAACAATATATCTTACACTGTGCAAATACCAGAGGATGAAGACATATGCTTAGTTGCTTGAAAACATCCTTTACAGATTATTTCTAAGTGAAATTGATTCTGAAGGGATTCCACTTTGACTTTTAATTTCTGTTAAGGCTCTTAAAGCAGAGACAGTAAGTGTGAAATGGAAAGGGACAGTTCCCCATAGGAATTAGATTTCTATTCAATGTGTTCAAAGGGAACTATTGATCCAAGTGTGTGGAACAGATAGTAAGGCCAATGGAAAATGCCTGACAGTTGTAAAACATATTGCACATTACTTTAAATTGGAGGTAAAAGTTAACAGTTATTGATCTATGGCCAAATTAAAATGTTACCCATTATAGTCATAACCCAGGGAAGTGGATCTGCTTTAGCTGATATTCATTTCAGTACCTCTGCTTTGCAGCACATCTTTTACAGCTAAAATCTTACAGTGCAAACCTCACAAGGGGCTTTGGAGCGAGGACAATGACTTATTAAACTGTAAATGTTGACAGATAATTTACATTCTTCTTATAAGTGCATCTTTTAGGAGCTGAAGTAATTCAAAACTATTAATTAATAATTAAATAGATGCCATCAAGAAGAATAAATGACTTTTACATATATGGCGCATGAAGTTAAAGAAGAGTTTAAGTGGCAGTATTATGGACAACATAGTAGTAGGAAACAGGCAAGAATAGAAAAAGAAGACAGTAGACTTTAGAGGGGACCTATAGGCTCTCCTGTTCTGCTTATATAAATACTGTAGATGGATGGTACAGATGGGCAATAATTGGAGTAGCTCTAAACTTGAATGGGATATCATGTTACAAAAGCCATTGAAAAGTCAAAAGTTTCTTGCCATTGTTTAGGCCTCTTTTACACAACCGTTTTATTTTTCCGTTTACAGACCGTTGTTTGTGTTCCGTATACGGTAAGTATACGGTCCGTATACGGAACCATTCATTTCAGTGGTTCTGCGAAAAAAACGGAATGTACTCCGTTTGCATTCCATTTCCGTATTTCCGTTTTACCGTTCCGTCGAAAGATAGAACATGTCCTACTATTGCCCGCAAATCACGTTCCGTGGCTCCTTTCAAGTCAATGGGCGCGCATAAAAAAAAGTAACACATAAGGAAATGCATCCGTATGTCTTCTGTATCTGTTCTGTTTTTGCGGTACCATCTATTGAAAATTTTATGCCCAGCCCAAATTTTTCTATGTAATTACTGTATACTGTATATGCCATACGGAAAAACGGAACGGAAAACGGAACCGGGACGGAAAGAAAAAACGGAACAACGGATCCAATTATAACAGATCGCAAAACGTTTAAAAAGCTATACGTTTGTGTGAAAGAAGCCTTACTCATTTAGAATCTATGTGAACTTGTATTTCTCATGAAATAACAATCCTACAACATTTTGACTTACATTTCTCTGTGCTCTGTGAACCTGCCAATTGTATGTGCATACAAGCTAATTTCAACTGAAGACTTAGGCTGGGTTCACACCTGAGCGTTTTACAGCGCGTTCCTACGCGCTGTAAAACGCTCAACAAGGAGAAACCAATGCTTCCCTATGGGAATGGTTCTCACCTGGGCGTTTTACAGCGCGTACGATCGTGCTGTAAAACGCCCAACGCCCCAAGAAGTACATGAGCTTCTTTGGGACGTCTTGTCGCGCGTTCCTGTACATAGACTTTCGGGAACACGCGACAATGGGCGTTCGCTTGTCTCTGTATGCGCGATTGCAAACGCCGGTATAATTGCACATACAGAGCGCTCCTTTCAGAACGCTCAGGTGTGAACCCAGCGTTAGAGATGCAAAGAAGGTGTTTGGAGCTGTCCTAGGCCTCTTTACAATAAATGATTAAACTAAAAATACAGACACACCATTCCTTTTAGGGGTCTAGCTATGTAGGGTTTGTGAGGCATGTGTCACAGTTGTTGCATCCTTGAGAGGTGCTAACAAACCACTCTGCCTTGGTTTGATGCAGTTCTGAAGCCAAAGCAAGGAGTAAAGGGAGAGAAATCATATAGGACAGATTCTTCCTTTCTTTTAATCTAGTACTTTTGGCTTAAAATAATGGATAAAACAACTGTGTGAAGCATGTGTGAAAGCATCCTCATTTAGACATAGAACATAACAATCTTTGCTCAGTAACATCATAAAAAAAGAAAATTCATGTTTTTTTAAACCTGCATCCACATTCATTTTTTAAATCACCAAAATTGCAAGTGTGAAAGTATCCTAGAAAAAAGGAAAATATGACAGCATCCAGCAATGAAAAGAGGTTCTATTTATTATCATGCCCCACAGAAAAATGCATTAGTACTTTGTCAAACATGTCTTGACAAAAATTTGGGGTGTGTTGGAACATTGTAGTTTTCATGTGGGACATATGAATAAATAGAACTGTTCCATCATTGTTTACTAGAGAAGACCGAAGTTTTGAAAAATTAGATTCGGCCGATTTGCCGAAGTTCGCCAAGAAATTTGTTTCGTTCCAAATTAATTTGTCACAAATTGCTATAAATCAGGTATGACCAGCCACTCTGCCTATTCAAATTCTTCCCACTTGGTGGCCCAATCTCAGTGTGAAAGGTTGGAACTTAACCCTTTCCCAACCGCCGAATGTATATTTGGGAGTCCTGCCGACAACCATTCTTAGTAACCTAAATATTGTATTGTTGTAATTTAACCTCAGACATTGAATTTGGTACTTTGCACCTTGTTAAAAGATGTTCTCTTACTATGGGTAGATCCAGAGAGCTATTGAAAGCATTTAGAGAAAAAGGTTATAGATGCCCAGTAAGAAATTGACCATTCCATGAACTAGTAGCTAGGAGATCATCCACAATTTGAGAAGATTTTAGATAACTATATTGCCCAGCAAGTTCCAGCAAGCTCAGCCCAAGAGCAGAATACACAATGCTGAAAGAAGTT
Organism: Bufo gargarizans; assembly: GCF_014858855.1. Classification (NCBI taxonomy): domain Eukaryota; kingdom Metazoa; phylum Chordata; class Amphibia; order Anura; family Bufonidae; genus Bufo; species Bufo gargarizans. Next base: position 258,839,209 of record NC_058083.1, read on the forward strand.
TCTAAGAAACAAAAGTTACATCCCAGGATCTAGAGGTGGCTCTTACCACTATTGATGTTAATGTGCATGAGCCTACCATTAAAAAGAAGCTGCACAATTAGATATACAGATGTAGCTGAGCTAAAATTGACTCTGATAACTCTGATTACACATGTCACAGTATTATCTCATGCCATTTTTTGACAAAAGCCATTGAAATACATTGAAAGAGTTAGTTAACCTTTTTGTACCATTATTTACTTAACGCGTTACCATCAAGTTTCGTTTGGTTCGTTTCTGTACACAAGAGGTGTTCGATGGGGAGATATTGTTACCCAGAAAGACCTAAAATTTGTCCATGACCACCTAAATAAAGACCAATACATCTGGACAGATGATGCAAAAAAGATTTGGTCAAAAGTATCAAAAAACATATTTCAGATGAAGCACTTGGTGGTGAAAATGCTATGGTTCGGCAGCTTTCCCTATTAGAATCCACACTGTATTCTTCAGTTTTTAAAGGGTGTTTAAGAATAATGTGAGGCTATCTGTTAAAAGTTTAAAGCTCAGCTAAGCAAGTAGCTTGCAATATGGCAAAGACCACAAAACATCCCACCAATGAATGCTTTAAAAATAATGGGGGAGGGTTGTTAAATGGCCAATTTATATATACTATCTAGATTTGGGTTTGCATATATGGTTCATTCCTTACAGTCAAAGAGGAAGGAACACAGTAGAAGAAATGTATAAGGGTTAATGATATGTGACAGGGTGGAATTTTTAAGCAAGGGCAAAATTTATATAAAACAAGTTTCCAAAACATCATAAGACAAGTACTCTAATGTTGACACTTGAGGCGTTTTTTGTTCATTTCCATGACTGAGTGCAGCAGGAGTGCTTTCATTTATCTGAGTTGACAAATATCACTCAATAAAGGACATTTGTGAAAAGCCAAGTGCTAAATATACATTTTTTCTTACTAAGGGCTTTTCTGGGCATCAACCATTACAAGCACTTAGCTAAAAGTTATACCATCCAAAAATATATCAAAGCTGTAATTATTTATTAGGCACTCTAGATTATTTACTTGAACCAATTTTCTTCCATGTACTTCCAGTTATGATTTTCCACATCTCTTATCAGCATAAATAGTTAATCAGAAGTCATCTCAGCATTGAAAATGAGGAGGATTTAATAATAACCCAAGCCTGGTAGTATTAAAAGCAGCATTGAATAATTCCAGTACTTGCTTTGCATGCTCCACACACAGTTTGGTGCTTATTTCTGTATGTCAGATTATAGGCTATGCACTGGGCAGACGCCAACAGCAGGGGACCCATGTAACATGAAAGAACAGCACGTGAGCTCCTTATTTTTTAAACTACTTATTTGATGCTGGGGTGCCACCCTTAAACCACTTCATTCATGATTAGTGTTGAGTGAAAAGTGGACTTGGAGCCAAATTTAAGGGAAAATTCGATTCACCAAGAAGCCAAATTTCCTCATGCTTCGTGGTAACTAACAGATTTTTCTTAAAAAATGAAAAACATACTTGCCTCATCCGATTGAGTGCGAAGAGTCAACATCTTGATGGAAGATCCTGTGCGAAATCCTGTGCTAAATTAAGATGGAGGGGGCTGGCTCTTTGCAATCAAATGGATGAGGTTAAGTAGGATTTTAAATATAAAAAAATAAATAATAATTACACTGTAATATTGATGTCATATGCCGCGATCATCTATGAATGCAGCATTTGATAGGTACAATGACAGAGAGCTGAGCCCTGTCATTGCACCCACTACTTACAAAGAAGTGTGCTTCATGACAAAGTAATTTGTCAGAAAGCAACTTTTTTTGTAAAATTTGGCAAAGCAGCTGAATCGAATGTTTCAATACTTCAGTCATCACTATTCATGACTTTCCAGAAAATCCACTAGTACTAGTGAGACATGGTTAGGAATGAACATAAACCCTTGCAAATTGTGATATCCATGCAGGTTACCTCACTTTAGCATGCCTTGTCCTGAATTAAACCCACTAGAGATATCACAGCAACTTGTCAGACAAAAGATGGTTGTGAGGCTGCAGTTGTTTGTCACTGAAACATACCTGTGATATCATAGCAGCTACCTAGCAGAAAACAGCTATAATGTCACAGTAGATTATCTGATTGAAACCCACTTCTAATGTCATAATAGCTTTCTTGACTTAAAGGGGTTCACCAGGAATTAAAAAAAATGAAAATACTTAAATATTATTTTATAATAAATATATTCACAAATACCTTTCATTACTTAGAATGGCTTGTTTTGTCTAGGGAGCAATCATTAGGAGAAATAAAATGGTCACCCCCCTATCAATACACACAAAACCTTTCCTAATCACACAGGAGGACAAGTTACTTCACCACGATGAGCCATAGTGCTGCCTCATCCTCCTCTCTGCTCTGCTTGTCAGGAATTATGATCCTGAATACAGGTGAATCTCTGTGGGAATGGAGACATGAGAGGAGGATGGGGTGGCGCTAATGAGCAGCAGCACTTGTTTACAATCTCCATTGCCACAGCAACACATTGCCACAGTCTGCCCTGTCTATCTTCTCTTTACTTCATGTCTCATGAACTAAAGTACCCAGAGATTCAGCTAAAGTTCGTATCATCTGTATTCAGGATCATAATCCCTGACAAGAAGAGAGGAGGAGGAGGCAGCTCTTTATCTCAGTGTTGCAAAGTAACTTGTCCTTATGTGTGATTAGGACAGGTTTTGTGTGAACTAATGGGACAGCAGCCATTTTGTTTCCCCTGATGATTGGTCCCCAGACAAAATGAGCCATTATAAATAATGAAAGGTATTTCATTTCTACCTTTAATTGCGATTTTATGTATGTACATTTATATATATATATATATCATATGCGACTTTTTATAGGTGCTTTATCCATCTTATGCGATTTTTTACAGGTGTTTATACTTGCGATTTTTTACAGGTGTTCATATTTGCGATTTTATTTAAGTGGTCTCATCTGTGATTTTATACACACTATATTCATTACCTAATTGTTCTTATTTGCTAGTGTATGAATCACCCTACATACAACTTACCTCACTTTACAAATAAAGTCCAAATTCATGGTCTCAAAGGTTGAGTGCCAGTCACATCATTTTATATCCAATATCTGTCACCAGCCAGCATTCCCCCAGGCGCTTTATTTTTGTGCACCCTGCTGCTACTTTAACTCTTTCATTCTTCCAGCATTTAATCTAACCCGTTACACCTATTAAATCAAACCGGTTACACAAACAACACACATTTTCCAAAAAATACCTTAGCTTCCTTGTAGTTTCAAGTGCATCAAAAATGGTTAAAGGAGACATATGGTATCTGAGATGAGATACAAGATTATCAACTAGAATAAGGAAGATAAAGGAAAGCAAATAAAAATAAATGAATTTACATTGCAAAGGAATAAAAGCATGCATGAAAAAAACTCAGACTTAAATTCTACCCAAACACTTGGACATCTGAGTAAAGGCAATGAAAGACAGTGGTGCACGTGCTTCTGCTCATGTTTTTTTTTATTTTTTATTTTTACAAATTTAGTTACTTTGTAAAGGCTATGGACACGACTGAATATTTTTAATTTTTATTAAAAAATGCATTCACATATTTCCATATGCTGTTGAATCAATTAAAGACTATGAACTATTATTATTATTATTATTAATAATATTATTTACACAGTTTAAAACTAGACCAGGCAGGCAGAAGATGAGCCAATCTATTAGGCTCATGCTTTGTGATACATTTCGTGCATCTTGCCAAACCTAATGTAGCTTGGCTTACATTAGGTCAACATTTTGTGCTAACTTTGGTGCAATTCAATGCCTGTAAATCACACCCCATTTTCTAAACCACACCCTTCTTCAAGACACTGATCAAAACTGAGTATCCAACTGATGACACCCATTACCCTCTCTTCCCTTTCCTATATTCGGCACCAATTACAAACACCAGGCAGAGACCAAGCTCCTTTCCTTTTCACGGTGACATTCTTGGTGGATTAGCCCTCATGCTAGACTCATTTCCAATTCTCTGTGCCCATGTTTAAGTCATCATTATGATATCTTTTCTCTATATCATACATTCTTTTATATGTGTTTAGTAGGATTTTATTGTTGGTTTTATTCCGTGATTGATTCTGCGTATAATAAGATTACAGTTGGAATGGAGATGTTGTGTTTTATCACTGTACCCTGACTTCAGAAGTCTGCCTTATTGTGTACACTTCCCTTATAGCTGTCCTTTTATGTAATTCATATTGATGAATACAACGTTAATGTATCTAACTGTATTCTGCTTCATTATATCTTCCAGTGTCTGATAAAAACCTTTTTGGCTGAAAACATTCAATCATAATATTACAGTGGAAATGACTTCAATAAATTGTGTGTGTTTTGCAAATTAACTCTCAAAGTGCAGAGTCTTCTTACTACAGTATTGACTAGTCTGGGATCCATCTCCTGCTGCCTATGGTGATGGTGGTGTGCCCATTGAACTAATTTTGAAACTGCTAAACTGAAGATAATTTATTTGAGTATGGCAATTAAAGTGCTTGAAAAGGTCCTATATTGTTATTACTCATCTTACATTTTATTCTTCTCCAGTTTTCTACAATTATTACAGCCTTAACCGCTTTACGTACAGGCTCTGTTCAAACTACATTTTGAAGTTCTCAGCTCTGAGAGTTTTGTTATGTATTTAGTATTTTTGAAGTTGATCGGATTTATAGATGGCAAAACGCTGAGATTAATTCAAGCCAAACCATTTAACTTTCAGACTCCATTCAAATTGTGTCACAAAACACCTGCCGCTAAGAAAAATACTATGAAATTTTGGAGTTAAAATGATTTGTGATTTGTAATAAATTTACATTTAAAAATTAAAATAAAAACCATAGAAACAAATTCCATAATTCTGCGATTGATATAGACCGAACCCCTTAAAGCATAGACTCCAGTGATAAGAGTTGTGCTATGTATTTTTGGAGTTGATTGAATTTGTCATTTTTAATAAATTTACCGTATATAAATAAATAAAAATGAATAGAGGAATTTTCGGTGAATCTAATTTTAACTGCCATGGGTGGTGTCCCAAGCACAGTCTAACTACCACAACCAAGTTTCACAGACATGAATGGCACCTCTTCTCTCTCACATACACACACTGTCAGCTCCTTTCAAGCAGTACGTACTTCCACCAATCTAGTTATAAATAGAGATTCTTATAGATTATTTTTCTTGACTTAAAGTAAGTCTCCTGGTCCATCCTATTACATAGGCCCATTTAGCTCCATATATTCACAATTTACCTAATATCTTGCTCAGTAATCTTCTATTTGTTGTGTAATCATTCCAGCTTCACCTTTATGGAAATCACTTCAAATCAGCAATCCCTGATCTGATTTCTTGGTGAACTCATGGTGGGCTTTTACTTATACACAGCAACCAATCTGATCCTACAGAGAAGCAGAGGGAAAGAAAATGCAGTTGCCTAGGTGTATTTCAGACAACTCTAGCCATCCAATGGGGAATTCAGCCAAGCTAAAGTCGTTGGTCATAGCAGTGATCTTCAGTAACTGAGCCAAGATAAAAGGCAGCCAAGCAAAAATAAATGGCATGCAAGTAGACTAGAGATCCCCTTTAAATAAAAGGAAGACAATATAACTTTATAATTTCTTAAAGCCAATCTATTATCTCAAACTCCCAATACCCAACATGTAACCCACTACCAATCATACCTTAAAGGGGTTTTAGAGATATTTTTATTGATGACCTATCCTAAGTATAGGCTATCAATATCAGATCAGCAGGAGTCGAAAACCCAGCACCCCCACCTATCAGCTGGTTGAAGAGAAGGCAAAGTGCCATGCCAGTGCAGCCTTTCCTTCATTGTTTACCTGCCAGCCATTGACATTGTAGTGGTGAGCAGGTGTAAATACACTTCAATGGAATGACTCATTCCTATTCAAGGGTATAGGAATGAACTATCCCATGGAAATGAATGAGACGGTTTCTTGTAGTTACACCTGCTCACCACTACAATGTCAATGGCGAGCAGGTAAACAATGAAGGGAAGGCTGCACTGGCATGGCACATGGCCTTCTCTTCAACCAGCTGATAGGTGGGGGTGCCAGGTGTCGGACCCTAACTTATCTGATATTGATGACCTATCCTAAAGATAGATCATCAATAAAATATATCTTGAAAAAACCCTTTAAGCTTGCTGGGAAGTAGTGGAGGGATTAGACTAAAATAACTTCTTTTCTAGCTTTATTGTGGTCATTTCATACATTAAAATCTAAATCTGATTAAAAAGTATGACAATTCTGATCCCCTTCTTCCAGAACACATTACAGAATACATTCAATGACTGAAAGAAACTCAAATGTTGAAATATGAATTATGGAACAGAATAAAATTGTAGCAGTGCTCATTAATGGATGAGTATAATCATTTTTATTTCTGCTGCAATATCCGCAATACATACTTAAATTACTTCAAAATTACATTATCAGGCAGCCTTTAATAAGTGAGCAGTGGCTAAATGTCATAAACTGCAGTATCCTATTTCACTTAGGAAGCATATACCATAAAGCATATTACAGTTATTGTACATAGGGCTGTTGTATGCAAGAAGAACCTATGGGCTGTTTACATTTCTCAATAATCTATTTTGCTTACTACTAGTAACACGTAAGAGTACTATATAGATGAAATATCTGTTTCCTACTTTGTGTTTTAAAACTGTTATCAATGATCTGAATTTAATTGACAGTTAACTCTTTATTAGTGTTGAGCGAGCATGCTCGGCCTAACACCAGTTCGGCTCTGCTCGGCACATGGCGGTGTCTGGCCGAATACCACGTGTGCCAGTGTGATGCTCGAGTTTCCTCCCTGCATGTTTGTCAGCCAATAAACATGCAGGTACGTGCTGCCACTCACTGTAATGCTGTAGCCATGTTGGTTAATGGCATTACAGTGATTGGCTGGCCGAAACGTGTCATCGGGTGCTATAAAGCACCCGATGACACATGGTTCGGCTCAGTCTTAGTCAGGGAGAGCTGTGCTGTAGAAGGGACAGATAGTGTAGGGAATTGAATTTTATTTTTTTGTTAGGCAGGGTTAGTGTTAGAGACCCAAAAGTCCTTTTAAGGACTATTGTTGTGTATGGCACCAATATATATTTTTTGTACGTAACCTGCGCTAATTTGCATGCGATTGTTTAGACCCAAAAGTCCTTTTAAGGACAATTGTATCTGGCAGCAATATATATTTTTAACGCAACCTGCACTAAATTGCTTGCAATTGTTTGGCCGCTGCAGACAGCGACATTATCTGCGCTACATCTCCTGTGTAACGTGTGCGCAGCCTAAAAATATCTGTGACATCCAGTGTACTTTTTCCATAGACGGTGTCCGCTGAGGACAGTTACATTACCTGTGCTACATCTCCTGTATAACGTTTGCGCATCCTAAAAATATCTGTGACATCCAGTGTACTTTTTTAGACGGTGTCCGCTGCGGACAGTTACCTGTGCTATAACTCCTGTATAACGTTTGCGTAGCCTAAAAATATCTGTGACATCCAGTGTACTTTTTCGGTAGGCGGTGTCCGTAGCGGACAGTTACATTACCTGCGTTATATCTCATGCATAACGTTTCCGCATCCCAAATATCTGTGACATTGACTGCAATTTTTTCTTAGCCGCTGGTAACAGCAGCGACATTACCTGTGGTTCCTCTCCTGTATAACATTTCTGCATCCCAAATATTTGAGACAATGACTGTAATTTTTTTTAGCTACTGTTGACAGCAGCGCCATTACCTGTGGTACCTCTCCTGTATAATGTTTCCGCATCCCAAATATCTATGACATTGACTGTAATTTTTTCTTAGCCGCTGGTAACAGCAGCACCATTACCTGTGGTTCCTCTCCCGTATAACGTTTCTGCATCCCAAATATTTGAGACAATGACTGTAATTTTTTTTTAGCCACTGTTAACAGCAGCGCCATTACCTCTGGTACCTCTCATGTATAATATACCATTTAATATGATGAATGCGAGCGGTAAGGGACAGGGAAGTGGCCGTGCTGCTGGCAGAGCACAAGAAACACACTCATCCACGATACCTAGCTTCATGTCCCAGTTTGCAGGGTGGCGCAGAACACCACTCTCGAAGTCAGACCAGTGCGAGCAGGTGGTCGGTTGGATTGCAGCAGATAATGCTTCCAGTCGGTTAAGGGTACTTTCACACTAGCGTTTTTCTTTTCCGGCATAGAGTTCCGTCACAGGAGCTCTATACCGGAAAAGAACTGATCAGGCATATTACCATGCATTCTGAATGGAGAGTAATCCGTTCAGGATGCTTTAGGATGTCTTCAGTTCAGTCGTTTTGACTGATCAGGCAAAAGAGAAAACCGTGGCAATCAGGCATGCCGTAATCTGGCGCAGGTGCAGTGGACACTGTAGTCTGTGCCTATGCGGACTAGTGGCACTGGCTTCAACGAGGGAGCCGGCGCATGCGCAGTTGACTCGTCAAAGCCGTTGCATGTAGTCAACACGGGCACAGACTACAGTGTCCACTGCGCCTGCGCGAGATTACAGCACTGAGAAGAACTGACGTCAGGGATAGTGGAGTGAATAAATTAAGTGGTAGGCGGTGCTGGGCTCCGGATCGATGGGCACGGCTGGGCTCCAACATATCGTGGGACAACCCCTTGGGCTCTTGACAGAGGTAATTTACATATCAATAAGATCGTTTTTTTTTTTTATAAGAATCTAACACACACAGAGCATAAACAGTGGGATTATTTTAAACACTGCATGGAGACTAATGGGCACATCTAAATATCGCTATATCGTTAATCCTGGTGACAGAATCCCTTTAAAGCTGTACGATTTATTATTTTATTCAGATGTTCAGGAATCCTATTTTTGAACTTGCGTATAGTACTACTTACATATATAAGATCACATTCCACACATCGGATCACATACACCACTCCCGTGCTGTTGCAGTTTATATAACTTTTAATAGAGAAAGTTGATGAATGGTCAGTATTCTGGAAATTTTTCGTTACAGTTACATAATTGCACGTTTTGCACGGGTAATCCCTATCACGTTTTGCACCAATCCCTTATGTATCAGATCGCAATATTCACTTTAATAATTAGACAGATGATCTCCTATAAGTTTCCTGTATGTGGACGGGTCTGACAACATATCCAACATTTGTTGATGATATGTGCACTTATCCAGGATCACCACTGCTCCTCCCTTGTCGGCCATCTTGATAATAATCTCATCCGATGATTGCAATTCCATTAATGCCTTTTTCTGTAATCGGGTGAGATTGCCATCATGTCCTGCTGTCACTAATTCTTGATTTAACCTTTTAAGTTCCTTTTCTAATGTGTTTTGGAATATATCCATACTAATAGTACGTGAGATTAGTGGATAGAAATTGGGGTTGCGTGTCTTGAAACTATTGCCTGTACTAACCGCTTCTTTGATACCCTGTTCCTGTTGGAGCTCAGAGAGGCAATATAGTGACATTTGTTCTTTAAACATAAGATCTTTAAATGTATTGTTATTCTCATTCTCTTTACCTAACTCTGAGCTATGAACATCAACAGGGATATCATGGAAATGCCTGGATCATATTTCTGATAAATGTATTAATATCTATGATGGTATCGAACAGTTTAAAGTTATCTGTGGGGGCAAAGTTTAAACCCAATGACAGCACCTCGACCTGTTCTTTACTCAATTCCAGTTTAGACAGATTCAAGACATTCAGTTCATCGACATTACATTGTTTTTCCTATGTTCACGTCCAGCTCTTTTTCCTAGTTTTTTGTCGCGCCCCCAATATTCGTTTTGTCCTTATTGCTTTTATTCATGGTTTTGTTCATTTTATAATACGACAGCTTACTCTGATCTCCATTGTTTTCTGAAGAGGACACAAACTCCTCCTCCACCGTCTCCTGTGTGGCTTCCAGGTAATCAGTAGTGTCCACTTCAGATGAGAAGCTAACTCTCAGCGGTTTTTGTTGCATTTTAGCTGGCTTTTCTTTCGGTTCTTGAGAATTGACTTTGGGGTGGAACATAAATTCTCTTGCATCCCCCACTCATACACTTGATCTTTTGCATAATCATGAAGATCACGTTGAAACTTGACATGTTTTATTTCCATAATACTATTCTCCAGTTGTTTAATGGATGACAGCATTTTTTGTTCCATAGTTATATATTCCGTGGACTTATCATACACAGCCAAAGCTTCTTTGCGTGTTTGTATTTCGGATTGTAAAGAAGTTATCCAATGTGTGGAATGTGATCTTATATATGTAGGTAGTACTATACGCAAGTTCAAAAATAGGATTCTTGAACATCTGAATTACATAATAAATCCTACATCTTTAAATATCTCAAATGCAGCCAAACATTTTATTCACACCCATAGTCGGAAAACAAACACCTTTTGTGCTTTTGCAATTGAAAAAGTTACAGCGCCCCTACGGGGTGGCGATCATAGAAAGAAACTTCTTTTGAGAGAAGCTTTCTGGATTTTCAGACATAATGCTAGGGTTCCTACAGGTTTGAACCAGAGAAAGGAATTAATGTATGTTTATCAGCAATAGCAGTAGAATAACACATTATATTGGTTCATCTGTGATATTATGGCATTGATGGCTCATAAAGTGGCTTGCTATCTTGTTTTAAATATTTTGTATTTGTTACTGTGCACACTGTGCGGTTTCTATCAGGTTTGTCCCAAGGCCCTTATACCCAAGAACATTTGTTTTATTTATTTGATTTGGGTGGGGAGGATGGGATTAGCCTGATTTAAGGCACCAGTGAACTATGTTGCACAGGTGAATTCTGATAATGATATATTGGGCAAAAGGTGGCTCCATGTTAGAATGACCAATGGTGGTGAGACACCTCCTCCTCTGATTTTGTGGGGGGAGGGGATTTTAGTCTTTAAATATTTCAAACTAACATGGAACATTGTTACGACTAAGGACAGATTGTCCGAAACGTGTTAACGATTACCGCATGCTTCGTGGTTGTGTCTGCTGATGTATATGTGTTGCAATAAAAAATAAGCTTTTATTGGACTGCAACTTTAGTGCCATTTTTTCTACTTAGTCCACAATCTGTGTCTGCTGGTCACACCACTGCCTCCTCTTCCCCTGCCTATGGGGCAGACAGGCTAATCAGGAGTGCACGACTAGCTTGAGTGCCACATCTCCATCACTGTAAATCTCCAAAGAAAAGGGGGTTAGTCAGCACATGCCAATGATCAGGTGCACGCTGCCATGGCTAAAAACATAGAGAAAAAAAGACAATGCAACAGCACCCTGCAAACCAGATAAAGTACAATAATGCCAGTCACAAAAAATTAATATTATAGTGCTAATGCTACACTTATTTATAAAGTGAGATGCTCGGCAAATGCATTTTGTACAAAACCATTGGAGCCCGTATGCCGAATGTCAAGGCGATCTCTGTAAGACGCGTCCTAACACTAAATACTACCTGTTATGCGCCATAATGGCCGCCATAAAGTTCAGGAAGTGTTGGATCCACATGCATGCTGGGTCCACTCTGCCTTTTGCCATTTTTGGTGCCGTAATGGCCTCCATTACTTACAAGGAATGCAGGTACCAACATGCATGCCGAGCCCACTCCATACCTTTTCTTGTGCCAGACAGCTTCCAATAAATGTAGTAAGAGCAGCGTAACCATCCAACTTCTGTGTCTACTGAAACGCTCGCTGCTCACAATGAAGGCGGACGCTTTGCATGTGGAAGAGGTGGAAATGGGGGAAGAGAGTACACAGGGTGATAGCCAGACCACACTCATTTTTTCTAATCAGCGCAAATTTGATGAAGAGGAGGAAGAGGAGCAGGAGTAGGTTGCTTCTGCTACACAGGGTAGTACCCATAGCAGGTTTATTCCAACTGTTCAGCGTGGATGGGCAGAAGAGGAGGAAGAGGATGAGGAGATTGAGAGTCAGCCTCCTGATGAGGACAAAAAAGTCTTATCTGTTGGGACTCTGGCACACATGGCTGACTTTATGTTATTCTGCCTTTCCCGTGACCCTCGCATTGTATGCATTTTGGCCAACACCCTTCACCCTTCTCAACCCCCCCCCCCCCCCCCCCCCCTACAAAGAGAACTTCTCATCTCTCATTCCTGTGGTGGAGAGGATGAGCAAAATGGTGCAATACCAGAAAGTCCTTGTGGAAAAATTGCTCCAAAAATATCCAACTGACAACACTGGCGGCAGAGTAAATAGTTCTTTGGGCAAACGAGAAGGGGAGGGGAACACATAGCAGTCCCAGCAGAGGTAGGGCAACACACTCCAAGGCCGGGGACAGTTTCATTAAACCCCAGCAGCACCTTCACCCTGATGATTGGCCTACTATTCACAAGAAGGGAAAAATTGCGGAAGATGGTGAAGGAGTACGTAGAAGACTGTGTCTACATCCTCAATGATTCCTGTGTGCCTTACAAATATTGGGTGTCCAAGCTGGACACGTGGCATGAACTGGCGCTCTACGCCTTGGAGGTGCTGGCCTGCCCTGCCACCAGCGTTTTGTCAGAATGGGTATTTAGTGCTGCTGGGGGCGTAATAACTGATAAGCGCATCCGCCTGTCAACTAAAAATGCTGACAGGTTGACTCTTATCAAAATTAACAAGGCCTGGATTTCCCCTGACTTCTCTACTTCACCAGAGGAAAGCGGCTGAACATAAAGGCACTTTAAATGTGGCTTTTATGGTGTATTGAATACACTGTAATCCCATGCACCCCTTCCAACACAAAAAATTGCATGTGGTTGAATCTTCCTTTTCTCGTCCTCCTCCTCCTCCTCCTCCATCATATCAACATGCCTATTAGGCTGCCCTCACTCCTAATGTTTTAGAGAGTCAGCTCAGCAGCAGACCCTCAATCATAATTTTTTGGATGGTCAGATCAGCAGAAGTCACTCGCACATAATGTTTTAGAGTGTTAGCTCAGCAGCAGATCCTCAACCATAATTTTTTCGATGGTCAGCTCAGCAGCCAGTACTCGTCCATAATTTTTTCAATAGTTAGATCAGCAGCAGGCACTCGCCCATGATGTTTTAGAGAGTCAGCTCGGCAGCAGACCCTCATCCCTAATGTTTTAGATGGTCAGATCAGCAGCAGGCACTCGCCTCTAATGTTTTAGAGAGTCAGGTCAGCAGCTGACCCTCACCCCTAATGTTTTCGATGGTCAGATAAGCAGACCCTCACCCCTAATGTTTTAGAGGGTCACCAACAGGCCCTTGCTCCTAGTGTTTTTGAGAGACACCAGCAGGCCATCAATCATGATTTTCAAGGGTGTGTCTGATGCCCTCCTTTATGTGTAATAAAGGGTGTATTGGAGTGCCGTTTCCTTGTAATTTTTGGCAGCCCTTTCACTTAGTGCATAGGCTTTATGAGTGTAGGAGTCCTACTACCTGAACAATTGTAACACAATGTGAATGAGGCCCTCCTTTATGTGACATACAGGTTGTAACAGAGTGCCTCTTCCTTGTAATTTTTGGCAGCACTTGCCCTTTATATACAAGTAAATATACCGAAAATAATGTTTCCTAACAATTTTTCCTCTAAAATCAATTTTATCTTCGGTTTTGTGCGTATTATTGTCAGTCTACTTGGACAACATCGTTCCCAGCAGCGACCTGGGAGTCCAAGATGCATCCAGACATCCTCCCCATGCTGTTCCTGAACCATTTCAGTGGTGTTTCCATCAATTTCCGACATTTTCATGTGAACCAGACACCTCCCCCTTTTCAGAGCAGGGGGTGCCTGGTTTAATGCTCGAGTTCTCCCATTGACTTCCATTGTGCTCGGGAGGTGTTCTACTTGAGCACCTGAACACTTTGTGATCAATCAACACTACTTTTTATGCCTAGTTTGATACTTAAAGGGTTTTCCCCAGTACTAATTTTGTTTAAGAAAATGCTTGTAGCCTGCCTGATGAAATAGAAGAGTCATACTTCCCTGCTCCATGCTTCTCCGTTCTGCATTGCCTCCACTTTCCCCATTTACATCCAGTGGCGCACAGGCATGGTTTCATGCCTCGTCTAGCAAATGACAGGCTTCTGCAGTGATGTGGTGCTTGTAACTACATCACCTCTGAAGCTACTACAAGGTCCATACAACACTATGGGGTTAAGCGTTGGGATATATTGATAATAACCTATCCTCTGGTTTAAAAAAAAAAAGTCTAGAAAGAACTTAAAAAACAAAACAAAAAATATATCATGACTCCCATTACCAATCCCCTGCCACAGCAATTTTTATGGTATTCTTTTGTTTACTCTTTCCTTGTCTTGGCTTGATGTACAGGAAATGCTCAATTAAGGACTATCTCTAAGAAAAAAATTCCTATGCTCATAGTAAAATTATTTAGTACAATAATATTTTTGAACTAGAACTGCAAATGTTCTTTAAACAGGCAAAAATGTTGGCATATTGACCTTCTACTAATCATTCTGTATTAAAGATGCTATTATTTTCCCTTATAACCATTTTATAAGGGAAAATAATACAGTGAATAGACTTTCATCCATGCAACCATGCGTGAAAATCACACCGCATCCGCACTTGCTTGCGGATGCTTGCGATTTTCACTTAGCCCCATTCACTTCTATGTGGCCTGCGTTGCGTAAAAAACTGCACAATATAGAGCATGCTGCGATTTACACGCAACGCACAAGTGATGCATGAAAATCACCACTCATGTGCACAGCCCCATAGAAATGAATGGGTCCGTATTCAGTTCGGGTGCAATACGTTCACCTCACCCATTGCACCAGCATGGAAAACTTGCCTGTGTGAAAGGGGCCTTATACCAGATCACAGTAGTTCATACTTCATATTTATTGTTGATTACAGGGCTTGATAAAATCCCCCATAGTGCACTGAAGTCTATGTTATTATAAAGCTTAAGATGGTGCATATTCATGAGGGGAGGGCTTCTTCAACCTCTTCCTGCCTCTCCCAACACTCTTCTTCAGTCATCGATGGGCTTGGGCTGCTTTGTGTCTGCAATATTTTTTTTATGAAATTTGGACTAACAGTAGAGTGGGCTTTCAGATTCTCTTTAAACTGGAAAGCATACAGTTTGATGAATGCATTGTATCCTGTTATACATTCTACTGATCACGTTATGATTTTTTAACACTGACCACTTTGTGCGATTTGCATCAGTTGTGTTCAATTCATTTTATTTGTCTAAGGCCTCATGCACACGACCGTATTTTGTTTCCGTGTGACGATCATTTTTTTTTGCGGATTCATTTCAATGGGTCCGCAAAAAACCGTGTGCTGTCCGCATCAGTATGTCCGTTCCGTTGCTCCGCAAAAAAAATACTGCATGTCCTATTTTTTTCTAGTTTGTGGACAAGGATAGGCATTATTACAATGGATCCACAAAAAAAATATGGATGCCATATGGAACGTCATCCGTTTTTTGGGCGGATCCGCAATTTGCGGACAGCAAAACACATACGGTTGTGTGCATGTAGCCTAATAAAGATTCACAATTTACTGTGTGAAATCTCATCAGTAGTTTGTACCTGTGAATTAGTATTACAGTTGTAGTTCCACTGCTGATAAGTTAGTGTTGGCATTAAAGGGGTATTCCCATCATAATGATCACTGTTAAATCTGTTAATGGCTTGACAGTGATCATTTTTGTAATTATATTTGATTAACCAATTCCCACCATTTAGGAGAAAATTCATCCTCACTAACCTCATTGTTGTCATTCAGTCTCCCGTGGTTACGGCCACCGCTCTTCTCTGGAATCCTGGTGGCCACACTTGCGCAGAAGACTCCTTCTTTGAAAATGCAAAGTGGGAATACCCCTTTAAACCCCAAAGTGCGGGTATATATTTAGTTCAAATGGAAAACCCCTTTAAATACTGAATTACATATTATTAGGTGAGCTTATGCCTAAACAGTCTTTTTATGTTTGTCACTATGAGTGAATAAAATGCATATCTAAATGTAGATATTTTAAAATAAGGAAAAAGGGGACTCTGTTTTTTATGGCTAGCGTTATTATGTTTTCTAAGTCTTAAATCTCTTTAGAAGCATGCAATGTTGAATGCACAAGCATTGTTCTTCTCCTGATATATTAGCTTATTATATATTTGGTGCTTTTGTTGAGATTTGTTTTATTCTGGGCACCTCTGTCTGCCCTCTTGTACTGAGCTCAAATAAAACTTCTGGAAAATGCTGTTCTTTCTGTATAATTTGACACTTGTGACATGTATACTTTGAACAATTTGACATATGTACTTTGTCCTGTTCTCCTAAAAGTTTCAGGATATATTTCCTTCACAAGTCCTTCTCAGCACATTTCTTTTGAAGCCACATGTGATTCCATCTGTGATTCCATATTGTCAGTTGAACAAAAGAACAAATCTTAGTGATGTTTCTTCATTGACTGACATCTGTTTCATAAATCTTGATACTCATCTGTAAAGTTTTTTGACTATTTATTGCAGTGCAGTATAGCCAGTATAATCAGCGTATAATGAGTCATCATTAAAAATGCCAATGCTTATTCCAAAATGTATTTAATAAAATATTTTCTGCCTAAACAGTCAAATCTCTATTTTCATTTTTCATTGTAGTTAATTAAAGAAATGCTTTTTTTCTGCTTTGTTGACCTGAAGCCAAATGCTCTACCATTGAGCTATAACCTCAGTTGCCTCCTGAATACTGTCTGATTTTGTTGAAAATTTTTATAAATTTTTTCCCTTTTTTTTTATATGGAGGAGCCCAATATGAGTTGCATGGTAATTAACTATTTTCATTTTTTTTGCAGGGAGTTTTAAAGACATTTTATCAACAAGTTTCATCCAGACACAAACCACAGTGTGCAGCCATTTGTGTCCTTCCTATTCTTGTCATTTTTGTCGGAATGTAGCTAGATCTCCATGGACATGTCCATGATCCATTAAACATAATAGGGATCACGGGCATTCTGGATCCGGAGAATTCCGTCAGGCTGTTCTTCATCAGTACAGCCTGCTGGAATATATGCTCTGGATGTGAGAAAGTAGACTTACTCTTTTAGATCCTGCAAATGTAATAAAACTACTCTTGTGTCTAAACAGTGCTGTTTTGATACCCTCTCAGAATGTCCACCTAAGGTATCTATTGTTGGGTCACAAAATCTCATTAGCCCAGTCTCATGTCTTGTTTTCTGACCTCCAAAACAGTTGATAATATAATTATTCTTCAAAAGAAAATAATCCAATATAGGCCTCAAAGGTACATTTCCAACAAAAAGGAGTATGTTTGTGCACTCAATATTCATAATCAACAGTGTTTTAGGCTTTTTGTCTGCTTTTTAATTGAAAATTAATTACAAAATTATTTATTTATTTAGCAGTCAATCCAAATGATAAGACCTCCTAAATAGATAAATAATTCATTGCCAGTTTACTGCTGCTGTGAGGGTAAAATCATGTTATCTGCAGGGCACTCTTCATGATAATAGTAGGTGCAGAATATTTTTTGACAGGTCTAGATAAAGATGCCCATGGAAGAGCTTTCCATTGATTAGCCTAATGTGTAATGCTCTAATTGAATCACCACATGTAGTTTGTCTATGTGCATAGTAAATGGTATGAGTAAGCTAAGTGAGTGTAATGGTGCAGAACCCAAGCAACCAGACAGAGGTTAAACAATAGTGGATTTATTAAATAAATGGCAGTACAGTCCAAACCAGTAAGCATATACAGATAACCAACCCTGAATAATAACCTGTGGAGGGAAAACACCAAGGGGACAGCCAGTGACCAGGCCAAAGTTCATATGCGCAGTATTAGTCCATGTAACATGGTACCTAGGGATGAGACGTCAGGATTTCCAGGGTCCTATCCAAGGTCATACACGAGACAAACTGTTCAGCAAAGATGAGGTATCCAGAGGCAGTCTCTAGAGATAAATCGAGGAAGGCAGAAGTTATGCACAGTTAAGTCTGGGCGAATATGAACCAAAACATACACAGTGGGCACTGACCAGCCAGGGAGATCACCTTTTAAGTACCTGCTAGCCAATCACAAAGTGCCATGTGCCTTATACTTAATAGGTCATATAATGATCCTAATCTCTGACACTTGTGCAGGCTGGTCCTTAGTCACTTAACCCATGCCTGCCCTCTAATTTACTAGAATTTTTGTACAGGTATTTTCCCCATCATCGGCCGGCGTAGCAAATAAGATGCGCCTACGTTCGTCGCGTATCCGTTTGCGAACCTCGTCTCAAGCGTGCATGGGGACGCTTGAGCGGCCCAGCATGAATCGAGTTGGCAAGGATGCCGGAATGGAACCCGTAGCTGATATCGAAGACGGGACCAGCCACTGCGTGCAGCCACCAGTCCAGTCAATCTGCCTCCGAGACCCCGGCAGTCTTCCTCTCCGGCGACCATGTGGTCACACTACCGCGTCTGCCCGCAAAGTAGTCGGAACCGAAGATTCCCCAGGCACATGCGTGACCTGTCCCGCTACTCCAAAGGGGTCCCCCGCAGGCTGAGCCCCACGAGGACCCCTGGAGGCCCCAGTGGATCGCGGAATAGGAGAGTGTCTTACAGTGAGACTGTGCCATGCTAAGAGTGAGACTGTCTGCCATGCTAAGAGCCCAAACAAATATTAAGTCATATAGGTTGATGTTAAAAAAAAATCATCTACAGAAAACGATCCGCTTTTTGTATTAAAACATTTTACATAAAATGTTCACATATCGGTTGTAAATATGTGATAAAAATCTTTGTTAGAAGGTTTAAAGGGTTTCTGTCACTAGAATATTCAGTATTAAACAGGCGGAGGACATTAGCGATGTGCTAATGTCAGCTGCACCTAACTCTGCTATTCTAATGATTGTACGTGCCCCCGTTACTGTAGAATTCTTAATTTTATAATATGTAAATGAGCCTCTAGGAGCAGGGGGGCATTGTTCCTGCACCTAGAGGTTCCCGTCTCCCACCTCAAGTCACGCCTTCCAAGTGTTGATTGACAGGGCCAGGCATCATTCACATTCTTCTGCCTGCCCTGGGGAAATCTTGCGCAGTTCAGTATTCTGCCAGGCGCAGTGAGGAGGCTGGCAGCCTGCAAACGTCCTTCCCTCACTGCGCCTGCGCAGAATAGTGAACGGCGCAAGATTTCCCCAGAGCACAGGGTAGGCAGAAGGATTAGCACATCACTAATGTCAGCCAGTTTAATACTGAAAATTCTAGTGACAGAAACCCTTTAAGGATTACAAACTTCATTTTAGATTAGTAGAGAGTATAAATGATTAGGAGAATTCATGTTGTTTAAACCAACATAGTCTAATTTGTTTTTTTAATAAGTTTATGATGACAGGGAAAGTGATTTTTTAAATTATTTTCAAACTGCATTACCACAATAGCTTTACAGAATGTAACCTTCCTACTATCTACCTCTCAAAGGTATTGATCCCCAATTTGTACATGAAAGCTATACACAGAAGGGTTCAATTATTTTTATTTATTTTACTTGGCTATATAGCACCAACATATGCCACAACACTTTACAATAGTATCATCACTTGCTGACTCACATTCTAAACTTATCAGTATTTCTTTAAATTGTGGGAGGAAACCAATGCAAACATGGGGGGGGGGGGGAGGGGGAGAGACTACAGACATTAGTTCAGCCTGTATAGCTGCCTAGGCATCTAGGCAAAACGTTTGTTCGAGAACTGCTATATAATTATGGCCTTGCACTTGTCAATTAGCTGTGGGACTTCAAGGGTCCCACATATTAAGGGACAATTATTAAGCTAATTGCGCCACATAGACATCAGTTTCTGGTGCATGGTAGGGCATTTGCCTCTTAATAAATTTGGTGCATCTCACTCCAGTTCAGGAAGATTAAGACTGGTGTATGGATGTGCCAGTCTTGATAAATGTTCCCCAGTGTGTTATCACAGGGGCTATCCAGAAAATCAGACAACTTTGATTGCCTTCCCAAGACATACAGGCAATGTGATTTGGGCAGTGCCATGAGGTGCTATTTACTTAAGGTAAAAAAATATATATATATTTTCCCATCTTGCGCCACTCACTTGGATATGGAAGAAAGGACTGCGTATGAACAAGCAATAACAATGTAAAGGGTCCATTTTCAAATAGATACCAATGAATTCTGAGGTATGCCCTTAACTTATAATAGGGACGGTTAGGTTTCAGTTGGATTCCAGTATTTGTTTCATGGCACATGTAACAGTGCAAACTGTGGCACACTTTCAGTAAAAATAAATTTTAAAAATGCTCAGCATAAATATTATACTCAGATTTAAATTTGTTGTAGAGGTTATTTTGCTTACATTTTATTTATTTAAAGGGATTGTAGAGGATTAGAAAACATGGCTGCTTTATTCTAAAAACAGTGCCATACCTCATCATAGGTTATGTCTGGAGTTGTGCTTGGCACTATTCAGACACAATCTTTTCAAGTTAAGTGTTACTAGAGATATGGAATCTGGTACCAACCAGTATACTTTTTAATATTGCAGAAACAGATTTTCTAATATAATGTAATATTTAGTATTTGTGGTTAAGAAGCTTTCAGTTCTCCTAACTCTTCATTGTTTTCAAGGTAACCATTAATGTTATGGTGTGGTAGGATGGAAAAAAAGCCATTCACTGGAAGGTTGTGAAGACCAGAAGGTATTTTTCAATTAATTGTGTTTTTATTGGGTTTTCAAAGGATGACATAGAAAAAATTATTGTAAAATAAGAAGTAACATTATGATATACAGGCAAGAGGAAACATGACTCTATTACTAGCACATAGAAAGGGAACATACAGTATTGGTATAGGTCAGGACAACAGTTCAATAATTGCCACTGAACTGTAGTATAACTGGCAGATACAAAGGACACATGGTCCGCGGGGTATTGTGTTATTTGATTTTGCTGTTTTTATTCATGACTATTTACTATAAAATATCAGTTAATTATCCCAAAAAGTAACTAGTAAACATGAAACATCATAAGAACTTGAGCAAGTAGAAATTCATGGCCTAAGGTCATACCTACCAGGTGTAACAGAGGCACTGAGCAGCTGATAGAGCAAGCCCCTTCTCTCTTCAAACTCCTGAGATGCCACTGTCTGTTTTACGGAGGCATCTATGGGGTTAAATCAAGGCCATGATCTATGGGGTTAAATCAAGGCCATGATCTATGGGGTTAAATCATGGCCATGATCTCTTCTTTTGGCTGTTACAGTGGGAGCCCAGCTGTAGCAAAAATACATTTATAGCTTAACTGTACACCCCAAACATGGTGTAAACAGCGTCTTAGATACACAAACCTATAAAACTGCCTTCAACTCTATCATCAACGGTTCCCTTCCCAATCCATTGTCAGAAAATCTACACAAAATGCCTAACAAGAGAAGGAGGTAATACTATCCAGATATTTATAAAAAATATCTAAATGTTATCAGATGCATCAAATCACATATCATTAAAAGGAACCTGTCACTAAAAAGCCACTAAGGGGAACAGCAATGTGTAACATTAAATGCGACATTAAAAACGTGATTATACAATTACATAAAATAATAGAAAACATAGTTGCACACATTGAAAATAACATTAATGACACCTAATGTGCAATAGATAGCAAGAAGGTTCACAGCAGCATATCCGGTGTGACTTTTTATTGGGAACCAAGAGTGCACACACAAGAAAATACAACGTTTCGGCTACGCAGTAGCCTTTCTCAAGTATACAGATACAAAAGGTGATCAATCATATATATACCCAAGTGGCCACCCATGTGACATGGTGAAACCAATAAGCAAAGACTCAATCTCATTAACACCTGTGCAACAATTAAATAGCTAAATATACCTGATACCCATAAAAAAAAACTCCAAGTGCCTCCATCATATCGGTTTCACATGTCAGCGTCTCCACAGATCTATTGCGCATGTCCGTGACGACATCATGTTAGCATATGGGCAGGCCGCCATCGTAAGCATCAACCGTACAGCCACACCTCTCTCCATGGTTACACTATATACGCCCAATTGACACTGCTATCGCAGGTCACGTGCAGGGCGCGTCATCGACCAACGTGATCGTCACCTGACCAGCAAAAGGTCCTAGAACCACCTAGGTATACAGAAAATAAATCCGCTTTATAAATATCTATTATATATTACGCTTAGTACATAAATATGGACCAACACTGTATCTCACTTATATCTACTCATGAACTAGAGCATTAGATAGATTATTTAACAAAGCTCCGACGAAAATAATTACTATGTCCCTACATATCTCATACAGGACAAATAACAATGTAATTATCCATGGACATCACCATAAAGGGAAAAAGAGGCTATAAATGGAACAATGAGTGTCAGTATATACTACGGAGCAAATGATCACAAAAAAATTTACCTAAAAAGGGACAAATAATTCAAGTGGATAAAGGGGTGTAAAAAATATACCTTAAAATACCAAGTAAAAACATAATATACTGAATCGGACAACATCCTATAAGAATATTCTACCCGTCTACATTGTTTGCATTAAATTCAATATTCAGTCCCTGGGGTTGTAGGGATTGTAATGTAAAAATCCATTTCAACTCTTTTTTCCTTAGCATGGGCTCCCTATCTCCTCCTCTCTTGGGAACCTGGACAGAATCGATGACCCGGAATCTCAGTCAGTTGGCTGACAGAGTGTCCACAATCAACAAAATGTTTGGTCACCGGCTTGTCTATCATTTTTTCCATATAGTGCTTTTGTGTTTGTTGATACACTCCTAATGTGCAACAGTGAACATGTTGTAAACATGTGATAATTAGTGATGAATGAGCATGCTCGGCCAAATACTTGTTCGGCTCGAGCATCTCTATGCTCGGTACATGGCGGTACTTGGCCGCATGTTCCGCGGCTGCTAAGTAGCCAATAAACGTGCAGGTAAGTACTGCCATCACTGTAATGCCAGTAGCCATGTTGCCTGCTGGCATTACAGTGATTGGCTGGCCAGAACATGTCATTAGGTGCTATAAAGCACCCGATGATGTGGGTTCGGCTAATTGCGAGTCAGGGAGAGCTGTGCTTAGGAAGAGACAGATAGTGTAGGGAGTTTGTGATCGCAATCTATTCAATTTAAAAACATTTTAGAGACCCAAAAGTCATTTTAAGGACTATTGTGTGAGATGGCAGCAATTTAATTGTGCAAAGTCGTACTCAATTTTTTTTTATACTTTTCGAAATAGCGATTTTTTTTTTTGCTTTATGGAAGGTGTCTGCAGTGACTTGTGACATCTGTGCAGCAATACCTTCTGTGTGTCAGGGGCAGAGATCAGAAGAATATTAGTGAAAATATTTTTTTTCCCATAGACAGTGTATAAAATGAATGGAACAGCTGCCAGCCCTGGTCTGAGAGAGCAATCTTTACTAGCCACAGGAGTGGGGGTGGCATGAAAAGAAGGGGTTGCTAAAAAATTACTGTGGGATGGAGCCCCATTAAAAAATTGGCTGTGGGGCCCAGACAATTCTAGCTAAGCCACTGATGCAGCCCACAAAAGCAAGTTGGGTTTATCGATTATAAAACCTTAATTAAATCTTGGGCTTAGTGATCAGTTTAAGGCCTTTTAAGCAGCATCAGCAGAAGCATGGTGACAAAAATGAGTGGCAAGGTGACATGGTGTGGAGATGGCAGCATGAGTCTGGATAAAAGACTAAGGCCACAGATTGCTAAGAAAGATGCAGATGGAGTTGTATAACACTCACCAGCAGATTAATGCAGCCATAAAAATCAAGTTGGGTTTGTCGGTTCCACCACAGCTCACCAGAAGTCCTGCACCTAAAATATTTTACTGGGTCAGCTCACCTGCATGCCCACAACTCCAATCTTTTACTGGGTTAGCTCATATGCAGGCCCGCGACTTAAATCTTTTACAGGGTTGGCTAACATGCAGAACCTCGCATAGAACTTTTTAGAGGGTCAGCTCAGCTGCAGGCCATTGCATAAAATGTTTTGCAGGGTCAGCTCACATGCAGGCACTAGCATATAATGTTTTACAGGGTCAGCTCACCAGCAGGCCAGAACCTAAAATCTTTACAGGGTCAGCTCAGCTTCAGGCCCGCAACTCAAATCTTTTACAGGGTCAGCTCACCTGCAGGCCCGTAAGTCATGCTGCCTTGATTTGAAGTAGTCGCCGTTTATCAGGCTCCCTCTCCGAAATCCAACAATGATCCCCCGTTACCGGTGGTCACCATGTTAGGCGCATAAAAGAACATCGAAAGTTGATAGGGAAGATATCCAAATGGATCATGGACGTCACTGGGACGTGCGATCAGGCAGAAATTATCTAGATTCAACAAAGTGACAGCAGGGCCTCTCCTGTATAACGTTTCCAAAATACCACAGTGACATTCCCTGTAATTTTTTATTACTCATTCCAATAAAAGGGCATCTTAAGAGTCCTGTATTGGTTTTTATTGTCTCTAACTCCCGAATCGGGAGTGGGTAATTGCTGCGCACCTGCTGCCTTCCTTGGATGTTTCTGCTTTAATAGCTTTACCCACCCTCTCCACCCAATCAGATTTCAGCCATTGACCTCCCTTGATGCAGCGCCGGCACCATGTTCTTCCCGTTGTCGGTAACCATGGTTCCGATTTTCAGTTGTTGCAGAGAAAGCCAGGATTCAATTTCTTGCTGAAGGATAAGGAGCAATTCCTCCCCTATGTGACTCCATTCGCCCAGGCAAACGAGATGCAGAACAGTGTGACACCGCCGTGCCCTGCACATGTGGTATGCTGGAGGGGCACTGTGAATTGTCCCTGCAGTGGAGGCTGAGGACACAGTGGAGGATGAGGAGGCAGAGGCGGACATTGTTGTAGGACCAACGGTGTGGCAATGTGGAGGCAGTAGCGGCGTCACCTGGCCAAGTTGTTGGTGTGGCTGTGCAGGAACCACATTCACACAGTGGGCCGTAAAGGACATGTATTGTCCTTGACCATATTTACAGCTCCACATGTCGGAGCTGCCATGCACTTTGGCAGACACCGACAGGCTCAAGGACTGGCCCACCTTCTGTTCTACATGTGTGTGCAGGGCTGGTATTGCCTTTTTGGACTTGGACAGGAGCATATTCAGCTTCTGCGCCATTGGATGAGTGCACGCTTACTGTTGTCTCTTGCAATCGCTACGGTGATCGATTGCTAACGGAATGTCTGACGACTAGTAGGAGGGGCAGGAGTATCAGGACCAGCATATGATGGGAAGGACAGACAGCTCCCTTCGGCTAAGGTGGTGAAGACTTGACTGCCTGAAATCGGGTGATCGCCACTGGGTGATGCAGCGGTTGCCACGGCAGGCTGGACCACTACATCGGAGCCACGGTTCTCCCAGGCCACTTTATGGTGACCCTGCATATGTTGAAGCAGGGCCGTAGTGCCAACATTGGCACCCTGGCCACGCTTCACCCTCTGCCCACAGATTATACATATAACCATGTTTACCTCTTCCGGCGCCTTAAGAAAAAACTGCCACAATGCCGACAATACAAGGGGGACAGAGCCTGAACGCAGAGGTGGATGGCAGCGTGAAGCTTCAGCTCCTCAATAGAAAGCCTGAAAAGAAGCATCACCCAATTAAAAATGGTCAAATACGGCAGGGAAAGAGGCACTGACCCCTCTTATACTCCAAGATCGCAATAAGGGGCAGCAGGAAATGCAGCGTTTTCTCAAGAAGAAAGCAGCACACTCACCGGGCTTAAGTGCCAAGATAGCGGCGGCTGCTGCACGGGCTGAAGAGGAAGACGAATCGGAGGTAGACAGCACAAGAGGAGAAGAAACAGAGTCCCAAGATGACTCTCCCGTTTCCAAAGCCTTTCTTACCAAGGTACTGAGTCAAGCGCTTGAGCGAGCTATTAAGCACGTCCTCACTGAACTGTCCAACATTAAAACAGAACTTAAGCAAATAGGCCATAGGGTAGAGGCCCTTGAAACAACGGCCCAAGAAGTAGTGATGCACTCTGCAGGAATAGCGGAACATGTGGAGCTTCATACAGCGGAGCTCGACAGGGTCATGATTTTAATTGAAAACCAAGAAAACCGCAGCAGGAGGAGAAATGTGCACATAAGGAGGATAAATGTGCGCAAAAGGTTTGCCAGAAACTTGGGCGAATGAATTGCTGCACAAGGTAACATTGGAAATCTTTGCAAATCTAGTTGGCCAGGATGCAGCCTCGTGCATTATAATTAAACGAGTTCATAGGGCCCTAAAACCGGCTCCAAAGCCTTCAGAGAGCCCTAGAGACGTGGTATGTGGCATTTTATCATACGTCGACACAGCCAGCATTTTATCTGCAGCGAGAGAAAAAGATCACATCTCATATGAAGGTGCAGAAATAGCTATCTACCAAGATATAGCACCTTCCACACTGGCAAAACGCTGTATCATGAAACCGCTGCTAGATGTTCTGAGGAGTCAGAGAATACCATACACCTGGATGTACCCTTTTGGACTTTCTATGCTCAAGAATGGGAAAAGAATAGTAATACACATGCCGGAGGATTTGAACAAAGCGTGGTCGGTTTTGAGTCTCCAGCCCGTAGAGATACCCACTTGGATGCCAATTGTACAACCAACATCACTACCGTGCCTACCGGTAATTGAGCCCTGGAAGAAGATACCCATGAGCAAGGTGACCAAAACAATGAGAAACACAAGCAGACCATCTTCACCTCCACCGTGACTAACTAAAGAAACAGAGGATTTTCAGGATTTCAGTTAGATGTGGTCACTTTGATATGCCTATTCCACCCGACCTGACTAGGATGGGGGATAGAGTGACAGGCCCGGGGTTTAGCAGGGCAATATGAGGCAATAACCCAGATTTTCTTAAGATCCGTCACCACTTAAAAAAAAAGAAAAAAGTTTTTCCTTTCAGAAAATGTATTATATGCGAAGCTTAGCTATAGCCTATCTGGAGTCATAGCTGGTAACTGCATGGCAGTTCCATATCCACATCTTACACCTATAGGGGTTTCTCTTTTTCAAATAGGCCTAGCTGTGCCTATAGAGGCCGACTACATTGAGACACCAGAATTAATCCAGTAAAAGATTACATAGTCGGTTTTACTGTTACTGCTATATTATACTTAATTTTACAATTGCTGTTCATAATTTGTGAAGGTTTACGTGTTTGTATTTGTTTACTCTCTCCTCATACCTAACCCCTTATTCCTTCCAACCCGATTCCTTCTTACACACTATACTCCCGTAACAACATAGAGTAATCTTTCAAAATAACAACACAAGCTATCCTGCCAATCCTTCAGAAGTAGTGCATTATGAGTGATTTAAAGATCACAACATTCAATGTTAAAGGGTTAAACTATTGATGCTCACACTTAGAAAATTCCACTCTCACATTATATTCCTCCAAGGAACACATGTCCGCCAAGGTAAAATACCAAAAGTGCAAACTCATCCATATAAACAATGGTTTCACAGCACACATCCTACCTCTGCCTTCAAAGGAGTTTCGATAGCCATTCACCACACTATTCCGTTCACCATAAGACAACAACTATCAGATGCAGAAGGCAGATTGCTGCTGCTAAAAGGTGACATAGGTAGTCGCAGATTCACATTTGTGAATTTATACGCTCCTAATACATCCACAGTTCCATGGCTGATAAAAAGCTTTGATACACTTAAAACGTTTGCTGAAGGACACATAATTCTAGGGGGAGATCTTAATCTGACCCTTAACCCTCTAGTAGACTCATCCACTACTAGAACACACATCTCGCAAAAGCATATAGGTAAATTGCATAAAAAATTGCAAGAGTTACACATAGTAGACGTGTGGAGATGTCTTAACCCCACAGTTAAAGATTTCTCTTTCTTTTCCAATCCGCACAAGTCCTATATAACAAGCGCTATATAACCTTAGCTATATAACAACCTATATAACCTTA
Organism: Bufo gargarizans; assembly: GCF_014858855.1. Lineage (NCBI taxonomy): Eukaryota > Metazoa > Chordata > Amphibia > Anura > Bufonidae > Bufo > Bufo gargarizans. The sequence goes on from NC_058083.1 coordinate 258,867,291, forward strand.
GCAAAAATGAAGACAGGGATAGCGCAAACACTAGGAAGGAGGACACCACTAAATTTCTAAGCTCTCTAAATCTACCCTGCCTTTCACCTGAAGGAGCATATTATTTAACAAGCCCAATTAGACATATAATAAATAGTTTTCCCCCGGGTAAAAGCCCAGGCCTAGATGGACTTCCCCTGGCCTGTATAAAAAGTTTGAGGACACCCTTATCCCCAGACTCACAGATGTGCAGGGAGAATCGTTGACACGACAAACACAAGAATCCTTTGTAATGCTGATACACAAAGAGGGTAAGGATCCACAACTCTGTGTCAGCTATAGGCCTGTTTCACTACTGAACCTAGACCTTAAAATTTGGGCAAAAATACTGGCTACCCGATTGAGTGGGCTCCTTCCTGATTGAATAGGGTCTGAACAGGCAGGGTTTGTAAAGGTAAGAGAGATTGTAGGGACAACTCTCATTGAGTGTTTCATTCCATTCATGTAGCACAAACAAGAAAACTGCCATTAGTATTTTTAGGAATTGACGCTAAAAAAATTGTTCGACAGGGTGAATTGGAGTTACGTAAGAGCAACCCAAAATAAATTTGCCCTACCAGAACCCTTTATCGACGCTATAGTCACTCTGTATGAACAACCGAATGCCAGGCTGAGAGTTAACGGCACACTCTCACCAACGTTCGAAATTACGAATGGCGCTAGACAGGGCTGCCCTCTCTCCCCATCATTATTTATTTTAGTGGCCGAGACACATTTACAAGCGGTCAGACAGGACCCAGAAATCACAGGAATTAAATATCGAGAGAAAGAGCTTAAATGCACAGCATTTGCTGATGATCTCCTGTTTCTTGTAACAAACCCAAATGTAGGACTAAGTAAGTTAGAAGAAAAAAATAGAGGAATTCGGTTAGCTCTCAGACTTTAAAGTGAACACTGCCAAGTCAGAGATTCTTAATATCACACTCTCTGAGGATAAAGTAACACAACTAAAAAGAGTATCCCCCTTCTGTTAGTCCAAGTGACCTATTAAATACTTGGGAATAAAAATTTAGGAGACTTATTCAAACACAACTATGTACCACTATGGGATAACATCAAACAATTACTTCAAAAATATAATATACCATTCTTGTCATGGATGGGCAGGAAAAATATCATTAAAGCATACGCACTGCCCAAGATCCTGTACACTATGCAAATGGTGCCAATACACATCTCACCGCAATTCTTTTCAGACATAAAGAATCTGTTTTCCAACTTTCTCTGGTCTGGGAGGAGACCGCGCATATCATATAAAGTCCTGATAAAGAGCAGAGAGAGGGGTTGCCTAGGATTACCCGACATAGGAAATATAACTACATAGATGGCTTAAATTAGCAGACCCAATAAGACAGAGAAATGTCAAGGACCTATGTGAATACAGTGTGGGGTCTTCTTTTCAAAAATACCTTTGGCTCCCGAATAAAAAGACAGATGCAATAGAGGACATGGACCCTATGTTTAAAGGAGTGTATGAGATGTGGAGCTCTGAGAGTGGTAGTTTGGCTCATAGTCCATCTCCACTGATGCCAACGAGTCTCCTCCCAGATCTGTTAGAAATTCCGATAAAAATGTTCCCAGAACTATGGTCTTCTCTTACGCATTACGATTAGAGTGTGAGATTTTATGGGAGACACAGAACACTATTTAACCACTTCAGCCCGGCTAGGTGAAACCCCCTTCATGACCAGAGCACTTTTTACACTTCGGCACTACACTACTTTCACCGTTTATCGCTCGGTCATGCAACTTACCATACAAATGAATTTTACCTCCTTTTCTTCTCACTAATAGAGCTTTCATTTGGTGGTATTTCATTGCTGCTGGCATTTTTACTTTTTTTGTTATTAATCAAAATGTAACGATTTTTTTGCAAAAAAATGACATTTTTCACTTTCAGCTGTAATATTTTGCAAAAAAAACGACATCCATATATACATTTTTCACCAAATTTATTGTTCTACATGTCTTTGATTAAAAAAAAATGTTTGGGCAAAAAAAAAATGGTTTGGGTAAAAGTTATAGCATTTACAAACTATGGTACAAAAATGTGAATTTCCGCTTTTTGAAACAGCTCTGACTTTCTGAGCACCTGTCATGATTCCTGAGGTTCTACAATGCCCAAACAGTAGAAAACCCCCACAAATGACCCCATTTCGGAAAGTAGACACCCTAAGGTAATCGCTGATGGGCATAGTGAGTTCATAGAACTTTTTATTTTTTGTCACAAGTTAGCGGAAAATGATGATGATTTAATTTTTTTTATTTTTTCTTACAAAGTCTCATATTCCACTAACTTGCGACAAAAAATAAAAAATTCTAGGAACTCACCATGCCCCTCACAGAATACCTTGGGGTGTCTTCTTTCCAAAATGGGGTCACTTGTGGGGTAGTTATACTGCCCTGGCAATTTAGGGGCCCAAATGTGTGAGAAGAACTTTGCAATCAAAATGTGTAAAAAATGACCGGTGAAATCCAAAAGGTGCACTTTGGAATATGTGCCCCTTTGCCCACCTTGGCAGCAAAAAAGTGTGACACATCTGGTATCGCCGTACTCAGGAGAAGTTGGGGAATGTGTTTTGGGGTGTCATTTTACATATACCCATGCTGGGTGAGAAAAATATCTTGGTCAAATGCCAACTTTGTATAAAAAAATGGGAAAAGTTGTCATTTGCCAAGATATTTCTCTCATCCAGCATGGGTATATGTAAAATGACACACCAAAACACATTCCCCAACTTCTCCTGAGTACGGCGATACCAGATGTGTCACACTTTTTTGCTGCCAAGGTGGGCAAAGGGGCACATATTCCAAAGTGCACCTTTCAGATTTTGCAGGCCATTTTTTTACACATTTTGATTGCAAGGTACTTCTCACACATTTGGGCCCCTAAATTGCCAGGGCAGTATAACTACGCCACAAGTGACCCCATTTTGGAAAGAAGACACCCCAAGGTATTCCGTGAGGGGCATGGCGAGTTCCTAGAATTTTTTATTTTTTGTCACAAGTTAGCGGAAAATGATGATTTTTTTTTTTTTCTCTTTTTTCCTTACAAAGTCTCATATTCCACTAACTTGCGACAAAAAAAAAAAATTCTAGGAACTCGCCATGCCCCTCACGAAATACCTTGGGGTGTCTTCTTTCCAAAATGGGGTCACTTGTGGCGTAGTTATACTGCCCTGGCAATTTAGGGGCCCATATGTGTGAGAAGTACTTTGCAATCAAAATCTGTAAAAAATGACCGGTGAAATCCGAAAGGTGCACTTTGGAATATGTGCCCCTTTGCCCACCTTGGCAGCAAAAAAGTGTGACACATCTGGTATCGCCGTACTCAGGAGAAGTTGGGGAATGTGTTTTGGGGTGTCATTTTACATATACCCATGCTGGGTGAGAGAAATATCTTGGCAAAAGACAACTTTTCCCATTTTTTTATACAAAGTTGGCATTTGACCAAGATATTTTTCTCACCCAGCATGGGTATATGTAAAATGACACCCCGAAACACATTCCCCAACTTCTCCTGAGTACGGCGATACCAGATGTGTGACACTTTTTTGCAGCCTAGATGCGCAAAGGGGCCCAAATTCCTTTTAGGAGGGCATTTTTAGACATTTGGATCCCAGACTTCTTCTCACGCTTTAGGGCCCCTAAAAAGCCAGGGCAGTATAAATACCCCACATGTGACCCCACTTTGGAAAGAAGACACCCCAAGGTATCCAATGAGGGGCCTGGCAAGTTCATAGAATTTTTTATTTTTTTTGCATAAGTTAGCGGAAATTGATTATTATTTTTTTTCTCACAAAGTCTCACTTTCCGCTAACTTAGGACAAAAATTTTAATCTTTCATGGACTCAATATGCCCCTCAGCAAATACCTTGGGGTGTCTTCTTTCCAAAATGGGGTCAGTTGTGGGGTGTTTGTACTGCCCTGGCATTTGAGGGTCCCCGCAATCATTACATGTATGGCCAGCATTAGGAGTTTCTGCTATTCTCCTTATATTGAGCATACAGGTAATGAGATTTTTTTTTCCGTTCAGCCTCTGGGCTGAAAGAAAAAAATGAACGGCACAGATTTCTTCATTCGCATCGATCAATGTGGATGAAAAAATCTCTGCCAAAAAAAAAAAATGGAGGGGAAAGGCGTCTGCCAGGACATAGGAGCTCCGCCCTACATCCATACCCACTTAGCTCGTATGCCCTGGCAAACCAGATTTCTCCATTCACATCAATCGATGTGGATGAATAAATCATTGCCGGGATTTTTTTATTTTTTTTATATATATATATACAAAGTGCTTGCCAAAGCATAGGAACGCCGCCTCCTCCTCAGCTCGTATGCCTCGGCAAACGTATCTGTCACTGCAGAGGAGAAAATCCTGTCTTGCAGCGCCGCATACACCGACTTGCGTGTAATCTGACAGCAGCACAATGCTTCTGTCAGAATGCACATCGATGCTGCAGCTAGTCAATCGGTTGGTCCACCTGGAAGGTAAAAAAAGAAAAAAAAAAAAAAAGAAAAAACCAGGCCGCAACGCAATAATTTTATTAACTTTGCAACAGAACATATAAACTTTAACTTTTTTAACTGAACATTAACGTGTTTGCTTACTGGTGTGTTTTTTTTTTTTTTTTACCTTTATAGAACAAACCTCTCCTTCCCCATGGGTCAATGTGCAAAGCGCAAATCGCCCAAAGATGTGGCGAAGTGCGTTATGCACTTTGTCCCATGTGAAAGGAGACGTTTGCAGCAGCAGTGAGTGAATGGGCCCTAATAGCCCTGTGTGCCTAGTCCTGGTGAGATGATCCCTATGCTAATAGTGTACCTGTGAGTGGTACTTCCGGAAACACTCTCCAAAGCATAGGGCAGGGTGGTCCGGACAGTCAGGACAGAAATAGCGGGTGTCACGCCTTATTCCACTCCTGCTACAGACACGACATCTTTTTCGGGGTGACTGTTGGGTTGAGGTACCAGGAACGACATTGGGGAAATGTCGCTCGTGTAGACGGCTAACTACACTGGTGGTTGGGGCCACGGAACCTCCTGGATACAGGAGGTTCTCGATGATCTCTTCCTGAAATTTGAGGAAGGATCCAGTTCTCCCAGCCTTACTGTAGAGAACAAAACTATTGTACAGAGCCAATTGAATTAAATATACAGACACCTTCTTATACCAGCGTCTGGTGCGTCGGGAAACTAAATACGGAGACAACATCTGGTCATTGAAGTCGACCCCTCCCATGTGGAGGTTATAGTCGTGGACTGAGAGGGGCTTTTCAATGACACGGGTTGCTCGCTCAATTTGTATTGTCGTGTCTGCGTGAATGGAGGAGAGCATGTAAACGTCACGCTTGTCTCTCCATTTCACCGCGAGCAGTTCTTCGTTACACAGTGCGGCCCTCTGCCCCCTTGCAAGACGGGTGGTAACGAGCCGTTGGGGGAAGCCCGCGCGACTAGTTCGAGCGGTACCACAGGCACCAATCCGTTCTAGAAACAAATGCCTAAAGAGGGCCACACTTGTGTAAAAATTGTCCACATAAAGATGGTACCCCTTGCCGAATAAGGGTGACACCAAGTCCCAAACTGTCTTCCCACTGCTCCCCAGGTAGTCAGGGCAACCGACCGGCTCCAGGGTCTGATCTTTTCCCTCATAGACCCGAAATTTGTGGGTATAGCCTGTGGCCCTTTCACAGAGCTTATACAATTTGACCCCATACCGCGCTTGCTTGGGATGTATTGTTTGAAGCCAAGGCGCCCGGTAAAATGTATCAGGGACTCGTCTATGCAGATGTTTTGCTCTGGGGTATAAATATCTGCGAATTTCTGGTTGAAATGGTCTATGAGGGGCCGAATTTTGTGGAGCCGGTCAAAAGCAGGGTGGCCCCTGGGACGGGAGGCGGTGTTGTCACTAAAGTGCAGGAACCGCAGGATGGCCTCAAAACGTGCCCTGGACATGGCAGCAGAGAACATGGGCATGTGATGAATCGGGTTCGTGGACCAATATGACCGCAATTCATGCTTTTTTGTCAGGCCCATGTTGAGGAGGAGGCCCAGAAAAGTTTTAAGTTCGGAAACTTGGACTGGTTTCCACCGGAAAGGCTGGGCATAAAAGCTTCCCGGGTTAGCGGTGATAAATTGTGTGGCATACCTGTTTGTTTCGGCCTCAAAAAATCCCAGGGCCGAACCGATCTGAGCCGTCTCAACCCGAACTCCAGACTGGGCAGTGAAAGGGAAAACTACAGGTGCGGCTGAAGTTGGGGACTGCCAATCAGGGTTTGCCAGCACCTCTGGGATTCTAGGGGCTCTACGGGCACGTCTTTGCGGTGGCTGCGACGGGGTCACTACTGCACGTGCCACCGTACCAGCTTCAACTGCCCTTCTGGTGCTCGCTACTTCACCAGGTTGTACGGCAGTGCTGGTACTAGGTCCAGGGAGGGCTGGGCTGCTGGTGTATGCCTCACCACGTAATCCGACAGCACCAGCCCCACTCTGCTGCTCTTGAAGCGGATCCTGCGCAACCTGCGGTCTAGCGACACGGGGCCGGGTACGCCTGGTGGTATCAGGGACCTCAGCCTCCTCGTCCGAACTTTGGGTCAGAGAGCCACTGCTTTCTACAGGTTCGTATTCTGACCCGCTGGATTCATCAGATGAGGGTTCCCACTCCTCATCCGACTGGGTCAGAAGCCTGTAGGCCTCTTCAGAAGAATACCCCCTGTTAGACATGTGGGCAACTAAATTTAGGGGTATTCCCTGAGACTACCCAAGAAAAAAAAAAGCAAGCCTGTCTTACAAAAGGGAGGCTAGCGAAGTACCAGAGGCCGCTGCGGTTGATAAAAAATATCAAAACTGATTTTTTTATCGCCGCAGTGCGTGTAAAGTGAATGTGCAGTGATCAAAAAAATATTATAATATTTTTTTTGTCACTGCGGTGGGGCGGGTGTGGGCGAACGCACGTGTGGGCGAACGCACGTGTGGGCGACCGATCAGGCCTGATCGGGCAAACACTGCGTTTTGGGTGGAGGGCGAACTAAAGTGACACTAGTACTATTATAGATCTGACCGTGATCAGTTTTGATCACTTCCAGATACTATAAAAGTACAAATGCTGATTAGCGATACGCTAATCAGCGAATAACGGACTGCAGGTGCGGTGGGCTGGGCGCTAACTGATCGCTAACTACCTAACCAAGGGACCTAAACTATACCTAAAACCTAACGGTCAATAACAGTGAAAAAAAAAAGTGACAGTTTGCACTGATCACTTTTTTCTTTTCACTTGTGATTGACAGGGGTGATCAAAGGGGTGATCAAAGGGTTAATTGGGGTTCAGGGGGGTGATCAGGGGCTATAGTGTAGTGTTTGGTGTACTCACTGTGAAGCCTGCTCCTCTGCTGGATCCAACCGACGAAAAGAACCAGCAGAGGAGCAGGCAGCCATATAACAGATCATATTTTCAAATATGATCTGCTATCTGGCACTTTGATTGGATTTTTTAAAAATCAGCAACCTGCCAGCCACGATCATTGGCTGGCAGGTTGCTGACGAAATACTTCTGTGCGAAATGCCGGCGCGAACTGCGCATGCGCGCTCGCATAGTCGCGTCATCTCGCGTCTCGCGAGATGACGCGTATATGCGTGACTGTGCGCAGCGCTGCCACCTCCGGACCGCACATCTGCGTTAGGCGGTCCGGAGGTGGTTAAAAGAAAAGCTCACTGAAACAATTAGAAAATCTCCAACATTTTTCTTGGCCAATTCACATATAAGAACTGTGTGCAGGAGAGGGAAATTCCTCTTTCAGAGACCCCTTATCGACTTAGAGACACTGCTGACAAAAACTCAAGCAAAACAAAGGAAAGTTTCTGAGATCTGCTTGGTATTGGGAGGTCGAGGTGTGGTTACAAAACCACCATACTTATTGGCATGGGAAAAACCGGAGTTCTTATTCAAAAGAGGGCTTTCTGATTCCCAGCGGTGTTGGAGATGTGAAGAAGGAGTGTGCTCTTTATCACAAACAGTACAGACCAAAAGTTTGGACACGCCTTCTCATTCAAGAGTTTTCTTTATTTTCATGACTATGAAAATTGTATATTCACACTGAAGGCATCAAAACTATGAATTAACACATGTGGAATTATATACATAACAAAAATGTGTGAAACAACTGAAAATATGTCATATTCTAGGTTCTTCAAAGTAGCCACCTTTTGCTTTGATTACTGCTTTGCACACTCTTGGCATTCTCTTAATGAGCTTCAAGAGGTAGTCACCTGAAATGGTCTTCCAACAGTCTTGAAGGAGTTCCCAGAAATGCTTAGCACTTGTTGGCCCTTTTGCCTTCACTCTGCGGTCCAGCTCACCCCAAACCATCTCGATTGGGTTCAGGTCCGGTGACTGTGGAGGCCAGGTGATCTGGCGCAGCACCCCATCACTCTCCTTCATGGTCAAATAGCCCTTACACAGCCTGGAGGTGTGTTTGGGATCATTGTCATGTTGAAAAATAAATGATGGTCCAACTAAACGCAAACCAGATGGAATAGCATGCCGCTGCAAGATGCTGTGGTAGCCATGCTGGTTCAGTATGCCTTCAATTTTGAATAAATCCCCAACAGTGTCACCAGCAAAGCACCCCACACCATCACACCTCCTCCTCCATGCTTCACGGTGGGAACCAGGCATGTAGAGTCCATCCGTTCACCTTTTCTGCGTCGCACAAAGACACAGTGTTTGGAACCAAAGATCTCAAATTTGGACTCATCAGACCAAAGCACAGATTTCCACTGGTCTAATGTCCATTCCTTGTGTTCTTTAGACCAAACAAGTCTCTTCTGCTTGTTGCCTGTCCTTAGCAGTGGTTTCCTAGCAGATATTCTACCATCAAGGCCTGATTCACACAGTCTCCTTTTAACAGTTGTTCTAGAGATGTGTCTGCTGCTAGAACTCTGTGTGGCATTGACCTGGTCTCTAATCAGAGCTGCTGTTAACCTGCAATTTCTGAAGCTGGTGACTCAGATGAACTTATCCTCCGCAGTAGAGGTGACTCTTGGTCTTCCTTTCCTGGGGCGGTCCACATGTGAGACAGTTTCTTTGTAGCGCTTGATGGTTTTTGTGACTGCACTTGGGGACACTTTCAAAGTTTCCCCAATTTTTTGGACTGACTGACCTTCATTTCTTAAAGTAATGATGGCCACTTGTTTTTCTTTACTTAGCTGCTTTTTTCTTGCCATAATACAAATTCTAACAGTCTATTCAGTAGGACTATCAGCTGTGTATCCACCTGACTTCTCCACAACGCAACTGATGGTCCCAATTTATAAGGCAAGAAATCCCACTTATTAAACCTGACAGGGCACACCTGTGAAGTGAAAACCATTTCAGGTGACTACCTCTTGAAGCTCATCAAGAGAATGCCAAGAGTGTGCAAAGCAGTAATCAAAGCAATAGGTGGCTACTTTGAAGAACCTAGAATATGACATATTTTCAGTTCTTTCACACTTTTTTGTTATGTATATAATTCCAAATGTGTTAATTCATAGTTTTGATGCCTTCAGTGTGACTCTACAATTTTCATAGTCATGAAAATAAAGAAAACTCTTTGAATGAGAAGGTGTGTCCAAACTTTTGGTCTGTACTGTGTCTGGTGGTCTTGCCCCCAGATTATAAAGTATTGGGAAGAGGTAAATAAAGCGGCTTAAAAAATAGCCACACCAGACTTTAACATCACTCTTGAGATTGTAGTTCTCTCAAAACCTTCTAGCCAGTACACTCCTGCAAAGAAAAACCTAATAACACACCTGATAGCAATAGCTAAGGCACTCATACCACTACACTGGCTAGATACATGGCCTCCCACATTTCAAGAATGGAAAGCCAAAGTAGATCAAATCTATAGTTTTGAGGAATTAACTAGCTGGATAAATAGAAGTCATGATAGTTTCCTTAAGGTTTGGAGATTTTGGGAACTTGTGAAAGCTGTTGGTTAGGAATTTACAGAAAAGTGAGATGGCAGTGATATATTGAATCACAGTCAAGAATGTGGAATCAATTTAAAACTAATTGAAAACCAGATAATAGCTAGCTAGAAAGGGTAAGGAGGAATTTGCTGCCCTTTCCCTCCCTCCCCCCTTTTCCCACGTTTACACAGTCCCCCCCCCTCCCTGATACCCTGATACCTTGATACCTCGAGGTTCTGATAACATTTAGCAACACTAGGTTCTTTGACCATGACAGTCCAGAATTTTATATTGGATTTCTGTTGAAGGAGGGCAAGATATATGTGTATATGCAACACAGAGGATCTCCTCCTAAACAAATATGTACAACAAGTGTATCTTGTAACAACTGCTATTTTTGGCTGGTTTGGACATAAGTCGATTGAGAGACAGTTATCAGATTGTCATTGAAATGTTTATTGAATCTGATAAAAAAAATGAAAATAAAGTATTTAAAAAACAACAAAAGGCTTTACAAGAAATAACTGTAATGCTGAGCGGCAAATATATTTTTTCTTTTTTTGCCCTAATGCACATCACAAAAGGCTTTACCAGAAATGGCTGTACCACTGAGCGGCAAATATATTTTTTCTTTTTGCGCTAATGCACATCACAAAAGGCTTTACAAGATATAACTGCACCGCTGAGCTGCAAATATATTTTTTCTTTTTATGCTAAAACACCCCACAAAAGGCTTTACAATAAATTACTGCACCGCTGAGCGGCAAATATATTTTTTCTTTTTGGGCTAATACACGTCACAAAAGGTTTTACAAGAAATAACTGCACTGCTGAGCGGCAAATACATTTTTTTTAACTCTAAAACACACCACAAAAGGCTTTACAAGAAATAACTGCACCTCTGAGCGGCAAATATATTTTTTCTTTATCTGCTAAAACACCCCACAAAAGGCTTTTCTACAAATAACTGCACTGCACAAGCGCAAATACAGGGTAGAAATATTGCCTTGTAATAGCCCTTGTTAATGTCTGTATAATTCACCACGTGCACCCTAATAAGAACGGTTTGCTGGAATTACAGAGCTGTATAATGGCAATTACGGATCCACGGATACATGGATCGGATCCGCAAAACACATACGGACGTCTGAATGGAGCCTTACAGGGGGGTGATCAATGACAGGGGGGGTGATCACCTCATATACACTCCCTGATCACCCCCTGTCATTGATCACCCCCCTGTCATTGATCACCCCCCTGTAAGGCTCCATTCAGACGTCCGTATGATTTTTACGGATCCATGGATACATGGATCGGATCCGCAAAACACATACGGACGTCTAAATGGAGCCTTACAGGGGGGTGATCAATGACAGGGGGGGATCAGGGAGTGTATATGAGGTGATCACCCCCTTGTCATTGATCACCCCCTGTAAGGCTCCATTCAGACGTCCGTATGTGTTTTGCGGATCCGATCCATGTATCCATGATCCGTAAAAATCTAACGGACGTCTGAATGGAGCCTTACAGGGGAGTGATCAATGACAGGGGGGTGATCAATGACAGGGGGTGATCAGGGAGTGTATATGAGGTGATCACCCCCCTGTCATTGATCACCCCCCTGTAAGGCTCCATTCAGACGTCCGTATGTGTTTTGCGGATCCGATCCATGTATCCATGGATCCGTAAAAATCATACGGACGTCTGAATGGAGCCTTACAGGGGGGTGATCAATGACAGGGGGGTGATCAATGACAGGGAAGTGATCAGGAAGTCTATATGCGTGATCACCCCCTTGTCATTGATCACCCCCCTGTAAGGCTCCATTCAGACGTCCGTATGTGTTTTGCGGATTCGATCCATGTATCCCTGGATCCGTAAAAATCATACGGACGTCTGAATAGAGCCTTACAGTGGGGTGATCAATGACAGGGGGGTGATCAATAACAGGGAAGTGATCAGGAAGTCTATATGCGTGATCACCCCCTTGTCATTGATCACCCCCCTGTAAGGCTCCATTCAGACGTCCGTATGCGTTTTGCGGATCCGATCCATGTATCCGTGGATCCGTAAATATCATACGGACGTCTGAATGGAGCCTTACAGGGGGGTGATAAATGACAGGGGGGTGATCAATGACAGAGGGGTGAGTCTATATAGGGTGATCAGTGGTTCATAAAGGGTTAATAAATGACAGGGGGGTGTAGTGTAGTGTAGTGGTGTTTGGTGCTACTTTACTGAGCTGCCTGAGGTGGTCGATCCAAACAAAAGGGACCACCAGAGGACCAGGTAGCAGGTATATTAGACGCTGTTATCAAAACAGCGTCTAATATACCTGTTAGGGGTTAAAAAAATCACATCTCCAGCCTGATAGCGAGCGATCGTTCCGCTTCGCTTACCTTCCGTTTCTGTGAGCGCGCGCGCCTGTGTGCGCGCGTTCACAGGAAATCTCGGCTCTCGCGGGGGGACGAGTATATGAGTCCACCCAGAAGAGCAGGGCCGCCAGCAGGACGCAATCCTGCGTACGGCGGTCCTGTAGCGGTTAAGTCACAACACAGATTTTCAATTATATTCAGGTCTGGGGACTGAGATGGCCATTCCAGAATGTTGTACTTGTTCCTCTGCATAAATGACTTAGTGGATTTTGAGCAGTGTTTAGGGTCGTTGTCTTGTTGTAGATCCAGCCCCGGCACAGCTTCAGCTTTGTCACTGATTCCTGGACATTGGTCTCCAGAATCTGCTGATACCGAGTGGAATCCATGTGTCCCTCAACTTTGACAAGATTCCCAGTCCCTGCACTGGCCACACAGCCCCACAGCATGATGGAACCACCACCATATTTTACTGTAGGTAGCAGGTGTTTTTCTTGGAATGCTGTGTTCTTTTTCCTCCATGCATAACGCCCCTTGTTATAGCCAAATAACACAATTTTAGTTTCATCAGTCCACAGCACCTTATTCCAAAATGAAGCTGGCTTGTCCAAATGTGCTTTAGCTCACCTCAAGCGGCACTTTTTGTGCTGTGGGCAGAGAAAAGGCTTCCTCTGCATCACTCTCGCATACAGCATCTCCTTGTGTAAAGTGCGCTGAATGGTTGAACGATGCACAGTGACTCCATCTGCAGCAAGATGATGTTGTATTTTTTTTAATATTTTTCACAAATGTTTAATTACTATATATTATTAATTATCATATGCATTTATGCTTAATTAGCTCTATTTATTATAACATGTTTACATGTTGCTGTTCACTGTTGTATGTCAGTTGTCTTTAATGAAATTATTTTTATTTATTTTTTTATTGTGGACATCTATGTTTTCAATTTATTTTATGTAATTATATGATGGGTTTTAGGCTTCATGTTTAATGCAGTGATAGATTGCTATTTTACGTAATTGCATGATTGGGATTTTGGTGTCAAATTTAATGATTGATTGCTATTTCCCTTAATTAGGCTTTGAATATGTGGTTCCATTGTAAACTCAGGGTTAATTTGCCATCTTGTGACAATATCTCTCTTAGATCTTTTCTATACAGGCATTCAGTTATTAGTCTCCATGGTCATAGCATCGTGTCACTTGTGTGCACTGTGTCTGCACCATTGGGGATCGCCGATTTAGTAGCTGCTATGGTGGCGACATGCTACGATATGACGCTACATGGTAGCCTGCCGCTGCATGGATGTGCTGTAACAGGCATTTCCTAGAAGACATACATGTCATGTCCCCTATCATAAGCATCACCTGTCTCAAGGGGCACACTCCTGTCTATATATTGCTGTGCTACCCCACAGTTCATTTGACCTTCTGATGAAGCTTATCTAAGAGAAACACGCATTGAGGCGGACTGGTCTCACAGACACAGCATCCCATAACATGTCCAAGGATGGGTAGTTTTTAGGGGTAAGGGGCATATTGGTTATCCACATTAATTTGAGCTTTTAGCAGCACTGTACTTGAGTTAGTGCAGAATTGTTATAATATAATGTTATGTGTGTGACGTTTTGTAAGCATTGATCATTACAATACAAGTGACACGGTATGTCTGTAGTACACTGCTGACACATCGATGTGGTCTGTTTCTTATTTGACTCTATTAGTGGGGTTATTTGTTAACCCGTTTCTGACTTGCAGTATTATTGATGTGACTACATGAGTGTGCCAGCATATTGTTGCTTCCATAGCCCTTGGTCTCTCCTCTACCTGATTGAAACTACAGTGTATGTGATAATATCCTTTTGAGGGACTCTGTGGTATATCCTGGGAGAGTGTTTTTTGGGGACAGCTTATGTTAGTATTTCTCATTTTATTCATCTAAACTAAATTAAACTATTCTGTTATTAATTACAGGTGAAACTCGAAAAATTTGAATATCGTGCTAAAGTAGATTTATTTCAGTAATCAACTTAAAAGGAATTGCATTAATGCAGCTTAAAATTAGAATTTTGTGATAAGGGTCAATATTCTAGGCTCAAAGTGTCACACTCTAGTCAGCTATTTAATCCATACCCCCTGAGCAAAGGGTACTTGAAAATTGTGACTTTGGGGTTTTCATGAGCTGTAAGCCATAATCATCTAAATTATAACAAATAAAAGCCTGAAATATATCACTTTACATGTAATGAGTCTATCTCATATGTTAGTTTCACCTTTTAAGTTGCATTACTGAAATAAATGAACTTTGCACGATTTATTCAAGTTTTTCGAGTTTCACCTGTATATGTGATTTGATCCATCTAGTACAAGTTTGACACTTTTATAAATACTTCCTTACCTTCTGGGGTATGTTTTCAGAGTCATACTGTATACAGCCTAAGAAAACATCATTCTTACATCTGATTGTATAACTTCTTGATAGTTTTCACTGTGTGCATTTTTAATGGAATTGTGCAGGGTTAGAAAAACATGGCTGTTTTCTTCCAAAAATAAAGACACAACTGTTCAGATTTGTATTGCACTGCAGCTCAGCTTTATTCATTATAATAGTGCTGAGCTGCCAAGGCCAATATGATTATGGGGTACACCAAAATGGGCATAGATGCCCGTGATGAGAACATAGTCCTGGCACTTTAAAAATCACTACTCAAACCACACATGGAGTACTGTGTACAGTTGTGGGCTCCTGTGAACAAGACAGACATAACAGAGCTGGGGAGGATTCAGAGGAGGGTGACTCAAATAATAACTGAAATAGGTGGCCTACAGTAACCAGAAATTTTATCAAAATTAGAGTTATTCATTTTAGAAAAAAGACAACTGAGTGGAAATCTAATAACTACTGTATGTATAAATATATCAGGGGTCAGTACAGAGATCTCTCCCATCATCTATTTATCCCCAGGACTGTGACTGTGATGAGGGGACATCCTCATAGAAGAGGATTCTTTACGGTAAGAGCAGTGAAACTATAAAACTCTCTGCCTGAGGAGGTGGTGATGGTGAACTCACAGAAGACTCCTCATGTTGATGAGCTTCTGACTTTCCTCACCCCTCTGTAAATAATTGACATATTTTTTTTAAAAAATCAGTTGGAATCAGTGGATGGGTGAAGAAGAGGACTCCCTTATGAGTGCTCTGTATTAAACAGCTCCAGTGCTTGGCCTTGTAGCTGTCCTGTACAGATTTTAGCAAACTGGTTGGGTCATTTCAAGTAAGATTATCTGTTAAACTTATCAGTTTATGTTGCCCTTAGATAGAGCATCATAAAACTGGTGACAGATCCCCTTCATTGTGAAATCTTGCTTTTGTCACAAGAAATATGACTCAGGAAAATAATACATTCATATGAAAATAATGTTGCAATAAGGACAGCACTGACACCAGGGCAAGTAATGTATGTGCTGAGTGTGGGGAATAGGTGTTAAATATTATTTGTGATTGCAGCAACTGAAAAAAGTTCATTTCAAAGTCACCATTTCATTACATAAATAAAGCTTATTGTAATGATGATGACTACTATAAGTTCTTCATCCTAGATTAGAAAAAAACTTGAATTGCACACACAAACATCCAAATAATGAATTTCCTTTGTAGGGCTTAGTTTGTCTTCATTACAGAGCTAGTCTGCATGCATCGTTTTAACTAAGCTGCAGTTGTTCATCAAACTCAATGTTGTAGAAAAGGCAAACAGAAAATACACTAATAAAAATAGAATGTTTACTCAATGTCCTTGCCATTAATACTCTAATTTAAGAAAGCACCACATAAAGTCTGGATTTTTTCTCCACTTAAAAATATGAGGCTCAATAAAATCAAATGGTTTACCAACTTTAAAGATGTAGGCAAGGCACAACAGTGCATTAAAGCAAGTAATGAATTGAAATATTTACATTGTGCATCACATCATTGAAGAATGAATGTAGCAATGTTAAAGTGCATTCGCAATCATTATTTCTTCTAAGGGAATACAAGGAATATATTTAGTGCTCTTGGAGAGAAGCAAATAAATTAGTATTCAGAAATAATTTATTAAACTGCTTCGAATGGATGTGACTTTTTATTTCATTGTAGTTAAATTTCATGTTAATGTCTTAGTAGCTATGTGCATTACAACTTAGTAGAAGAGCATGACTAATAGTATGGAAAGTGGATTTTTAATGAAGAACAGTAAGTTGAGGCTGCATCCACGTGAAAAAGCCATATACATAGACCCAGTTTGACAGCACACAATGACTATAGTTTAATATTAAAAATAATACGTCCCCAACTTTATGCTGCCCTAAGGATATGATCATAAGCCACATTCATGAGCCATTCGGGTTGCAATCAGCTGCGGTAGAGATTTGCACAGCCAATTAAACCATAGCTGCCTTTAACTTAACTAATGAGGCCGTACTGTATAGCCGATCTTCACTATTAACAACTGGGCAGTATTGATGGTGCCACGGGGCCATTAACATTGAAGACTGGCTATACAGTGCAGTCTTCTTTAGTTAAATAAATAGAAGTTGCAGCCGTGTGGTTCTCTAACGCAGCTGGCTTTGACCAAAATGGCTCACGACCGCGCCATGTGGTCGTACCCTCACTCCTAAGACCTAACAGTTCTAGTACATCCTGATGAGCTCCCAACTGTCCCCACCCACTTGATCCTGGTTGACAATTTTTGCTTACCACAATTAGGCTACATTCATAGGAAAGTAAAACAAAAAGAGAAAACTGTGCTGCTCAGAATAAGTATAAGTTCTTATCTCCTAGAGAACAGAAAAAATAGCCCGACATAGTGAAGTACTGACAACTGAGTTAAAATACAAGGATGTATTCTACTCACAAGATCCATAAAACAACAATAATATAAAATGTGCACGTCCTCTCATCAACGACCGACCCAGGTTTCGCCTCCTTTTCGTCAGGGGCACGACCCATGTGCGTTCCGCAATTTGCGGACCGCACATGCCGTGGCTATCAGAGAAATGCCTATTCTTGTCCGCAATTGCGGACAATTATAGGACAAGTTCTATTTTTTTTGCAGGGCCGCTGCATGGAGCAGAGATGCGGACAGCTCACCGGGTGCTGTCCGCATCTTTTGCTGCCCCATAGAAATTAATGGGTCCTCACCCGTTCCGCAAAAGTGCGGAATGGATGAAGACTCATTTATAGGGTTGTGTGAATGTAGGCTTAGCGTCAGGGCAGAACCTCATGAATATCAGGACTCATCGGCATGCACTGCACAAGATTTTAGCAAAAATGACGAGTCATTAAAGAAAGCTGCACAGCACTTTGCGAAAGGGATCTATCAATAATTTATGCTGCCCCTAGTTAGCAAGGCAAAAAAGTGGTGACGGATTCCTTTTAAGGCATTATCTCTCTATTGAAAAAGCTAAAGAGTAAGGTCACCGCTTGATAGCAGAAATCCTGGGTCGTCACAGGAAAACATGGATATACAGAAAAGAGGCAAAAAAGATTTCTTCCAGCACTTAAATAAAAATCTAGTTTTTATTATTACACTTTAAAAAATATCAAAGGGTTTGGAAGAGACGCTCACGTGAAGCATTTGACTTTCCTTAAGGTGTGATAATAAAAGTTTGAAATTTTTTGTCCATACTGGAAGAAATATTTTTTGCCACTTTTCTGGATATCCACTACCTCTCTATATTCTCCTGTATGATACTATATTCCCCCCGAAGAAGCAATACTTGTAGGTAAGAATACAGTACTTCTGCAATATGACATGTGTTTCCGCATAAAAATGGAGTCACATAGATGCACAGGATAGGCCCATTGCAGGTTATGGTGTCCATATTACAGATCTAAACAACACATGTGCATGAGACCTTAGGGTAAGTTCAGATGTTTCATTCCAAAATATGCATAGATTTAGGAACAGATTTTTTTGGCAGATTAGTCCTGAATTTGCATCAATTACCTAAATAACTAAAAACGAATAATGGGGGCTACATGGTGACTTAAGACTCTTTACATGGGCTAATGTTTGGGGCAGTTATTGGAAAGGCGTGTACCTAGAAACACTTATTTCCTAAAGCAGCTTTCTAACAACAGAACATTTGAAACTGTGTTCTGGTTTCTTAATATTATTTACTGTGTAAAGGCTTGACCAGTCACCCAAAGAACAAGCAAACACTTGTTCATCAGGTGAAAGCATCACTGCTGCTGACACCTAAATAATATATTTTCTGGCAGCAGATCATGCTGTGCAAACAGCTATCTGCTGCCCAGAAGCAATGATGGGTATGAGTGATTACAGTAGCAACTGCTAGTCGCCCTTTAGAGGAGATGATTGCTGCATGTGAATGTAGCTCTCCTCATCTGACACGCAGGCAATTATTGGGAATGAAAGGTTTGTTCAAGATAATTGCTTGCTGTGTTTGCCTGTGTATGTGCAGGAATTGTATGGAGATTGTCGATTACCTTTCATATTGTAAAAACCATTACAAAATTTCTTAACCACTTTGTAAGAGAACAATTTTTTTTTACATGATTAATATACAACTACTTTGTAAAGCCTGACTAAAACCCACACTGAATATGAGTTGTCTGTTGTCTAACAACAATAGTGTAACTTGAGCATGAATAAAAATATAAGAATTGTAATCGAAACAAATAAACATTTTGTATGGTAAATCAAATACAAGAGAAGAGAGTACATTTATCCCTGTATCAACCAGTAAATAATATTAACAACCCTTAACACAGTTTCAAATGTTCTGTTGTTAGAAAGCTGGTATCACTGATATTTGGAACTAGTGTTGAGTGAAGCGAAGCATTCGAAGTGGAATTCAGTCCGAAGTTTAGTAAAACTTCAATTTGCAACAAATCCGAATTTTCTTGTGCTTTGTGGTAATGAATCAGGTTTTCCTAAAATGGTGTCTGCACATGTTACAAAAGCGAAACTAAGTGTAGAGGAGACAAGCCTGGAACACAAGATGACCCATAATACTGTGCAGCCAGCCAATCCAGAGATGGCCATCCCCATGTGCTAGGGACAGTGTTTGTGAAAACGATTTATAGATGAATATTGAAGAGGAACAATGCAGAGAGACTTAGGGTTCATTCACACGTCCGAAAAAGGGTCCACATCTGTTCCGCAATTTTGCGGAAAGGTTGCAGACCCATTCATTTTCAATAGGGCCTCAAAATATGGGGGCAGTTCACAGTGTGCTGTCCGCATACGCACTTCCATCCCGCAGCCCCACAAAAAAAAAGAACATGTCCTATTCTAGCCCGCAGACACGGACAAGAAAAGGCATTTCTATTATAGTGCCAGCAATGTGCCAGCCGCAAATAAGTTACGGATGTGTGAATAGACCCTTATTCTGCATCAGTTTTATTTTATTTATTTATATTTACTAATATCCAGAGTAACCGCTGTAAGCAGCTCAGACAGCAGCTAGCCAGGCCCAGAGTGACTCAGTAAGATCCTGGCCGATTGTCAGTTGGGACACTATACAAATCGTGAATAAAAACTGAATGCAATGATGTAGAGGTGCCAACTTCTAATATTTTATTCAGAATAGAACAGAAATCACGGAACAAAAGTTAAAACTGAGAAAATGTACCATTTTAAGGGAAAAATATGTTGAATCAGAATTTCATGGTGTCAACAAATCCCAAAAAAGTTGGGACAAGGCCATTTTCACCACTGTGTGGCATCTCCCCTTCTTCTTACAACACTCAACAGACGTCTGGGGACCGAGGAGACCAGTTTCTCAAGTTTAGAAATAGGAATGCTCTCCTATTCTTGTCTAATACAGGCCTCTAACTGTTCAATCGTCTTGGGCCTTCTTTGTTGCACCTTCCTCTTTATGATGCGCCAAATGTTCTCTATAGGTGAAAGATCTGGACTGCAGACTGGCCATTTCAGTACCCGGATCCTTCTCCTACGCAGCCATGATGTTCTGATTGATGCAGAATGTGGTCTGGCATTATCTTGTTGAAAAATGCAGGGTCTTCCCTGAAAGAGATGACGTCTGGATGGGAGCATATGTTGTTCTAGAACCTGAATATATTTTTCTGCATTGATGGTGCCTTTCCAGACATGCAAGCTGCCCATGCCACACGCACTCATGCAACCCCATACCATCAGAGATGCAGGCTTCTGAACTGAGCGTTGATAACAACTTGGGTTGTCCTTGTCCTCTTTGGTCCGGATGACATGGCGTCCCAGATTTCCAAAAAGAACTTCGAATCGTGACTCGTCTGACCACAGAACAGTCTTCCATTTTGCCACACTCCATTTTAAATGATCCCTGGCCCAGTGAAAACGCCTGAGCTTGTGGCTTCTTCTTTGCACTGTAGAGTTTCAGCTGGCAACGGCGGATGGCACGGTGGATTGTGTTCACTGACAATGGTTTCTGGAAGTATTCCTGAGCCCTTTCTGTGATTTCCTTTACAGTAGCATTCCTGTTTGTGGTGCAGTGTCGTATAAGGGCCTGGAGATCACGGGCATCCAGTATGGCCTTGACCCTTACGCACAGAGATTGTTCCAGATTCTCTGAATCTTCGGATTATGTTATGCACAGTTGATGATGATAGATTCAAAGTCTTTGCAATTTTTCACTGGGTAACACCTTTCTGATATTGCTCCACTATCTTTCTGTGCAACATTGTGGGAATTGGTGATCCTCTACCCATCTTGGCTTCTGAGAGACACTGCCACTCTGAGAAGCTCTTTTTATACACAATCATGTTGCCAATTGACCTAATTAGTGTTAATCTTCCAGCTCTTTGCTATGCTCAAATTTACCTTTTCCAGCCTCTTATTGCTACTTGTCCCAACTTTTTGGGGATTTGTTGACACAGTGAAAATTTGAATCAACGTATTTTTCCTTTAAAATGATACATTTACTCGGATTAAACGTTTGGTCTGTCATCTACGTTCTATTACAAATAAAATATTGACATTTGCCATCTCCACATCATTGCATTCAGTTTTTATTCACAATTTGTTTAGTGTCCCAACTTTTTGGGAATCTGGTTTGTATATTACCAGGTGTTAGAATAGCACAGTGGTATATATAAGGGAATGGGAGAAAGAACTTAACACTGTTTTTTCTGATCATGATCTTAAAAAGATTCTAGCATTTTCACATGGAACTTCACCGTGTATACGCCTACAAGAAAACCACTTCAAGCTTCTTACCAGATGGTATAGAACTCCAGAGTTCTTACATAGATGTGGTGTGGCCCCTGATCGACTGTGCTGGAGATGTGGCAAAGACACAGGCTCACTGTCTCATATTTGGTGGTCGTGCCCACTGATCATACCATTCTGGGATAACATCACCAAGATAATTAAAAAAGTTACCACCCCTGAGTTCAAGCTCACTGCGGAAATGGTTTTCTTCTCCCTGCCAACTGACACATATAGGCCATCAAAGCATAACTTAGTGACCCATCTCATTTCGGCAGCTAAGGTCATTATCCCTCTTCATTGGAGAGATACCAGCACCCCTTCCACACAGGAGTGGGAGGCCAAAGTAAATCTAATATCCCAATTCGAAGAAATGACAAGTTGGATCAACAGAAACCACGAGAGATATCTAAAAACTTGGCAACCTTGGAAGAAACTGAATGAGGGTGGGCGAGGTGCCTCGCTCTAGTGCTTATGCTGAGAGTAGGTCT
Source organism: Bufo gargarizans (assembly GCF_014858855.1). Classification (NCBI taxonomy): domain Eukaryota; kingdom Metazoa; phylum Chordata; class Amphibia; order Anura; family Bufonidae; genus Bufo; species Bufo gargarizans. The sequence goes on from NC_058083.1 coordinate 258,889,354, forward strand.
GGAGACAAAGACCAGTGAGTGACCAACAGGGAAAACAGCTGCAAGCTGTTCAAGGATATTGACGGACTCAATTGTATTAGGCTTCGATGTACTCACCCTCCCCCTCCCCCCCTCCCCTCTTCAGTTTTTCTCCTCTCTTCATCTTTCTTCTTTTCTTTTCCTTCTATCCTTTTCTTTTTCTTTGTCTTCTATTTATATTATTTCTTCATGCCATTGTCCAGGCCTTTACTGCATGAATGTAATGTATGACATTCTCATCGCCATATTGCCAGGATGCCTCTAATTAGTCAAAGTTGTTCAAATGACTATGATATTGTTATGCGATATTTAAAATGCCATGCCTGGATTTTGTATCCCTCCTTATGTGGAGGTAAATGATTGTCTACTGGATACTTATGTTTATATTTCTATTGAAAATTCTGAAAATAAAGAATTTATAAAATAAAAAAAAATAAAAAAAGAATAGCACAGTGGTGGAAAAGCTATGGAACTAGCAGTAGGCTGTCTATTATAGATAAATTATAAAGTACATGGATGATATACTATATTGGTATTCTGTTTAAATTGACGTGTTAGTATCTTGTAATTTTTTTTAAAATGTGGGTTTTGGGTTTGCCATTTGAATATGTGTATATATATATATATTTATGGTCGGTGCGACGGCCCAGGGCGTACTAAAACCGGACTCTAAAGATGGCTGATTAATGCCGGGAGCCAAGGACGAGGGTAGGCCTAAAAGGGGGCTTACCCTAATGAGAACTGAAGAAAAAAGGGAGGGAGGGTGGGTGGGGTACCTGGCTGCACGTCCCGCCGCTGTGTTAGCACTGAGTTATAAAGGAGAAAACGGAGGGGGAGGCCTCAGCCCCTCCCACAAATACAGGCTGTGGGGCAGCCTTAACTACATATATATATATAATACATACAAGTTTTTTCAAATGAGGTATTAGTCAGTTTTTTTTAAAAACCATTAATTCCAATTTTTGTTGGATTTTCAAAAAAACCTTAGCTCGCAAGACCACGTCAAGGGTCCTCATTGTCTTGCGAGTCCCTAATCTAATCTAACAATATGGGAACTAACTAACTATAAATGTAAATTTAGATAAATTTAGATAACCCAAGTTTTATCTACGACTACCACGAATGCTGTTCAGCTGCCATGATAATGCACCTTCTCTACTAATGAAGTAATCCGCAAAGAGTTCTCGAACTGCTAGTCCAGCAGATCCAGGTCTTCCATGCGGATTATGGTCTAATCCAACAGATGTGATAGTCGGAGAAGGGGCCACTTCAGGTTCGGAGAGTGCATCATGAATCCTGGTGAAATTGTGTAAAATCACACAAGCCTGTATCACCAGGGTGGCATTTTGCGGACTCATTTGCAAGGATGACATGAACACTCTCCATTTATTGGACAGTATTCCAAAAGCGCATTCAACATATAGACATGCACGAGACAGACGATAATTGAATACGCGCTTTCGGTCATCCAAATCGCGTCTAGGAAAAGGTTGCATTACATGTGGAGATAACGCAAACCCTTCGTCAGCCACGATTACAAATGGAGCGGCTGAAGCAGAAGATCCAGATAGTCGTTTGGGCTCTAGCAAGGCAAGTTGGTTGGCGCAAATCTGTTCACCAAGAACAGAAGATGCAGGCTTCTTCGCTTCTATAGGTCCCAATATCAACAATAATAAATCTATAATTTCTGTAAACTAAGGCCAACAGCACTATAGAAAAATATTGTTTGAAAAAAAATATTGGGACCCTGAGTGAGGCGGTTTCTTAACACATATGTTTTTGCCATCCAATGCCCCTATGCAGTTTGGAAACTGTGCAGATTGATAAAACCCATCATCAATTCTAAGCCAATCTTCTGTCTTGGGTTGGGGCATCACCACATCTCTGAGTTGCTGCCAGATAAGTTGACATGTGTGACAGACAATCCCAGATATAGTTGCGATTCCCAACAGATACTCATAATGCAAGGAGGCAAAAGAGTTCCCAGTTGCAAGGAACCTGTGAAGAGAGAAAATACATTTTTAAGTTTCCATTTTTCAAATCTACAAATTTTACAGTTATAATTCAAGATAGACTAATAAACTTACCTCAACGTGACTAGAAGTCTTTCTTCAGGAGAAATGCTGCACCTCATGTTATAGTGTTCAGGAAAGTCAGTCCAGAACGGAGAGACGCCAGCAACATATCAAAAGTAGCTACTGTCATACAGCAATAACCCATACATTTATCAGGGTGCTGCCGCAAGTCGAAGTACAAGGTGTAAAAGTGGCCCTTCTGTAGGCGCTGGGAGACAATGGGATGAACCAACCGCCTCCTCGGTTCTTCAGACAGCATAGCTGGCTGCTGTCCAAATCTCTGAGGAACTAGCCAGTACAAAAGAACCTTTCGTTCATTAGCCATGATACACAAGAAATATAGCCCAAAACCAATGCCGACCAAGCACAAGTTTCACACTAAGCTCTCTGTGCAATCAAAGCCAGACAAAATGGCGCTAAAGCATTCTGACAGGATTATTTTATACACATTTTCAAAAAAAAAATTCTAGTCAACACTTACATCTTTATATAAAATGTAAAATATTTTGCTGATCCGCAAAAAAACTGATCCTATTTTATATGGAAGAACGGATCCGCATTTTTGCGGATCCACAAAGCCATACGGTCATGTGAATGGACCCTACGGGTTTCGCACCAGATTGCAAAACTTCCTTAGGCTGCTGTGTCACTATATTTATTGCCAATCAAGCATTTATGGGGCCAGCTGGGATGCCAGCTTCAGCAACCTATGAGTGTCCAGGATCTGCGGGCCCAGATGCAACATCTGTGGAGAAATGTGCCACGGAATACCATATGGAACCTTCATGCCCAACCATATCTCATCTTGTATCCAGGCTAGAGGTGAACTGACGGGTACTAGAGCCTCCTTTCAATTCTACAGTTTTCCCCAATAAACATATGATTTTCCTTTAATATTGCAATCATTTACATATATAATCATAACATTCAGGGATGTATTTAGAGTTCATGCTGCCCTAGGCTTTTAACCCCCTCCTCGCATTGATGTCCATACAGTTTAGAAAAACTCTCCTAGGTTGTCAGGTATCCTTCCCAACTCTCCAATATGCTTGCAAGCTTAACTGAAAGCCACACCACAAAAACTATACAAAACACAATCGGACAGATTATACTACTGCTGACATTTTCTATGAAAGTGTTACTAAGAAGCCCATTGATGTGAGGTGTATCTAATCTATTAGGAGGTATACACCACTTGAAAAATGAGGTGCCTTTTTCGGCAGTCCATGCAACTAAGTACTAAACAATGCCAGCTATGAACTATGCCAAATTTTGTTCTGCTAGCAAGGTTAATGTCGCAGAGGAGATTGGAAATTATCTCTCCTACACACACCAGAACCATACAAGTCATTATAAGGGGTCTTTCTCACGAGCGGATGCTGTGCGTGGAATCCGCTGCATGAAAGAGAGCCAAGCCCCGTTCCGGACAGCAGAGACAAGGAACATTAACATGATTGATAATGCTCCGTACCTCTCTGTGATCTTTTTACTACAAAATCTCAATGAGATAAAATTGTCACTGTGAATTTGTAGTAAAATGGTCACAGATCATGTTAATGCTCCATGTCTCTGTTGTCCGGAACGGGCTTGGCTATCTTTTACTCAGCGGATTCCACGCACTGCATCCACTCCTGTGAAAGAGCTATAAAGAACTGGGGGCGGAGCTAGCGCCGGATGGAGATGGCCGTCTGATGCAACAGCTCAGGTGTACTAGAGCACCCTTTTAGCCTGGTAATACCGCATTAACGATTAACGATGGTCAAAATCGGAATTCCCAAGACAGGGGAACATACCGGTCACCCGAAATCCGGGACAAGCGGAGGAGACATGGAGAAATACATAAAGAAAGCCGCTGCTACTTACGTCTCCAGAGACTCCAAGATGGCGCCGGCAACTCCACAAACGGCTAGCCAGAGACAGCCAGAAGATGCGGGAGCAGCTTGCGGGGGTGAGGTTGAACCAGATAACCTCCCTATATCCCGCTCATACTTCAAAGATATACTGGCATTCTCTCTTACCTCAGCTTTGGAACTGCTGAGCGCAGACCTGACAACCATAAAGCAGGATGTTCGCCAGATAGGGACAAGAGTGGAATCTTTAGAAGACTCTCAAACCCTAATCCTCCAACACCAAGCAGCAATAACACAGCGCCTGCAAGTGTTTCAAACCAACTTAAATATTATGTATAACGCAATCAAAGACCAAGAAAATCAGGGGAGATGCAATAACCTGCGATTCCACGGAATCCCAGAAACAGTAGGTACAGGCGACATCCCTAACACAATTGCTCAAATATATCTGCAACTTCTGGGCCCAGATAAATGCCCACAAAATCATACTTGAAACAGCACACAGAGCCCTTCGCCCGAAACTAACTTCACATGAACCACCAAGGGATTTAATTTGTAAGTTCCTGAGCTTCCCAGTGAAAGAGGCCATTTTATCTAGAGCATGAGACGCTAACAATATTGTGTGGAATGGCCAGGAAATCTATGTCTTTCAAGACCTTGCTTAATCCACGCTAAAAAGAAGAAGAGCACTCAAACCCCTGACTGATTGGTTACGGTCACACAAAATCATCTACAGATGGTCCTTCCCTTTTGGCATATCCTTTGCACACAAGGGACGCAGAATCCAGATATCCTCTTTCTGTGACTTAAATGCCGTTTATAACCTGTTACAGATTGAACCACTGGCTATTTCTAACTGGGACCCCGTCCAGGAACTAGTGAACCTTCCTGAACTGCCAAGACAAGATCCATAGGAAAGGCAACATACTCCCAAATCCACAAGAGATAAAAGGGAAAAAAAGAATGCTACTACCAGAAGACTTCCAACAGGAGACTGACCTGTTTAAGCTTTATTCACTGGGTGCATTTACCCTAATCTCAATGCTCTCTCAGATATTGCACCTTTAGTAGGTTCTGGTCCCCCTCTTTTCTGGCTCTGCCGATTTACACCTTTCCTTCCCTTTCCTACTTCACCTGTCTAGCTTACCTGAGCTTTTGACCTGATCCTTATTTCTACCAAAGGGTGTTATAACACACTACTGTCTTCACTTCTCCCTCTCTCTCCCTCTACCCACTTCTAACATTTACTCAAAAGGCTATTTATGTTGAAGGTAGCCTCACAGTTTATACCATGTTTTTGGTTATTTTGGTCTGATATTATTTTCTGTTCCAGTGAATACTACTTAACATATGACTCTCCAAAAACATTGCAGTGGAAATCTTGCGGAGCCCCTTCGCTTCACCTCGGGAGGCTGAGTATACAAGTTCATGACCTACATTATAAGACATGTCAAATAGGAAAAGAGCTCCATTCACATGTACAACCAATCTATCATAGCTAATCTCAAAATAGCCTCTTACAATGTGAAGGGACTCAATTCCCCCTCCAAGAGGTGCCAAAATCTTTTCACATTTGAAGAAAATGGGCTGCTCTGTCCTGCTATTGCAGGAAACTCATTTTAGATCCAACCACTACTCAAATCTTTCCTATTCAAGGTTCCTTATTTGGATCAGACTCATCAGCCTCCAGGGGTGTAAGTGTGTGGGCTTCAGCAAAGATACACCTTTCCAATATTGCAACCATATCCAAGATCCTGAAGGTAGATATATCTTAGTGAAAGGCAAATTAGCCAACCAGACATATACAGTCGTGGCCAAAAGTTTAGAGAATTACATAAATATTGTAAATTGGAAAAGTTGCTGCTTAAGTTTTTATAATAGCAATTTGCATATACTCCAGAATGTTATGAAGAGTGATCAGATGAATTGCATAGTCCTTCTTTGCCATGAAAATTTTAATCCCAAATAAACCTTTCCACTGCATTTCATTGCTGTCATTAAAGGACCTGCTGAGATCATTTCAGTAATCGTCTTGTTAACTCAGGTGAGAATGTTGATGAGCACAAGACTGGAGATCATTATGTCAGGCTGATTGGGTTAAAATGGCAGACTTGACCTGTTAAAAGGAGTGTGATGCATGAAATCATTGTTTTCTACCATTGTTAACCATGGTGACCTGCAAAGAAACGCATGCAGCCATCATTGTGTTGCATAAAAATGGCTTCACAGGCAAGGATATTGTGGCTACTAAGATTGCACCTCACTTAACAATTTATAGGATCATCAAGAACTTCAAGGAAAGAGGTTCAATTCTTGTTAAGAAGGCTTCAGGGCATCCAAGAAAGTCCAGCAAGCGCCAGGATCGTCTCCTAAAGAGGATTCAGCTGCGGGATCGGAGTGCCACCAGTGCAGAGCTTGCTCAGGAATGGCAGCAGGCAGGTGTGAGCGCATCTGCACGCACAGTGAGGCAAAGACTTTTGGAAGATGGCCTGGTGTCAAGAAGGGCAGCAAAGAAGCCACTTCTCTCCAAAGGACTGCTGAGGACTGGGGCAAAGTCATATTCTCCGATGAAGCTTCTTTCTGAATGTTTGGGGTTGTTATCAGTCAGGAATTGGCCCGGAAGTTGATTGAGAGCAAGCCCAGTCAAATTGCAGAGGTCCTGAAAAAGAAGGGCCAACACTGCACATACTGACTCTTTGCATAAATGTCATGTAATTGTCGATAAAAGCCTTTGAAACGTATGAAGTGCGTGTAATTATATTTCACTACATCACAGAAACAACTGAAACAAAGATCTAAAAGCAGTTTAGCAGCAAACTTTGTGAAAACTAATATTTGTGTCATTCTCAAAACCTTTGGCCACGACTGTACGTTCATAAATATCTATGCCCCTAATGTTAATCAATTAGCCTGGTTCAAGTCTCTTTTCCCAATTATAGAATCCTTTAGTGAAGGTGTGATCGTCCTGGGCGGAGATTTTAATATTACTTTAGAACCCCAATTAGACTTATCCTCCCAAAGATCTGCTTTGTCTCAGAAAGCCCTTAACCTGTTTACTGGTACGGCATGATGTCCCAGTACTTAAGGACACATGACGTACTAGTACATCATGTGTAGTTCCGATCACCGCCGGCGGTGCCTGATGAAATCAAACAGCAGGCACCGTGGGACAATGGCAAGGGGGGTCCTGTGACCACCCCGTGTCGGTGATCGCAGCAAACTGCAGGTCAATTCAGACCTGCGGTTTGATGTGTTTCCGGGTTATTCGGGTCTCTGATGACCCGATAACCCGGAAAGGACAGTGATCAGTGATGTGATAATACGCCACCAATCACAGTGGGGCAAAGTTCGCGAACACCCATGCCCCCACACACACACGCACACTGAATAAAGATTTACACGCACGCACACACACTCTCCTATGGCCCGCCGGTTGTTTTCGGCTGTGGAGGCATACGCCCTGCTTGCCTCCGAGTCCGAGAGCCCAAGTGAGGACGAGGATGACCCCACTTTCCTGTTGTCATCTGCATCCTCCTCATCATCTAGCGATGATGATGAGCCCCCAAAGCTGTGGATCAATGGGACCTCCATAGCAGGGACCCTGTGGCCCACGCTAGTACGAGCAGCTGTGGGGATTGTACTAGTTTTCCGGCCCACCAGATCAGCCCACCTGAGCCCCCTGCCGGTAAACTTGTCAGAGAATTTTGAGCCCGCGATGCCTGATTTTGTAGACTAACCAGGAATCCAGATTTCCACAGTGGGCTTCACTGAATATGTCTTTTTTTCAGTGGACACTTTGTAAATCTGATGGTGGAGCAAATGAACCAGTAGGCCCAACAGTTCATTGCTCAACACCCGGGCTCCCTTTTGGCTAGGGCCGGTGGCTGGACTCCGGTCAGTGCAGCCGATATGAGGACGTTTTGGGGCCTCGTGCTGCACATGGGCATAGTAAAAAAAAAACTGTGTCAGGCAGTACACTCCCAGACCCCACTCTACGTCCTCTACCAGACCCCACTCTACAGTATGGCCATGACACGTACCCGGTTTGAAGCCACCCGGAAGTGCCTGCATTATGCAGATAATGCAGCATGTCCCCCCCAAGGTGATCCTGCCTATGACGGCCTGTACAAAATCAGGCCGGTCATGGATCACTTTAGGGCCAGATTTGTGGAGGCCTATGTTCATGGAAGGGAGGTCGCGGTTGATGAGTCTCTCATTGCTTTCAAGGGGAGACTTATTTTCCACCAGTATGTTCCCTCTAAGCGTGCGAGGTATGGCGTGAAGCTGTACAAACTTTGTGAGAGTACCTCAGGGTACACTTGCAAGTTTTGTGTGTACGAGGGGCGAGATTCCCCCCCCCAGGAATGTCCCCCCACTCTGGTTGTTAGCAGGAAACTTGTGTGTGCACCCACTGCTAGATAAGGGCTACCACCTGTGCGTGGATAACTTTTATACTAGTATCCCCTTGTTCCAGTCCCTTGCCGCGAGATCCACGTCCGCTTGTGGTACCGTGCGGAAAAATCAGCGCGTCCTCCCTACCTACCCCCTCCAGGTACCTGTCCCATGGGTGAGATCCATGCCCTTACCAGTGGAAACCTGCTGCTGGTCAGATATAAGGACAAGAGGGATGTCCTTGTACTGTACACAATTCACTGTAAAGGCATCACCCCTGTCCCTGTGTGAGGTACCACGGCAATGGTCCTCAAGCCCGATTGTATCGTCAACTACAATCAGTATATGGGAGGAGTTGATCTCTCTGATCAAGTCCTCAAGCCATATAACGCCATGCGAAAAACCCGGGCATGGTACAAAAAAGTTGCGGTCTACTTAATGCAGGTTGTCTTGTACAACTCTTTTGTACTGTCTCAGAGCGCTGGCAACATAGGGAAATTCCTTCAGTTCTATGAGGCAGTCCTCAAGGCCCTGATCTTTTCTGAACGGGAAAGAGCAGGCGGGAGTACCTCGAGAACTGGAGGCGCTTGGATCGTCCCTGGCCAACACTTTCCAGGTGTGGTCCCCCAAAACTGGAAAGAAGGGACGGACCCTAAAAAGGTGCGGAGTGTGTCACAGGAGGGGGATACGAAAGGACACCACCACTCAGTGTGACATGTGTCCCGATCATCCAGGCCTCTGCATTATTGGTTGCTTCAGGGAGTACCACACTTCCATGGAGTACTAAATTTATTATCCCCTTCCCCAATTTAGCCACTGACTATCGGAAAAAAAAACTATGGTTCTCAGACTTGAGACACCCCAATTTATTTTTTTCCACAAATAAACTTAGTAAAATCAGTTTTGCATACCTTAAGAAGTGTAGTTTCTTAGATGGGGTCACTTTTTTGGAGTTTTTACTCTAGGGGTGCATCAGGGGTTCTTTAAATGGGACATGGTGTCAAACAAAAAAAAAATCAAAAGCTGCCTTCCAGAAACCATATGTTGTTCATTTCCTTTTGCACCCTGCCATTTGGTCATAGAGCAGTTTATGGGGCGTTTATGTAAACTGCAGAATCAGGGTAATGAATATTAAGTTTTATTTGGCTTTTAACCCTTGCTTTGTACCGGAAAAAATTGATAAAAATGAAAAATGTGTCAAAAATAGCTGTTTTGGCACCGTTTTTATATTTTTTTTTTGAACCGTGTTAATCTGGGGGGTTAGGTCATGAGGTATTTTTATAGAGGAGATTCTTATGGGCGCGGCGATACCTAATATATCTACTTATTTACATTTATTTAGGTTTTACCCTATATTATCCTTTTATAAACAAAAAAAATAACATTTTAGTATCTCCATAGTCTAAGAGTCATTTTTTTATTTTTTATTAGCCGATTATCTTAGGTAGGGGCTCATTTTTTGCAGGATGAGGGGACTGCTTTATTGGCACCATTTTGGGGCTATGTGACTTTTTGATCGCTTGCTATTACACTTTTTGCTATGTAAGGTGACAAAACAATACCTTTTTTGCACCTTTTTTTGCTTTTTCTCGTGTTAATCTGGGGGGTTAGGTCATGGGGTATTTTTGTAGAGGGGATTCTTACGGATGCGGCAATAATAACTAATATGTCTGCTTTTTTATTTATTTTAGTTTTACTAAATATCATTAACCCGTTAGGTCTTCCTTAGCAGTTTATGGCAAATGGAGATGAAAAATGTAATATAGAGCAACTAAAAATCATATGTACCCTTAAAATAGTCCCAACAAAACCGCCACCTTATCCCATAGTTTCCAAAATAGGGTCACTTTTAGGGAGTTTCTACTGTAGGGGTGTATCAGGGGGGCTTCAAATGGGACATGGTATAAATAAACCAGTCAATCAAAATCTGCCTTCCAATAACCACACGGCGCTACTTTCCCTCTACGCCCTGCCGTGTGGCCGTACAGTAGTGTACGACCACATATGGGGTGTTTCTGTAAACCGCAGAGTCAGGGCAATAAATATAGAGTTTAGTATGGCTGTTAACCCTTGCTTTGTTAGTGGAAAAAAAAATAGATAAAAATGGAAAATTTGGCAAAAAATTGAAATTCTAAAATGTCATCTCCATTTGCCAATAACTCTTGTGGAGCACCTAAAGGGTTAACATAGTTTGTAAGATCAGTTTTGAATACCTTGAGGGGTGTAGTTTCCAAAATGGGGTCACTTTTAGGGAGTTTCTACTGTAGGGGTGCATCAGGGGGGCTTCAAATGGGCTTCAAATGGGACAAATAAACCAGTCCATCAAAATCTGCCTTCCAAAAACCACACAGCACTCCTTTACCTCTATGCCCTGCCGTGTGGCCGTAAGGTAGTGTACAACCTCATATGGGGTGTTTCTGCAAACCGCAGAGTCAGGGCAAAAATTATTAAAATGGAAACTTTGGCAAATAATTTAATGATTTTCCTAGTTTATGACGTAAAGTCATGATTTTATTAAAGACACGGAGGCGAATATTGCTTTCTCTTCCTTTACTAAATCCATAGCAGCAAGAAGAGTAACCATGGTAACAAAAACGAAACACCCCTAAAGGTAACCCCTCCCTCCATACGTCCATAAATAGCCCTTCCTCAGGGAACACTTCCTCTTTCTTGGTCCAACTGTAACAGCACGAAAATCCAGAAGACACTGGGATCCACTAAACCGGTGCACTCCAACGGGAGACGAACAAAACCGCGACCCAGAGTTGTAACGATCAGCACAGACATGCACCCAGATAAGGAGATTCAACCTAGGGGAAACGGAAACAAAACAGTATGGTAATCTCAGAGTAAAGAACACTGCAAAAAGATAGCAGTAGTATCACAGCCAAAATAAACTGAGCAGCATATATATAGACACAAAATGACATAACGAAAATGCAATATCACTGAAACAACAGGCAAATATCGACTGGCACATAAATATAAGTAAAACATATAAAACGGGAGGGAAAGGGCGGGCAATATTCGCCTCCGTGTCTTTAATAAAATCATGACTTTACGTCATAAACTAGGAAAATCATTAAATTTTATAACAAGACAAGGAGGCTTCATATTGCTAGTTCAAAGCTAAGGAATAACTGAAGAAAACGCATGAGGACCAGGCCTGAAATAAAAATCCCTAAACGTAGAGGCCCTGGACCAGTCCGCTAGTTTCAAGATATCCTCCAAACGGGCCCCCGAAACCGCCATAGACGTAGCGGAAGCCCCACAAACCGAATGTGCGGTAAAGATGGAAGTATCGACCCCCGCAAGAGACAAAATCCAGCGAGAAAGGGTAACACTAGTAACCGGGGTAAACGGCCTGCGAAAAGACACAAAAAGCTGCGGCGAGTCCCTAGACCTAAGGGACGCCGTACGAGAGAAGTAAAAAACAGGATACCGGGCAAACCGCGGGGCAATCAGGAAAGGCCGGATAGGCCACTGTCGAAATGCTCGTCTTGGTACGACGAGAAACATTAAAAGAAATCCCCTCTGGAGTGAAAGAGACCGCGTCGAAGTCCAAGGCCCGGACATCCGAAACGCGCTTACACGAAACGAGGCAGTATAACCTAACCAGCTTTGCTGAAAGCTGACGCAAGGAAAGATCCGGATTCGAAGGCCAACGAGATAAGAAGTCAATGACTAAGGACACATCCCACAAAGAGGAGAACCGAGGTCTAGGCGGCCTAGAAAGACGAGAACCCTTGAGCAACCGGCGAACCAGAGGATGTTGACCTGCCGGAAGACCCGAGAAACCTTGATGACGGGAAGAAATGGCAGATCGGTACAAATTAATCATACGATAGGCCTTGCCATCCTCGAAAAGAAACCGCAAAACATCCTCTACAGGAGCCGTAAGGGGATCCAGGTTCCGTCCCACACACCAACTAGACCAGACTCCCCAGGCTGCCCGATAAGCCCGAACGGTACCGGGGGCCCACGCACTTTCCAGGAGGAATCTAGTCGTCTCCGATATTCCAGTGATGTCCCAACGGCCCCTGAGATCTTGCACGCCAGAAGACGGAGAGTGTTGTCCAACAGAAGGGGGTGGTGCTGACCCAGCGGGCCCCGAAGAAGATTCAGTCGGGTCGGAAGAAGAACTAGGTCCGCAATCAACATCTCCATCAGCTGTGGGAAGCAAGTCTGCGGACGCCAAAACGGGACCACCAGGACTAACTCCACCTGCTGACGACGCCCCTGAGAAAGTATCCGAGGTATCAAGGCGAAGGGAGGAAAAGCGTATAAGAGGGCGCCTGACCAGTCCTGGAGCAATGCGTCCACCGCCTCCGAACGAGGGTCCAGCCTCCAACTGTAATACCTGGGCAGCTGGGCGTTCCAACGAGAAGCAAACAGGTCCAAGGAGAACGGGCCCCAAAGGGATTCGATGGAGGAGAACACCGCAGAATCCAACATCCAGTCGCTGAAGTCCGAGATGTAGCGTGAACTCCAATCCGCGTGGACGTTGAGGAGACCTGGAATATACTCCGCCACGACCGTGATCCCCCTGTCCAGACAATAGGACCAGAACTTCTTTGCTAGGTGAGTCATCATTGCTGACCGAGTGCCGCCCATGGAGTTCACATAACGAACGGCCGACACATTGTCCATCCTGAGTCGAATACAAGCATTGACCTTGCCGTTGACGAAGCTCCGAATCGCAAAGGATCCCGCCAGTAGCTCCAATGCGTTGATGTGCAGAGACGCCTCCGACGTAGACCATGGCCCTCCGGTGGACACACCATTGCAGCGAGCACCCCATCCCTGCAGGCTGGCGTCCGATTCTATCACCACGTCCGGCTGAGGACCCACAATAGCCTTGCCATTCCACGCTTCGAGATTGTGAATCCACCACGTCAGCTCGTCCCTGGTGTCCTGATCCAGGACCACCAATTCCCCGTAGGAAACCCTCGCCTGAAGATGGGCTATCTTGAGCCGTTGAAGTGCCCGATAGTGGAGCGGGGCCGGAAATACCACCTGAATTGAGGAAGACAGAAGACCCAAGACACGGGCCAAGTGACGTAGGGAAACCTGAGGCAACCGGAGAGTGTGACGTAACTCCCTGCGGATGGCTCGAACTTTGGACATCGGAAGACAAAGAGTGCGGGTGGAGGAATCCACATGGAATCCCAGGAACTCCATGGATCTGGATGGTTGAAGACAAGATTTCTCGAGATTGATAACAAATCCCAGACCTGTTAGCAGGGAGACGGACAGACGCAGATGTGCCCGGAGGGTAGCAGGATCCCGGGCAATCAGGAGCATGTCGTCCAGATAAATTATCAGACGGACACCCTGACCCCGAAGCCACGACACCACCGGCTTCATGAGCTTGGTGAAACACCAAGGGGCTGATGACAGGCCAAACGGGAGACATGTGAATCGCCATACCTGATCCCCCCACAGGAAACGCAGAAGATCCCGGGACTGATGGGCAATGGGCACTGTGAGATAGGCATCCTTTAAATCGAGTTTGACCATCCACTCGCCCGGAAGGAGAAGGTCTCTGAGCAGATGAATGCCCTCCATTTTGAAATGGCGGTATCGCACATAAATGTTCAGATTCTTCAGGTTTATCACTAGACGAAACTGTCCCCCTTTCTTTTCCACAAGGAAAATATCGCTGATCACACCCCCGTGGGGGTCTGGAGCTCTTTCTATGGCACCCTTTTCCAGAAGGGACAAGAGTTCCGTGTCTATGAGAGTGCGAGACTCTAGAGAGAACACTCGCGGTCTGAATGGGGGCAGACAAATTGGGGTGTCTACCAGTTCGATTTGAAAACCCCTGATCGTAGACAGCACCCATGGGTCGGTGGGGATGCGATCCCAGGCATGCAAAAAATGTCAGAGCCTGCCCCCAATGCATGGGGAAGAAGACAGAGGACAAACTTGGGGACTTACCAAATGGACGTCGGGAACCTGGAGCTCCTCTGAAGCCTCTGGACCTTCCGAAGGTGCCTCTGGACGGAAAGAATGGTGTCTGTCGTTGATCTTGAAACGTTTGGCGCTGCTTAAAGGAGCCTCGACCAGTGTTACGGGTCTGGAAGTGGGTACGGCCGGACAGGCGGCCCCTTGAGCTGCCGGCCCTGGTAGAGACCCTATTCTGAAAAACCTTGTGCATACTAGATTGCGCCTTATCCAAAGCCGTGAAGGCTCCCACAAATTTGCCTAACTCCTTAATAAAGGAGTCTCCAAAAAGGAGTCCCTGTGCATCTTTGCCAGATTCGGACAAAGCCATGTTGGTTAATTTAGGCTCGATTTTCATGAGGATCGCCTTCCTCCTCTCAATCGCCAGGGAAGTGTTGACATTTCCCGTGACGCATATGGCACGTTGCACCCAGCCCCTGAGCTCATCTGGGTCAATCCGAGTGCCATCCGCCTTGGCAGACTCCACCAGCTCAAAAATTTTTGTGAGGGGCCCTAAGATGTCCAAAAGTTTATCTTGGCAAGCTCGCAGGGCCAAGTCAAGGCCCCTGCGAGGGTTAAAGCCCGTTTTGGCCAGAAATTGGACCATTTTAGGGTCTACGTTAGGAGTCTCACCGACTTTATTGGGGATAATGGGGCGTGGGCATTCCAACCTTAGCTTGTTGCGGGTCTCCTTGCATAGCGGAGTTCTAATTCTTGCCTCCAAGTAATGAGCCACATGGGATGCGGGGACCCATTCAGCCGACCTGGGATGGTGGAGGCTATTGGGATCAAATAATGGCTCCCCAGCTGGATCAGTAAGAGGGGTGTCACTAGAGATGGCCGCCCCTGAGGCCCCACTAGTGGATGGCCGGGAAGCTGGGACGTAATCGTCCACATCAGGATCCACCATAACTCCGGCAATATCATCATTCGAACCATCAGGGCGGAAACTCAAAGCCTCCTCATCAGACTCATTTTCAGAGTGATCACTAGGCTCGTACTGATTGCGAGCAGATTTCCACCAACGCGACTTTTCTGCCTGGCGCGGAACAGGCTCGTTTGCGTGTGCTAGGCACGCTCTCATGTGATAGAACAGTGCTATCAGTGACAGGGTTTCTGGAGGCAGTAGCTGCAGGTAGCGGAATGCTGGGAGAAGCCATAGGGATAAGGGCCTGTGAAATGGACTGTGTGATAACAGACGACATAGATCCCATGGCAGAAGCAATCGCCTGGGATATAGATTGCTGAAGGGCCAGAGCCTGGGCCTCAGCAGGGGAGACAGGGAATGACCCAAGGCTATGAGCAGATCCCTGGGGTATGGGGACTAGAGGGCTGGGGACAGGGGTGGCCGAATCCTGGGCAGACATTATATTTATCAGGAGTTACCGAAACCGAGAGGAGAGGCTGATCCTACCTAACCTGAAACGCTGGAACTAAAATGGCGCCGGGAAGCAAGATCGCGGTCGTCTGAATAAAGGGGAAATGCCCCCTCCGCTCCCAGAACCAATAGGAGCGGGGAGGAGGGAACTTGACGCCCACAGAAAGGACCGCCCCTGGAGGCGCGTCCAGAAAGCGGTGAGGGACACCAAGATGGCGCCCGAGACCTGAACTGACTACCTGCAAGATGGCGCCCGAACTCTCGTGCCTCGCGAGAGTTCGGGCGCAAGAAGAAGGCTGAAGAAGATGGCGCCGAAACGCCCAAGAAGACAGGAACAAGAATGAACCGGTAAGAAACAAAACGGCAGGAGGTGGAGGGGGGAGGAGGAGACAGAGGGTGAATATGAGGCACCCGAACGGAGGGTAGCCGCGGCGCCCAAGGGGATAAACTTAAGTACCAAAGTAAATGTAGGAGTACACTAAATAAAGTGAAAAACAAAACGGCCTGCTAAAACCGGATAGGTGGCTGGGGAGACCCCCGACAGAGACACAAAACTAACACAATTTGGGAAAACAATGGGCTTATAAATCAAGACACACAAATATGACACAAATCTCACTACTTATCTGCTATGGAGCAGCAAGAAAGAGGAAGTGTTCCCTGAGGAAGGGCTATTTATGGACGTATGGAGGGAGGGGTTACCTTTAGGGGTGTTTCTTTTTTGTTACCATGGTTACTCTTCTTGCTGCTATGGATTTAGTAAAGGAAGAGAAAGCAATATGTCTTGTTATAAAATTGAAATTCTGAAATTTCATCTTCATTTGCCAATAACTCTTGTGGAGCACCTAAAGGGTTAATGATGTTTGTAAAATCAGTTTTTAATACCTTGAAGGGTGTAGTTTTTAGAATTGGGTCATTTTTGGGTTGTTTCTATTATGTAAGCCTCACAAAGTGACTTCAGACATGAACTGGTCATTAAAAATTAGTTTTTTGAAAATGTTCAAGATTTGCTTCTAAACTTCTAAGTCTTGTAACATCCCCAAAAACTAAAATGGCATTCCCAAAATAATCCAAACATGAAGTAGACATATGGGGAATGTAAAGTAATAGCTATTTTTGGAGGTCTTACTATGTATTATATAAGTAGAGAAATGAAAACTTGGAAATGTACAAATATTTCAAATAAATTTTGTATTTTTTTTAGAAATAAAAAAGATTTTTTTAACTTCATTTTACCAGTGTCATGAAGTACCATATGTGATGAAAAAAACAACCTCAAAATAGCCTAGATAAGTAAAATCGTTTTAAAGTTATCACCGCATAAAGTGACACTGGTCATACTTGCAAAAAATGGCCTGGTCCTTAAGATGAAATATGGCCGTGTCCTTAAGGGGTTAAAATTATACGCTAAAACCTATATAACATTCACCTGGTTGATGCCTAGTGAATGCTAAATCCCTCCAGCCGCGACTACACCTTCTTCTCCAATGTACATAGATCCTACCAAAGGCTAGATTATTTGTTCATCTCAAAAGAACATTTACAACTCTGCCAGGATACACAAATAGGATCTATTCATCTATCAGATCACTCACCTGTGTTCCTGAAGATCTCCACAGCAGAACAAGCTCCTAGAGCCTTCAACAATGAGCAATTAATTTGCACCGATACTCAGAAGGAGCAGGTGCTAAAGTTGCTGGATGAATATTTCCTATTGAACTACCTCCCAGAAACTTCCCCCACGTGCTGTGGGATGCTCACAAAGCCTTCAATAGAGGCCAATTCATTAGCATAAGAGCTAGACTCAAGAAAGAAAGGGCAGCACGGATAGATGCTCTATTAGCTGAGATACATAAATTGGAACTTCTCCACAAACAATCCTTAATTACCTCCCACTTATCCAAATCGACAGATCTTAGGTCAGAACTTAAGAACCTTCTAAACACTGCTTCTGCCAAATATTTTTTACATTCCCAAAATAAATACTTTGCCCATGGGGATAAAGCATCTAAGTTCATGATGAGCAAACAGAGGAAAGCCCATAACTACATTTGTAAAATCCATAAACCAGTTGGAGATATAGCAGTAACAACAAAAGAAATAGCCCACCAATTCCAAAATTTCTATCTAGAGCTATATAATATTCCCTCCCAAGACTCAGAGAAAGATCCAACCTCTTCTCAATGTCCCATTGACACTTTTCTTGACTCTCTAACACTCCCTAAATTAAATCATACCCAGAGAGAATTTCTGCAATCTTATTTCACTGAAGAGGAACTTCTAGCTGCCATAAAAAGCCTTCCCAATGGTAAGGCCCCAGGACCTGATGGCCTTCCAGCCCTTTATTACCGCTCCTTCAGCAAATCTATACTCCCCCACCTATTGGCTATATGCAATCAATCACTACAGGAATCCCCTCTCACGCCAGATATGACTAGAGCACACATAACAATAATACCTAAAGAAGGAAAGGACTCAGGTCACTGTGCAAATTATCGCCCCATATCGCTATTAAATTTAGATTTAAACTTATCGGCAAAGATGCTAGCAGTTCGCCTATCTGCCTACTTGCCCTCTCTGATACATAGGGACCAGATGGGGTTTATAAAAGGGAGAGAAGGCCGAGACAACACAGCAAGAATATTAAATATACTATGTCACACTAAAAAACATTCCCTTCCTTTAGCCTTCTTGAGCACTGATGCCGAGAAGGCTTTTGATAGGGTTAGTTGGGAATTCATGCGATTTACTCTAAAAAAATTCGACCTCCCAGACCCATTTATAAAAGCTAACTTTTCAATGTACAGTAATGCCTCAGCAGCCATCATAGTGAACGACATTCTGTCCTCCACGTTCCCTATTGGAAGCGACACTAGACAAATACTGAGCCTAGGCCTCAAATTCACCGTAAGGAAAGACCTCGAGATGAAATTCCCATTTAATTGGAACGCCCCATTTCTTACTTACCTAGGAGTAAAGATAGGACCCGAACTTCACAAACTATTCCAACCTAACTACCTTCCATTGCTGAAATTCATACAGGAACAGCTCTCCTCACTGCAATTTCCAACACTGTCATGGTCTGGACGCAAAAACCTAGTAATGTCTTTAGTAACCCCCAGATTAAACTTTCTTCAACATGTCCTCACAATCTTGGTACCAAGATCATTCTACACATCCATAACCCAAAGCATTCTCTCCATTTGGGGAAGCAAATGCTCCAGATTGTCTACATCACTTCTTCAGAAGTCCTCTGGTGGTATAGGTCTTCCTAATCCGTTATTATATGGTAGAGCTATCTTTATGTCTAAAATAATATGACTGGTTTAGACAACCACCAAATAGATCTTGGGTTGATATGGAAGCAGCTAATCTCTCGATGTCCTCTAGGAGACTCTTGATAGGAACAACAGACCTTAATGTCCTTAATTCCCAAACTAACTATATGGTTTGAGCTACCTTTGATACTTGGAACTTGGATCCACATGGGGGATCCCTCTGCCTTCTCCGCTCATACAGTGGAGAGATTTGATTAATGCTGCCCTATTAGAACTGAAACAAACTCTCCCAATAGAGATTCGCCATCTGGAAATACCAGTACTTTCCCTTTATGATGAGAAAGGTTCAGTGTTGGATGTGATAACTAGTGTTGAGCGCGAATATTCGAATATCAATTTTTTTTTGCGAATATCGGCACTTTGCTAATTCGCGAATATTTAGAATATAGTGCTATAAATTCGATATTTTAAATATTCTTCTTTTTTTATTTTTATTGGTATATGCTTCCCAAAAGTAGTTCTTACTAGAGTTGAGCGAACACCTGGATGTTCGGGTTCGAGAAGTTCGGCCGAACATCCCGGAAATGTTCGGGTTCGGGATCCGAACCCGATCCGAACTTCGTCCCGAACCCGAACCCCATTGAAGTCAATGGGGACCCGAACTTTTCGGCACTAAAACGGCTGTAAAACAGCCCAGGAAAGGGCTAGAGGGCTGCAAAAGGCAGCAACATGTAGGTAAATCCCCTGCAAACAAATGTGGATAGGGAAATTAATTAAAATAAAAATTAAATAAATAAAAATTAACCAAAATCAATTGGAGAGAGGTTCCATAGCAGAGAATCTGGCTTCCCGTCACCCACCACTGGAACAGTCCATTCTCAGATATTTAGGCCCCGGCACCCAGGCAGAGGAGAGAGGTCCCGTAACAGAGAATCTGTCTTCATGTCAGCAGAGAATTAGTCTGCATGTCATAGCAGAGAATGAGGCTTCACGTCAGCCACCACTGCAACAGTCCATTGGCATATATTTAGGCCTAGCACACAGGCAGAGGAGAGAGGTCCCGTAACAGAGAATCTGGCTTCATGTCAGCAGAGAATCAGTCTGCATGTCATAGCAGAGAATGAGGCTTCACGTCAGCCACCACTGCAACAGTCCATTGGCATATATTTAGGCCCAGCACACACACAGGCAGAGGAGAGAGGTCCCGTAACAGAGAATCTGTCTTCATGTCAGCAGAGAATTAGTCTGCATGTCATAGCAGAGAATGAGGCTTCACGTCACCCACCACTGCAACAGTCCATTGGCATATATTTAGGCCTAGCACACAGGCAGAGCAGAGAGGTCCCGTAACAGACAATCTGGCTTCATGACAGCAGAGAATCAGTCTGCATGTCATAGCAGAGAATGA
Organism: Bufo gargarizans; assembly: GCF_014858855.1. Lineage (NCBI taxonomy): Eukaryota > Metazoa > Chordata > Amphibia > Anura > Bufonidae > Bufo > Bufo gargarizans. The sequence continues at coordinate 258,909,699 of NC_058083.1, forward strand.
GGCTTCACGTCACCCACCACTGCAACAGTCCATTGGCATATATTTAGGCCTAGCACACAGGCAGAGGAGAGAGGTCCCGTAACAGAGAATCTGTCTTCATGTCAGCAGAGAATCAGTCTGCATGTCATAGCAGAGAATGAGGCTTCACGTCAGCCACCACTGCAACAGTCCATTGGCATATATTTAGGCCCAGCACCCAGGCAGAGGAGGGAGGTCCCGTAACAGAGAATCTGTCTTCATGTCAGCAGAGAATTAGTCTGCATGTCATAGCAGAGAATGAGGCTTCACGTCAGCCACCACTGCAACAGTCCATTGGCATATATTTAGGCCCAGCACACACACAGGCAGAGGAGAGAGGTCCCGTAACAGAGAATCTGGCTTCATGTCAGCAGAGAATCAGTCTGCATGTCATAGCAGAGAATGAGGCTTCACGTCAGCCACCACTGCAACAGTCCATTGGCATATATTTAGGCCCAGCACACACACAGGCAGAGGAGAGAGGTCCCGTAACAGAGAATCTGGCTTCATGTCAGCAGAGAATCAGTCTGCATGTCATAGCAGAGAATGAGGCTTCACGTCAGCCACCACTGCAACAGTCCATTGGCATATATTTAGGCCCAGCACCCAGGCAGAGGAGGGAGGTCCCGTAACAGAGAATCTGTCTTCATGTCAGCAGAGAATTAGTCTGCATGTCATAGCAGAGAATGAGGCTTCACGTCAGCCACCACTGCAACAGTCCATTGGCATATATTTAGGCCCAGCACACACACAGGCAGAGGAGAGAGGTCCCGTAACAGAGAATCTGGCTTCATGTCAGCAGAGAATCAGTCTGCATGTCATAGCAGAGAATGAGGCTTCACGTCAGCCACCACTGCAACAGTCCATTGGCATATATTTAGGCCCAGCACACACACAGGCAGAGGAGAGAGGTCCCGTAACAGAGAATCTGGCTTCATGTCAGCAGAGAATCAGTCTGCATGTCATAGCAGAGAATGAGGCTTCACGTCAGCCACCACTGCAACAGTCCATTGGCATATATTTAGGCCCAGCACACACACAGGCAGAGGAGAGAGGTCCCGTAACAGAGAATCTGGCTTCATGTCAGCAGAGAATCAGTCTGCATGTCATAGCAGAGAATGAGGCTTCACGTCAGCCACCACTGCAACAGTCCATTGGCATATATTTAGGCCCAGCACACACACAGGCAGAGGAGAGAGGTCCCGTAACAGAGAATCTGTCTTCATGTCAGCAAAAAATTAGTCTGCATGTCATAGCAGAGAATGAGGCTTCACGTCACCCACCACTGCAACAGTCCATTGGCATATATTTAGGCCTAGCACACAGGCAGAGCAGAGAGGTCCCGTAACAGACAATCTGGCTTCATGACAGCAGAGAATCAGTCTGCATGTCATAGCAGAGAATGAGGCTTCACGTCACCCACCACTGCAACAGTCCATTGGCATATATTTAGGCCTAGCACACAGGCAGAGGAGAGAGGTCCCGTAACAGAGAATCTGTCTTCATGTCAGCAGAGAATCAGTCTGCATGTCATAGCAGAGAATGAGGCTTCACGTCAGCCACCACTGCAACAGTCCATTGGCATATATTTAGGCCCAGCACCCAGGCAGAGGAGGGAGGTCCCGTAACAGAGAATCTGTCTTCATGTCAGCAGAGAATTAGTCTGCATGTCATAGCAGAGAATGAGGCTTCACGTCAGCCACCACTGCAACAGTCCATTGGCATATATTTAGGCCCAGCACACACACAGGCAGAGGAGAGAGGTCCCGTAACAGAGAATCTGGCTTCATGTCAGCAGAGAATCAGTCTGCATGTCATAGCAGAGAATGAGGCTTCACGTCAGCCACCACTGCAACAGTCCATTGGCATATATTTAGGCCCAGCACACACACAGGCAGAGGAGAGAGGTCCCGTAACAGAGAATCTGGCTTCATGTCAGCAGAGAATCAGTCTGCATGTCATAGCAGAGAATGAGGCTTCACGTCAGCCACCACTGCAACAGTCCATTGGCATATATTTAGGCCCAGCACCCAGGCAGAGGAGGGAGGTCCCGTAACAGAGAATCTGTCTTCATGTCAGCAGAGAATTAGTCTGCATGTCATAGCAGAGAATGAGGCTTCACGTCAGCCACCACTGCAACAGTCCATTGGCATATATTTAGGCCCAGCACACACACAGGCAGAGGAGAGAGGTCCCGTAACAGAGAATCTGGCTTCATGTCAGCAGAGAATCAGTCTGCATGTCATAGCAGAGAATGAGGCTTCACGTCAGCCACCACTGCAACAGTCCATTGGCATATATTTAGGCCCAGCACACACACAGGCAGAGGAGAGAGGTCCCGTAACAGAGAATCTGGCTTCATGTCAGCAGAGAATCAGTCTGCATGTCATAGCAGAGAATGAGGCTTCACGTCAGCCACCACTGCAACAGTCCATTGGCATATATTTAGGCCCAGCACCCAGGCAGAGGAGGGAGGTCCCGTAACAGAGAATCTGTCTTCATGTCAGCAGAGAATTAGTCTGCATGTCATAGCAGAGAATGAGGCTTCACGTCAGCCACCACTGCAACAGTCCATTGGCATATATTTAGGCCCAGCACACACACAGGCAGAGGAGAGAGGTCCCGTAACAGAGAATCTGGCTTCATGTCAGCAGAGAATCAGTCTGCATGTCATAGCAGAGAATGAGGCTTCACGTCAGCCACCACTGCAACAGTCCATTGGCATATATTTAGGCCCAGCACACACACAGGCAGAGGAGAGAGGTCCCGTAACAGAGAATCTGGCTTCATGTCAGCAGAGAATCAGTCTGCATGTCATAGCAGAGAATGAGGCTTCACGTCAGCCACCACTGCAACAGTCCATTGGCATATATTTAGGCCCAGCACACACACAGGCAGAGGAGAGAGGTCCCGTAACAGAGAATCTGGCTTCATGTCAGCAGAGAATCAGTCTGCATGTCATAGCAGAGAATGAGGCTTCACGTCAGCCACCACTGCAACAGTCCATTGGCATATATTTAGGCCCAGCACACACACAGGCAGAGGAGAGAGGTCCCGTAACAGAGAATCTGTCTTCATGTCAGCAGAGAATTAGTCTGCATGTCATAGCAGAGAATGAGGCTTCACGTCACCCACCACTGCAACAGTCCATTGGCATATATTTAGGCCTAGCACACAGGCAGAGCAGAGAGGTCCCGTAACAGACAATCTGGCTTCATGACAGCAGAGAATCAGTCTGCATGTCATAGCAGAGAATGAGGCTTCACGTCACCCACCACTGCAACAGTCCATTGGCATATATTTAGGCCTAGCACACAGGCAGAGCAGAGAGGTCCCGTAACAGACAATCTGGCTTCATGTCAGCAGAGAATCAGTCTGCATGTCATAGCAGAGAATGAGGCTTCACGTCACCCACCACTGCAACAGTCCATTGGCATATATTTAGGCCTAGCACACAGGCAGAGCAGAGAGGTCCCGTAACAGACAATCTGGCTTCATGACAGCAGAGAATCAGTCTGCATGTCATAGCAGAGAATGAGGCTTCACGTCACCCACCACTGCAACAGTCCATTGGCATATATTTAGGCCTAGCACACAGGCAGAGCAGAGAGGTCCCGTAACAGACAATCTGGCTTCATGTCAGCAGAGAATCAGTCTGCATGTCATAGCAGAGAATGAGGCTTCACGTCACCCACCACTGCAACAGTCCATTGGCATATATTTAGGCCTAGCACACAGGCAGAGCAGAGAGGTCCCGTAACAGACGATCTGGCTTCATGTCAGCAGAGAATCAGTCTGCATGTCATAGCAGAGAATCAGGCTTCACGTCAGCCACCACTGCAACAGTCCATTGTCATAAATTTAGGCCCAGCACCCAGGCAGAGGAGAGAGGTCCCGTAACAGACAATCTGGCTTCATGTCAGCAGAGAATTAGTCTGCATGTCATAGCAGAGAATCAGGCTTCATGTCAGCCACCACTGCAACAGTCCATTGGCATATATTTAGGCCTAGCACACAGGCAGAGGAGAGGTTCATTCAACTTTGGGTAGCATCGCAATATAATGGTAAAATGAAAATAAAAATAGGATTGAATGAGGAAGTGCCCTGGAGTCCAATAATATATGGTTATGGGGAGGTAGTTAATGTCTAATCTGGACAAGGGACGGACAGGTCCTGTGGGATCCATGCCTGGTTCATTTTTATGAACGTCAGCTTGTCCACATTGGCTGTAGACAGGCGGCTGCGTTTGTCTGTAATGACGCCCCCTGCCGTGCTGAATACACGTTCAGACAAAACGCTGGCTGCCGGGCAGGCCAGCACCTCCAAGGCATAAAAGGCTAGCTCTGGCCACGTGGACAATTTAGAGACCCAGAAGTTGAATGGGGCCGAACCATCAGTCAGTACGTGGAGGGGTGTGCACACGTACTGTTCCACCATGTTAGTGAAATGTTGCCTCCTGCTAACACGTTGCGTATCAGGTGGTGGTGCAGTTAGCTGTGGCGTGTTGACAAAAGTTTTCCACATCTCTGCCATGCTAACCCTGCCCTCAGAGGAGCTGGCCGTGACACAGCTGCCTTGGCGACCTCTTGCTCCTCCTCTGCCTTGGCCTTGGGCTTCCACTTGTTCCCCTGTGACATTTGGGAATGCTCTCAGTAGCGCGTCTACCAACGTGCGCTTGTACTCGCGCATCTTCCTATCACGCTCCAGTGCAGGAAGTAAGGTGGGCACATTGTCTTTGTAGCGTGGATCCAGCAGGGTGGCAACCCAGTAGTCCGCACAGGTTAAAATGTGGGCAACTCTGCTGTCGTTGCGCAGGCACTGCAGCATGTAGTCGCTCATGTGTGCCAGGCTGCCCAGGGGTAAGGACAAGCTGTCCTCTGTGGGAGGCGTATCGTCATCGTCCTGCCTTTCCCCCCAGCCACGCACCAGTGATGGACCCGAGCTGCGTTGGGTGCCACCCCGCTGTGACCATGCTTCATCCTCATCCTCCTCCACCTCCTCCTCATCCTCGTCCTCCTCGTCCTCCAGTAGTGGGCCCTGGCTGGCCACATTTGTACCTGGCCTCTGCTGTTGCAAAAAACCTCCCTCTGAGTCACTTCGAAGAGACTGGCCTGAAAGTGCTAAAAATGACCCCTCTTCCTCATCCTCCTCCTCCTCCTCCTGGGCCACCTCCTGTTCCATCATCGCCCTAAGTGTTTTCTCAAGGAGACATAGAAGTGGTATTGTAACGCTGATAACGGTGTCATCGCCACTGGCCATGTTGGTGGAGTACTCGAAACAGCGCAACAGGGCACACAGGTCTCGCATGGAGGCCCAGTCATTGGTGGTGAAGTGGTGCTGTTCTGTAGTGCGACTGACCCGTGCGTGCTGCAGCTGAAACTCCACTATGGCCTGCTGCTGCTCGCACAGTCTGTCCAGCATGTGCAAGGTGGAGTTCCACCTGGTGGGCACGTCGCATATGAGGCGGTGAGCGGGAAGGCCGAAGTTACGCTGTAGCGCAGACAGGCGAGCAGCAGGCAGGATGTGAACGCCGGAAGCGCGAACAGACGGCCCGCACTTTATGCAGCAGCTCTGACATGTCGGGGTAGTTGTGAATGAACTTCTGCACCACCAAATTCAGCACATGCGCCAAGCAAGGGATGTGCGTCAAATTGGCTAGTCCCAGAGCTGCAACGAGATTTCGCCCATTATCACACACCACCAGGCCGGGCTTGAGGCTCACCGGCAGCAACCACTCGTCGGTCTGTTGTTCAATACCCCGCCACAACTCCTGTGCGGTGTGGGGCCTGTCCCCCAAACATATGAGTTTCAGAATGGCCTGCTGACGTTTACCCCGGGCTGTGCTGAAGTTGGTGGTGAAGGTGTGTGGCTGACTGGATGAGCAGGTGGAAGAAGAGGAGGAGGAAGCCGAGAAGGAGGAGGTGGCAACAGGAGGCAAAGAATGTTGCCCTGCGATCCTTGGCGGCGGCAGGACGTGCGCCAAACAGCTCTCCGCCTGGGGCCCAGCTGCCACTACATTTACCCAGTGTGCAGTTAGGGAGATATAGCGTCCCTGGCCGTGCTTACTGGTCCACGTATCTGTGGTTAGGTGGACCTTGCTACAGATGGCGTTGCGCAGTGCACACTTGATTTTATCGGATACTTGGTTGTGCAGGGAAGGCACGGCTCTCTTGGAGAAGTAGTGCCGGCTGGGAACAACATACTGTGGGACAGCAAGCGACATGAGCTGTTTGAAGCTGTCTGTGTCCACCAGCCTAAATGACAGCATTTCATAGGCCAGTAGTTTAGAAATGCTGGCATTCAGGGCCAGGGATCGAGGGTGGCTAGGTGGGAATTTACGCTTTCTATCAAATGTTTGTGAGATGGAGAGCTGAACGCTGGCGTGTGACATGGTTGAGACGCTTGGTGACGGAGGTGGTGGTGGTGGTGTTGGTGGTACATCCCCTGTTTGCTGGGCGGCAGGTGCCAACGTTCCTCCAGAGGCGGAGGAAGAGGCCGAGGCGGCAGCAGCAGAATAGGCCGAGGCGGCAGCAGCAGAAGAGGTAGCAGGGGGAGCCTGAGTGACTTCCTTGGTTTTAAGGTGTTTACTCCACTGCAGTTCATGCTTTGCATGCAGGTGCCTGGTCATGCAGGTTGTGCTCAGGTTCAGAACGTTAATGCCTCGCTTCAGGCTCTGATGGCACAGCGTGCAAACCACTCGGGTCTTGTCGTCAGCACATTGTTTGAAGAAGTGCCATGCCAGGGAACTCCTTGAAGCTGCCTTTGGGGTGCTCGGTCCCAGATGGCGGCGGTCAGTAGCAGGCGGAGTCTCTTGGCGGCGGGTGTTCTGCTTTTGCCCACTGCTCCCTCTTTTGCTACGCTGTTGGCTCGGTCTCACCACTGCCTCTTCCTCCGAACTGTGAAAGTCAGTGGCACGACCTTCATTCCATGTGGGGTCTAGGACCTCATCGTCCCCTGCATCGTCTTCCACCCAGTCTTGATCCCTGACCTCCTGTTCAGTCTGCACACTGCAGAAAGACGCAGCAGTTGGCACCTGTGTTTCGTCATCATCAGAGACATGCTGAGGTGGTATTCCCATGTCCTCATCATCAGGAAACATAAGTGGTTGTGCGTCAGTGCATTCTATGTCTTTCACCGCTGGGGAAGGGCTAGGTGGATGCCCTTGGGAAACCCTGCCAGCGGAGTCTTCAAACAGCATAAGAGACTGCTGCATAACTTGAGGCTGAGACAGTTTCCCTGGTATGCATGGGGGTGATGTGACAGACTGATGGGGTTGGTTTTCAGGCGCCATCTGTGCGCTTTCTGCAGAAGACTGGGTGGGAGATAATGTGAACGTGCTGGATCCACTGTCGGCCACCCAATTGACTAATGCCTGTACCTGCTCAGGCCTTACCATCCTTAGAACGGCATTGGGCCCCACCATATATCGCTGTAAATTCTGGCGGCTACTGGGACCTGAGGTAGTTGGTACACTAGGACGTGTGGATGTGGCAGAACGGCCACGTCCTCTCCCAGCACCAGAGGGTCCACTAACACCACCACGACCATGTCCACGTCCGCGTCCCTTACTAGATGTTTTTCTCATTGTTATGGTTCACCACAACAACAAATATATTATTTGGCCCAATGTATTGTATTCAAATTCAGCGGGATATAAATTTGAGGCCTAGTATTTAGGCGCTGGGTGACCGGTATGGATTTAGTGACAGAATTAGACTTGGAAATGCACAGAAGCGTGTGTGTGAAGTTATTCTGAATGACCCAATGTGCACCTTGAATATTATATACCCTTTTTGGGATAGATTTCAAATAGCTCTGATATAGCAGGAACCACTAAATTATGAAATTGCTAAATTGGGAATTGTACTTCAACCCAGAACAAAAAATGTGCTTTGACGGGCACTAAATAACTTTCCCAGCTACAACAGTACAGCGGTAACGAGAGATTTAGAGGGATTTAAATTTGAGGCCTAGTATTTAGGCGCTGGGTGACAGGTATGGGTTTAGTGACAGAATTAGACTTGGAAATACACAGTAGCGGGTGTGTGTGAAGTTATTCTGAATGACCCAATGTGCACCTTCAATATTATATACCCTTTTTGGGATAGATTTCAAATAGCTCTGATATAGCAGGAACCACTAAATTATGAAATTGCTAAATTGGGAATTGTACTTCAACCCAGAACAAAAAATGTGCTTTGACGGACACTAAATATCTTGCCCAGCAACAACAGTACAGCGGTGGGTAACGAGAGATTTAGAGGGATTTAAATTTGAGGCCTAGTATTTAGGCGCTGGGTCACCGGTATGGATTTAGTGACAGAATTAGACTTGGAAATGCACAGAAGCGTGTGTGTGAAGTTATTCTGAATGACCCTATGTGCACCTTCAATATTATATACCCTTTTAGGGATAGATTTCAAATAGCTCTGATATAGCAGAAACCACTAAATTATGAAATTGCTAAATTGGGAATTGTACTTCAACCCAGAACAAAAAATGTGCTTTGACGGACACTAAATATCTTGCCCAGCAACAACAGTACAGCGGTGGGTAACGAGAGATTTAGAGGGATTTAAATTTGAGGCCTAGTATTTAGGCGCTGGGTGACAGGTATGGGTTTAGTGACAGAATTAGACTTGGAAATACACAGTAGCGGGTGTGTGTGAAGTTATTCTGAATGACCCAATGTGCACCTTCAATATTATATACCCTTTTTGGGATAGATTTCAAATAGCTCTGATATAGCAGGAACCACTAAATTATGAAATTGCTAAATTGGGAATTGTACTTCAACCCAGAACAAAAAATGTGCTTTGACGGACACTAAATATCTTGCCCAGCAACAACAGTACAGCGGTGGGTAACGAGAGATTTAGAGGGATTTAAATTTGAGGCCTAGTATTTAGGCGCTGGGTCACCGGTATGGATTTAGTGACAGAATTAGACTTGGAAATGCACAGAAGCGTGTGTGTGAAGTTATTCTGAATGACCCTATGTGCACCTTCAATATTATATACCCTTTTAGGGATAGATTTCAAATAGCTCTGATATAGCAGAAACCACTAAATTATGAAATTGCTAAATTGGGAATTGTACTTCAACCCAGAACAAAAAATGTGCTTTGACGGACACTAAATATCTTGCCCAGCAACAACAGTACAGCGGTGGGTAACGAGAGATTTAGAGGGATTTAAATTTGAGGCCTAGTATTTAGGCGCTGGGTCACCGGTATGGATTTAGTGACAGAATTAGACTTGGAAATGCACAGAAGCGTGTGTGTGAAGTTATTCTGAATGACCCTATGTGCACCTTCAATATTATATACCCTTTTAGGGATAGATTTCAAATAGCTCTGATATAGCAGAAACCACTAAATTATGAAATTGCTAAATTGGGAATTGTACTTCAACCCAGAACAAAAAATGTGCTTTGACGGACACTAAATATCTTGCCCAGCAACAACAGTACAGTGGTGGGTAACGAGAGATTTAGAGGGATTTAAATTTGAGGCCTAGTATTTAGGCGCTGGGTCACCGGTATGGATTTAGTGACAGAATTAGACTTGGAAATGCACAGAAGCGTGTGTGTGAAGTTATTCTGAATGACCCTATGTGCACCTTCAATATTATATACCCTTTTAGGGATAGATTTCAAATAGCTCTGATATAGCAGAAACCACTAAATTATGAAATTGCTAAATTGGGAATTGTACTTCAACCCAGAACAAAAAATGTGCTTTGACGGACACTAAATATCTTGCCCAGCAACAACAGTACAGCGGTGGGTAACGAGAGATTTAGAGGGATTTAAATTTGAGGCCTAGTATTTAGGCGCTGGGTGACAGGTATGGGTTTAGTGACAGAATTAGACTTGGAAATACACAGTAGCGGGTGTGTGTGAAGTTATTCTGAATGACCCAATGTGCACCTTCAATATTATATACCCTTTTTGGGATAGATTTCAAATAGCTCTGATATAGCAGGAACCACTAAATTATGAAATTGCTAAATTGGGAATTGTATTTCAACCCAGAACAAGAAATGTGCTTGAACGGACACTAAATAACTCGCCCAGCTACAGCACTAGGGACAGATTTAGCTGGATATAAATTTGAGGCCTAGTATTTAGGCGCTGGGTGACCGGTATGGATTTAGTGACAGAATTAGACTGGGATATGGCCAAAAAATGAACAGACTATTGCTGGTTAAATGCACTTGGTGTGACAGCTTCACCCTGATGTAGGCTTTAGCCAAAAAACAACCACACCATTGAGGGTTAAATGCACTTGGTGACAGGCGCAGCTTGCCCCTGATTTTGTATATGGCCAAAAAATGAACAGACTATTGCTGGTTAAATGCACTTGGTGTGACAGCTTCACCCTGATGTAGGCTTTAGCCAAAAAACAACCACACCATTGAGGGTTAAATGCACTTGGTGACAGGCGCAGCTTGCCCCTGATTTTGTATATGGCCAAAAAATGAACAGACTATTGCTGGTTAAATGCACTTGGTGTGACAGCTTCACCCTGATGTAGGCTTTAGCCAAAAAACAACCACACCATTGAGGGTTAAATGCACTTGGTGACAGGCGCAGCTTGCCCCTGATTTTGTATATGGCCAAAAAATGAACAGACTATTGCTGGTTAAATGCACTTGGTGTGACAGCTTCACCCTGATGTAGGCTTTAGCCAAAAAACAACCACACCATTGAGGGTTAAATGCACTTGGTCGCAGCTTGTGCTGGCGCACCACAAGACACAAAATGGCCGCCGATCACCCCAGAAAAATGAGACTGACAAACGGTCTGTGCAGCCTAAAAACAGTGAGCAATTGAGGATCAGCAGCTCAATGATCCACAGCTGCAGATCGATCAGTTAATCAAGTCCTTTGGAGGAGTTAATCTGCCTAATCTCGCCCTACTGTCGCAGCCGCAACCTCTCCCTACGCTAATCAGAGCAGAGTGACGGGCGGCGCTATGTGACTCCAGCTTAAATAGAGGCTGGGTCACATGGTGCTCTGGCCAATCACAGCCATGCCAATAGTAGGCATGGCTGTGATGGCCTCTTGGGGCAAGTAGTATGACGCTTGTTGATTGGCTGCTTTGCAGCCTTTCAAAAAGCGCCAAGAAAGCGTCACAAAAGCGCGAAGAAAGCGACGAACACCGAACCCGAACCCGGACTTTTACGAAAATGTCCGGGTTCGGGTCCGTGTCACGGACACCCCAAAATTCGGTACGAACCCGAACTATACAGTTCGAGTTCGCTCATCCCTAGTTCTTACCTGTCCTTAGGATTCCTGGCTTCCTGGCTGCTCCAGTCAGTGCCTGTTGCCGCTTCTGCCAACTTCCGTGCTCACGGAGCAACCCCATCACCATGGGAACGTCTCCATACTAGAATGTACTGTCGGATTTGAGAATTACGTTGAAATCGCAATTCTATTAATTCAAGTTATAATAATCGAATTGCGATTTCAACTTGGACCTTGTTTACTATGGTTGGCTTGGTAGAATTATCGAATACGATGAATGTATTCGTCATATTCCTCAAAACGAACATAACAAATTATTCTCCATCTTCGTTTTAACTACCTATTTGTCAACTAATTCTAAGCTAATTCTAGCAATCAAATAGGAAAGTTGAGTATAGAGACAGGTAAGTTTAATTCGATATACGATTATATTACTTTGCTTTATTTTTTTTAAATAGAATAATTATAATACTTGATAATTATTATAATTATTCTATTTATAAAAAAAATATATAATATTATAATCGCATAGCGAATAAAAAACAGCTGTCTCTATACTTAGCTGTCTCTATAGTCAACTCTCCTATTTGATTGCTAGAATTAGCGAAGTTAACGAATAGGTAGCTAAAACGAAGATGGAGAATACTTCGTTATCTTCGTTTTGAGGAATATGACGAATACATTTGCCATATTTGCTAATTCTACCAAGCCAACCATAGTAAACCAGGTCCAAGTTGAAATCGCAATTAGATTATTATAACTTGAATTAATCGAATTGCGATTTCAACTTAGCACTGCTGTATTCCATATTAGGCTACAATTAACGAATATGGAATATAGCAGTACTAAGTTAAAATCGCCATGCGATGACTTCAAGTTATATTAATCGAATTGCGATTTCAACTTGGTTTACTATGGTTGACTTGGTAGAATCAGCAAAAATGACGAATATGACGAATGTATTCGTCATATTTCTCAAAAAGAAGATAACAATGTATTTGTTATCGCATTATATCGCAGTATAATCGCATAGCGAATTAAAAACAGCTGTCTCTATAGTCAACTTTTCTATTTGATTTGCTAGAATTAGCGAAGTTGACGAATAGGTAGCTAAAACGAAGATGGAGAATATTTTGTTATCTTCGTTTTGAGGAATATGACGAATACCTTCGTCATATTAGTCATCTTCGCTAATTCTAGATATCAAACCAATAGGAAAGTAGCCTTAAGTTATAATCGCAATACGCAATTATTTAATTTTGATTTATTTATCGCATTTTAATCGCGATAACTAGAATAATGATGAATATTCGATTTCGACAAATATGAGACGAATATTCTAGCGAAATCGAATATGGCACCTCCCGCTCAACACTAGTGATAACCCTTGTATCCATGTTCCCAGTTCTGAAGTCCCATCTACTTTTGAAATCCTTTTATATATACCATATACAGTACAGACCAAAAGTTTGGACACACCTTCTCATTCAAAGAGTTTTCTTTATTTTCATGACTATGAAAATTGTAGATTCACACTGAAGGCATCAAAACTATGAATTAACACATGTGGAATTATATACATAACAACTGAAATATGTCATATTCTAGGTTCTTCAAAGTAACATAGTAACATAGTACATAAGGGCGAAATAAGACATTTGTCCATCCAGTTCGGCCTGTTATCCTGCAAGTTGATCCAGAGGAAGGCAAAAAAAAAACCCCTGTGAGGTAGAAGCCAATTTTCCCCACTTTAGGGGAATAAAAAATTCCTTCCCGACTCCAATCAGGCAATCAGAATAACTCCCTGGATCAACGACCCCTCTCTATTAGCTATAGCCTGTAATATTATTAGGCTCCAGAAATACATCCAGGCCCCTCTTGAATTCCTTTATTGTACTTACCATCACCACCTCCTCAGGCAGAGAGTTCCATAGTCTCACTGCTCTTACCGTAAAGAATCCTTTTCTATGTTTGTGTACAAACCTTTTTTCCTCCAGATGCAGAGGATGTCCCCTCGTCACAGTCACAGTCCTGGGGATAAATAGCTGATGGGATAGATCCCTGTACTGACCCCTGATATATTTATACATATTAATTAGATCTCCTCTCAGTCGCCTTTTTTCTAAAGTGAATAGCCCTAATTTTAATAATCTTTCAGGGTACTGTAGTTGCCCCATTCCAGTTATTACTTTAGATGCCCTCCTCTGGACCTTCTCCAGCTCTGCAATGTCTGCCTTGTTTACAGGAGCCCAGAACTGTACACAGTACTCCATGTGTGGTCTGACTAGCGATTTGTAAAGTGGTAGGACTATGTCCTTATCACGGGAATCTATGCCCCTTCTGATGCAACCCATTATCTTACTGGCCTTGGCAGCAGCTGCCTGACACTGGTTTTTGCAACTTTGTTTGCTGTTTATTAAAATTCCTAGATCCTTTTCCATGTCAGTGTTACCGAATGTTTTACCATTTAGTATGTACAGGTGACTTGCATTTTTCCTTCCCATGTGCATAACTTTACATTTATCAGTGTTAAACCTCATCTGCCACTTATCTGCCCAAGCCTCCAATCTATCCAGATCCCTCTGTAGTAGTATACTGTCCTCATCAGTGTAAATTACTTTACACAGTTTAGTGTCATCTGCGAAAATTGATACTTTACTATGCAAGCCTTCTACAAGATCATTAATAAATATATTGAAGAGAATAGGGCCCAATACTGACCCCTGAGGTACCCCACTAGTGACAGTGATCCAATCTGAGTGTGTACCGTTAATAACCACCCTCTGTTTTCTATCACTGAGCCAGTTACTTACCCACATACAGAAGTTTTCTACCAGTCCGAGCATTCTCATTTTATATACTAACCTTTTATGTGGTACAGTGTCAAATGCTTTGGAGAAGTCCAGATATACGACATCCATTGATTCGCTGCTGTCAAGTCTAGAACTTACCTCCTCATAGAAACTGATTAAATTAGTTTGACATGACCGATCCCTCATGAAGCCATGCTGATATGGCGTTATTTGCTTATTTCCGTTGAGATGCTCTAATATAGCATCTCTCAGAAAACCTTCAAACAGTTTACCCACAACAGATGTTAAACTTACCGGCCTATAGTTTCCAGGCTCTGTTTTTGGCCCCTTTTTGAATATTGGCACCACATTTGCCATGCGCCAATCCTGTGGGACATTCCCTGTCAGTATAGAGTCTGCAAATATCAGAAATAAGGGTCTGGCTATGACATTACTTAATTCCTTTAGGATACGGGGGTGTATGCCATCCGGTTCTGGCGATTTGTCTATTTTAATATTTTTAAGTTGCTGATGTACTTCTTCCTGGGTCAGACAGGACACTTTTAATGAAAATTTATTTTTGCATTCTGCATGTCATCTGACAGTGTCACGGAAGGTGTACAGGAAACAAGACAACACAAAATGAATATACGACTCACTGGATCCAAAACTAAGGAACAAAAAGGGAGACCCCTGCATCAGACCTGGTACTCTCCCTGACTGCTCAGCCTATGCGAAAATCCCAATGGTAGATAATCGCATATCCTCGTACCTCGACTGTATAACACCTGAACACCCTATAATAGTGAGGGGACACGACCACCGGCTCCCTACACTAGATACGGAGGGAGTCAGGGTCACCTGGGATCCAGCAAACAGAAAAACACAAATGAATGCACAACACTTATCTTGTAGAAGACTGGGAAGTAGGATCAGCATGCACACACACTCCAGGAAGTAATATAAACCGCAAACTGATGCACTATGGGGAGGAATTTAAAGGGATGAAATCAGTACAACTACATGACAGCTGAGAGAGGCTAACGAGATGAGGAACTGAAAGCAAAACAAAGGAAGCTCAAGGAGGAGGTTTTGAAAGGCATCTGTCAGAGCCTCTCAGATGTCTGGTGGTGACAGTACCCCTCCTTCTACGAGTGGACTCCAGACACTCAGAGCCCACCTTCTCAGGATGGGACCTATGGAAAGCCCTGATGAGACGAGTGGCCTTAATGTCCGTCACAGGGACCCACATCCTCTCCTCAGGACCATAACCCTCCCAATGAACGAGGTACTGGAGAGAACCGCGGACAACGCGAGAATCCACAATCCTAGAGACCTGAAATTCAAGATTACCATCAACCATAATCGGAGGAGGAGGCAAAGACGAGGGTACAATGGGTTGGACATAAGGTTTTAATAAGGACTGATGAAAAACATTATGGATCTTGCAAGTCTGAGGAAGATCAAGACGGTAGGCAGCAGGATTGATGACAGACAAGATTTTGTAAGGCCCAATAAACTTAGGACCCAACTTCCAGGAGGGAACCTTCAATTTGATATTCTTAGTAGACAACCACACCAGATCACCAACATTCAGGTCTGGACCAGGCACACGTCTCTTATCTGCCACACGCTTATATCTCTCACTCATGCTCTTTAGATTATCCTGAATCTTTTGCCAAATAGATGACAAAGACAAGGAGAATCAGTCCTCATCAGGTAAACCAGAAGACCCCTCTCCCGAGAATGTACCAAACTGCGGATGAAACCCATATGCACCAAAAAATGGTGACTTATCAGAGGACTCCTGACGACGGTTATTTAAAGCAAACTCAGCAAGGGACAAAAAAGAACACCAATCCTCCTGATTCTCTGCCACAAAACAGCGCAGATAGGTCTCCAGATTCTGATTGACGCGCTCTGTCTGGCCATTCGACTGCGGGTGGAAAGCAGAAGAGAATGACAACCGAACCCCCAAGCGAGAACAGAAAGCCTTCCAGAATCTGGAAACAAACTGCGTGCCCCTATCAGAGACTATGTCTGAAGGAATAAAATGCAATTTGACAATGTGATCAATAAATGCCTGCGCCAGCATCTTAGCATTGGGCAAGCCAGGAAAAGGGATGAAATGCACCATTTTGCTAAAATGGTCCACCACCACCAGAATCACAGTCTTCCCCGAGGAACGAGGCAGGTCCGTAATGAAGTCCATGGACAGATGGGTCCAAGGACGGGAAGGAATGGGTAAGGGAAGGAGAGGACCTGATGGCTGTGAATGAGGGACTTTGGCACGACTTTGGCACAGCAAACAGAAAAACACAAATGAATGCACAACACTTACTTGTAGAAGACTGGGAAGTAGGATCAGCATGCACACACACTCCAGGAAGTAATATAAACCGCAAACTGATGCACTATGGGGAGGAATTTAAAGGGATGAAATCAGTACAACTACATGACAGCTGAGAGAGGCTAACGAGATGAGGAACTGAAAGCAAAACAAAGGAAGCTCAAGGAGGAGGTTCTGAAAGGCATCTGTCAGAGCTTCTCAGATGTCTGGTGGTGACAGACAGTTTATTTTCCTCAGTGAATACATTGGAGAAAAAAATATTTAACAGCTTTGCTTTCTCCTCATCGCTCTCTGCGACTTCCCCCTCATTACTCTTTAAAGGGCCGACACCTTCAGATTTATACTTTTTAACATTTATATAATTGAAGAACATTTTAGGGTTAGTTTTACTCTCTTTGGCAATTAATCTCTCGGTCTCTAGTTTGGCTGCTTTTATTTGTTTTTTACATGTTCTATTTTTTTCCTTATAGTTTTTCAATGCTTCCGTGCTACCCTCCTGTTTCAGTGAATTATATGCTTTCTTTTTGTCATTTATTGCTTTCTTTAAAGTTTTATTTATCCACATTAGTTTCTTTTTGTTCCTTAACCTTTTATTACCATACGGCATGTACCTCTCACAATGAGATTTTAGGATGTTTTTAAAGATATCCCATTTTGTGGCTGTATTTTTATTTTTGAGGACCTTATCCTAGTTAGTTGGGCCTATGGCCTCTCTTAGTTGGCTAAATTTAGATTTTTTGATGTTTGGTATTTTTGTTCCTCCCTGTAGAAACACTCTTTTGAATGATAATTGGAAGGTTATTACTTTATGGTCACTATTTCCCAGGTGTCCCCCAACCTGCACGTCTGTTGTTCTATTAGGCCTATTGGTTAATACTATTTCCAGTATGGCCGTCCCTCTAGTCGGGTCCTGAACCAGTTGGGATAGGTAATTTTCTTTGGTTATTGCCAAGAACCTGTTTCCCTTATGAGATATACAAGTTTCAGTTTCCCAGTCTATATCTGGGTAGTTGAAGTCCCCCATAATAACCACCTCATTATGATTTGACCCCTCGTCTATCTCGTTTAGTAGTAGATTTTCTGTGGACTCTGGTATATTAGGTGGTTTATAGTAAACTCCTATTAGTAATTTATTGTTGTTTTTAGCTCCATGTATCTCTACCCACAGTGACTCCACATGTTCATGTCCCTCACTTCTATCTTCACGGAGTGTGGGCTTTAGATAAGACTTTACATAAATGCAGACTGTTTCTCCGGTTTTGACGATCTTTTCTAAACAGACTGTAACCTTGTACATTAACTGCCCAGTCATAGCTATCATCCACCCATGTCTCAGTTATTCCCACTATGTCATAGTCCTCCTCACACATCAGTAATTCCAGCTCCCCAGTTTTATTAGTCAGGCTTCTGGCATTAGTATACATACATTTGAGAGGTTTATGTATATTTTTTACCCTACACCTTTCCTTCTTAACTGTTCTAGTCCCTCCTTCCATTCCTCCCCCAGTCCTACTACCTTGCCCCCAGTCTCTATCTCTATCGGTCTCTATCTGCACTATCTTCCCCTT
This sequence comes from Bufo gargarizans, assembly GCF_014858855.1. Classification (NCBI taxonomy): domain Eukaryota; kingdom Metazoa; phylum Chordata; class Amphibia; order Anura; family Bufonidae; genus Bufo; species Bufo gargarizans. Next base: position 258,927,676 of record NC_058083.1, read on the forward strand.
CTATAATGTAATTTCCCTCCCCCAGTCCCTAGTTTAAACACTCCTCCAACCTTCTAGCCATCTTTCTCCCCAGCACAGCTGCCCCTTCCCCATTGAGATGCAGCCCGTCCCTACGATAGAGCCTGTAGCCGATAGAAAAATTGGCCCAGTTCTCCAGGAACCCAAACCCCTCCTTCCTACACCAGTTCTTGAGCCACTTGTTAATCTCCCTAATCTCCCGTTGCCTTTCTTGTGTGGCTCGTGGTACAGGCAGTATTTCGGAAAATACTACCTTAGAGGTACTTTCTCTCAGCTTTTGACCTAAATCCCTGAAATCATTTTTAAGGACTCTCCACCTACCTCTAACTTTGTCATTGGTTCCGATATGGACCATGACCGCTGGATCGTCTCCAGCCCCTCCCAGTAATCTGTCAACCCGATCCGCGATGTGTCGAACTCTAGCGCCAGGAAGACAGCACACTGTTTGGCGATCACGGTCTTTGTGACAGATTTCCCTATCTGTTCCCCTAATAATGGAGTCTCCCACTACCAGCACCTGTCTGGAATGCCCTACTCTCCTGGTTCCCTGCTTACTGGAGCTGACATTCCCCTGACTGGCAGAGGAAGTGTCCGGCTGCAGCAGTGCCGTCCCTGGACTGACATCTCCCTCATCTGCCAAACGTGCAAACTTGTTAGGGTGTAGCCACCTTTTACTTTGGGAGTAGCCACCTTTTGCTTTGATTACTGCTTTGCACACTCTTGGCATTCTCTTGATGAGCTTCAAGAGGTAGTCACCTGAAATGGTTTTCACTTCACAGGTGTGCCCTGTCAGGTTTAATAAGTAGGATTTCTTGCCTTATAAATTGGGTTGGGACCATCAGTTGCGTTGTGGAGAAGTCAGGTGGATACACAGCTGATAGCTGCTGTTAGAATTTGTATTATGGCAAGAAAAAAGCAGCTAAGTAAAGAAAAACGAGTGGCCATCATTACTTTAAGAAATGAAGGTCAGTCAGTCCGAAAAATTGGGGAAACTTTGAAAGTGTCCCCAAGTGCAGTCACAAAAACCATCAAGCACTACAAAGAAACTGGCTAACATGCGGACCGCTCCAGGAAAGGAAGACCAAGAGTCACCTCTGCTGCGGAGGATAAGTTCATCCGAGTCACCAGCTTTAGAAATTGCAGGTTAACAGCAGCTCAGATTAGAGACCAGGTCAATGCCACTCAGAGTTCTAGCAGCAGACACATCTCTAGAACAACTGTTAAGAGGAGACTGTGTGAATCAGGCCTTCATGGTAGAATATCTGCTAGGAAACCACTGCTAAGGACAAGCAGAAGAGACTTGTTTGGGCTAAGGAACACAAGAAATGGACATTAGACCAGTGAAAATCTGTGCTTTGTTCTGATGAGTCAAAATTTGAGATCTTTGGTTTCAATCACCGTGACTTTGTGCGACGCAGAAAAGGTGAACGGATGGACTCTACATGCCTGGTTCCCACCGTGAAGCATGGAGGAGGAGGTGTGATGGTGTGAGGGTGCTTTGCTGGTGATACTGTTGGGGATTTATTCAAAATTGAAGGCATACTGAACCAGCATGGCTACCACAGCATCTTGCAGCGGCATGCTTTTCCATCCGGTTTGCGTTTAGTTGGACCATCATTTATTTTTCAACAGAACAATGACATCAAACACACCTCCAAGCTGTGTAAGGGCTATTTGACCATGTAGGAGAGTGATGGGGTGCTGCGCCAGATGACCTGGCCTCCACAGTCACCGGACTTCGAGATGGTTTGGGGTGAGCTGGACCACAGAGTGAACGCAAAAGGGCCAACAAGTGCTAAGCATCTCTGGGAACTCCTTCAAGACTGTTGGAAGACCATTTCAGGTGACTACCTCTTGAAGCTCATCAAGAGAATGCCAAGAGTGTGCAAAGCAGTAATCGAAGCAAAATGTGGCTACTTTGAAGAACCTAGAATATGACATATTTTCAGTTGTTTCACACTTTTTTGTTATGTATATAATTCCACATGTGTTAATTCATAGTTTTGATGCCTTCAGTGTGAATCTACAATTTTCATAGTCATGAAAATAAAGAAAACTCTGAATGAGAAGGTGTGTCCAAACTTTTGGTCTGTACTGTATATACCATTTATATCTAAACATATTCCAAAACAAGCTCTCGTTAGACCTCTCACCTGGTTTAAAAGCTTAATAGATAGGTCTACTCCGCTAGCGAAACCAATTTCCCCTCCACATCAAAACATGCTTTTGGCGGTTCATAGGAACGTGATTTGGGTTTCTCCTTTACACCAGACAAATGTTCCAAATTACTCATGATTAGAGTTGAGCGGACACCTCTATGTTCGAGTTCGACGTGTTCGGCCGAACTGTGGAAAATGTTTGAGTTCGGGACCCGAACTTGATCCAAACTTCACCCAAACTTGCCCCCGAACCCCATTGAAGTCAATGGGGACCAAAACTTTTAGCGCTAAAAAGGCTGTAAAAATGCAATGAAAAGGGCTACAGGGCTGCAAATTGCATAAAAATGTGGTTAAGAGCATGGCACGTGCTCTGCAAACAAATGTGGATAGGGAAATGACTTTAAACAACATAAAATACGTAAAAATAAAAAATAATAATCTTGATCTAGGAGGACGAGGTCCATATGGAGTAGGAGGTTGAAGAGGCGGTGGATGTGGCGGTGTAGGTGGAAGCGGCGGTGGAGGAGGAGGTAGTCTACACTGCTTTTTGGTTTTAAATGTATTTTTATTTTTTTTAATTAGGGTACACCCCAAACCATGCTGAAATATAACCTGTGATAACCCCCTGCAGTTGTGCTAAACACACGTTCAGACAATACACTGGCTGCAGGGCAGGCCAGCATCTCCAAGGGGTAAAGGGCAAGCTCAGGCCATGTGCCCAATTTGGAGACCCAGAAGTTGCAGGAGCTGACCCCTGTCAGTCAGTTTGTGTAGGCATGTGCAAACTTACTGCCCCACCATGTTGCACGTCCCCGTGATGTTCTCGATCCAATTTAATATCTGCTCTATCAACTTTCGATGTTCTTTTCTGCACCTACCATGGTGATCACGGGTGGCAGGTGAATCAGGGTTCCATGCCGGAGAGGGAGCATGAGAAAGAGAGACCACATCCAAGGGAGGATTAATTTTTTCAAATGTAAAATTATAGAGTTGAATTATGGGACAAATAATTAAAGCATAAAAGTGGGGCAACTTTTTAAAGTTTAAGCATTGAATGAAAGGATGTGGCGCACATTAATTACTGAAGAATTTATCAAAAATGTATTCCCTGTCAACTATGCAGAGCAGGGGTTTCTATCCGGCAAAATTTGAAAAATGTCACCTGACAATGTAATTGACGATTTTTTTAAATGTATGTTCCTTTCACCTATGTAGAGGTGGCCCAGTGACATCCACCATCCATTTGGATATCTTCTCTATCAACTTTCGATGTTCTCTTCAGAGCCTACCATGTTGATCATAGTTACCGGCGAATCAGGGTTCCACGCCGGAGAGGGAGCGTGAGAAAAAGAGACCAAATTTAAGGGAGATAAATTTATAAAATGTTTTGGGGATCGAGCGGAAATGTGGTAAAAGCTGTTAAATTGCAAATGTGGGACAAATTACAGAAGCTCAAATGTGGGCCAAAAGAGTAAAGTGGAAATGTGGGAAAAGCTGTTAAAGCGCAAATGTGGTACAAAATACAGAAGCCCAAATGTGGGCCAAAAGAGTAAAGTGGAATTATGGGAAAAATTATTGAGGCAAAATTTTTGACAAATTACAGAAGCCCAAATGTGGGCCAGAAGAGTAAAGCAGAATTATGGGCAAAATTATTGAGGAGAAAATTTCGGACAAGTTACAGAAGCCCAAATGTGGCCCAAAAGAGTAAAGCAGAAATGTGGGATAAAGTATTGGAGCGCAAATGTTGGCCAAAAGAGTAAAGCGGAAATGTGGGACAAATTATTGAAGCGCAAATGTGGTACAACTTGTTAAAGTTTAAGCATTGACTCAAAGGAGGTGGAGCTCACCAATTAAATAAGAATTTCAGAAATTTTATTCCCTGTCACCTATGTAGAGCAGGGGTTTATTCACGTCTAAAATTGTATTATGTCAACCCAAGAATGTAACAGAAAAGTTTAGTGAAATTTATTAACCTGTCTACTTGGTAGAGCAGGGGTCTATGACAGAAAAAAATTGGTGAATTTCACCAAAAAATGTAACTGACAATTATCATTTTTTTTAAACCCGTCTACTAGGTATAGCAGTGGTACATCACACCCAAAAATTGGTGAATTTCAACTGAAAATGTAACTGACAATTTTTTTTATTATTTTTCCGGTCTACTAGGTATAGCAATGGTACATCACACCCAAAAATTGGTGAATTTCACTGGAAAATGTAACTGACAATTTTTTTTATTATTTTTCCGGTCTACTAGGTATAGCAATGGTACATCACACCCAAAAATTGGTGAATTTCACTGGAACATGTAGCTGACTTTTTTTTTTTTTTACCTGTCTACTAGGTATAGCAAGGGTACATGACACCCCAAAATTGGTGAATTACACTGGAAAATGTAACTGAGAATTTTTTTTTAAACCTGTCCACTAGGTACAACAGTGGTACTTCACACCCAAATTTTTTTGAATTTCAACAGAAAATACAACTGACACATTATATTATTTTTTTTACCTGTCTACTAGGTATAGCAGTGGTACATGACACCCAAAAATTGGTGAATTTCACAAGAAAATGTAACTAACAAATTATATTTTTTTTTTCGGTCTACTAGGTATAGCAGTGGTACTTCACACCCAAAAATTGGTGAGTTTCACCTGAAAATATAACTTACATAACTGAGTAGTGAAATGACATAAAATAAAATACGTACAAATAAAAAATAAAAAATTGATTTATGAGGTGGAGTTCCATATGGAGTATAAGTTTGAGGAGGCGGTGGACGTAGCAGTGTAGGTGGAGGAGGACAAGGTAGCCAACACAGGTTTTTGGTTTTAATTTTATTTTTAAAATTAGGGTACACTCCAAAAGAGCAATTGCGCTGCAGTATAACAATGGGTGGTTAATGCCAGTATACATGTCTATTCTGCACAGGGTACGGACAAGTCCTGTGGGACCCATTCCTGGCTCATTTTAATGAACGTGAGCTTGTCCACATTGGCTGTGGACAGGCGGCTGCGCTTGTCTGTGATGACGCCCCCAGCTGTGCTAAACACACATTCTAATAATACACTGGCTGCAGAGCTGGCCAGCACCTCCAAGGCGTAAAGGGCAAGCTCAGGCCATGTGCCTAATTTGGAGACCCAGAAGTTGAAGGGGGCAGACCCGTCATTCAGTACGTGTAGGCGTGTGCACACTTACTGCTCCACCATGTTGGTGAAATGCTGCCTCCTGCTAAGACGTTCCATATCAGCTGGTAGTGCTAGTTGTTGTGGCATGCTGACAAAGCTTTTCCACATTTTTGCCATGCTAACCCTGCCTTCTGAGGTGCTGGTGGTGCCCCAACTGCGTTGGCGACCTCGTCCTCTGCCTTCGCCTTGTGCTTCCACTGTGCCCCCGCTGTCAGATGGGAATGCCACCAGCAGCGCTTCTACCAGTGTGCACTTGTACTGGCGCATCTTACGATCACGCACCAGTGACGGAATTAAGGATAGTACATTGTTCTTGTAACGGGGATCCAGTAGCGTGGCCACCCAGCAATCAGCACAAATTAAAATGTGGGCAACTCAGCGGTCATTGTGGAGACACTGCAGCATGTAATCGCTCATGTGTGCCTGCCAGCCTGCCCAGAGGCAACAAAAAGCTGTCCTCTGTGGGAGGTGTATCGTCTGTGTCCTCTCTATCCCCCAGCCATGCACCAGTGATGGCCATGAGCTGGTCTGGGTGCCACCCTGCTGTGAACATGGTTCCTCCTCCTCATCCTCTACCTCGTCATCCTCCAAAACTGTGCCCTGGATGGACAATTGTGTATCTGGCGTTTGTGGGTGCAGAAACCCACCCTCGGAGCCACTTGGGTATGACTGTCCGGAAACCCTACGAAATGATCCCTCTTCCTCCTCCTACTCCTGTGCCACATCCTCTTCCATCATCGCCAGCAGCGTTTTTTCAAGGAGGCATAGAACTGGGATAGTTACGCTGAGAACGGTGTTATCGGAACTGGCCATGTTGGTAGACTACTTGAAACAGCGCAACAAGGAACACAGGTCTCGCATGGAGGCCCAGTCATTGGTGGTGAATTGGTGCTGTGCCACCGAGCAACTCACCCGTGTGTGATGCAGCTGAAACTACACTATCGCCTGCTGCTGCTCGCACAGTCTGGCCAGCATGTGCAAGGTGGAGTTCCACCTTGTGGGCACGTCGCATATGAGGCGGTGAGCGGGAAGGCCGAAGTTATGATGCAGCGCTGACAGGCGAGCAGCAGCAGGGTGAGAACGCCAAAAGCGCTCACAGATGGCCCACACTTTATGCAGCAGCTCTGACATATCAGGGTAATTTTTAAGGAATCTCTGCACCACCAAATTCAGCACATGCGCCAGGCAAGGGATGTCTGTCAAACCGGCTAGTCCCAGAGCTGTTAGGAGATTTTGCCGATTATTGCACACTAACAGGCCGGGCTTGCTTGAGGCTCACTGGCACCAACCACTCATCGATCTGTTGTTCAAGGCCCGTCCATAGCTCCTGCATGGTGTGGGGTTTGTCCCCCAACAGATAAGTTTTAAAACTTCCTGCTGTCGTTTACCCCTGGCTGTGCTGAAGTTGGTGGTGAAGGTGTTATGCTGGCCGGATGAGGAGCTGGTAGAGGATGAGAAAGCAGAGTAGGCGGAGGAAGCAACAGGAGGCAAACTGAATCGCCCTGCAATCCTCTGTGGTGGAAGGACATGCGCCAAACTGCTATCCGCCTCAGGCCCAGCCGCAACTGTACTTACCCAGTGTGCTGTTATGGAGATATAATGGCCCTGACCGTGCTTACTGGTCCACGTATCCGTAGTGAGGTGCACCTTGCCACAGATGGCGTTGCGCAGTGCACACCTGATTTTGTCCCCCACTTGGTTGTGTAGGGAAGGGATGGCTTGCCTGGAAAAGTAGTGGAGGCTGGGCACGATGTACTCTGGGACAGCTACCGCCTTAAGGCCTTTAAAACTATCCGTTTCCAACAGATGCAATGACAGCATTTCAAAGGCCAGTAATTTAGAAACGCTGGCATTCAGGGCTAGTGATCGCGGGTGGGTAGGGGATACTTCCTCTTCCTCTCCAGTGTTTGGGAGATGGAGAGCTAAATGCTTCCGTGGGACATTGTGGAGATGCTTGGTTACCCAGGTGGTGGTGTTGCTGGAAGATCCTCTGTTTGCGGGGTGGCATGTGGCACTGTCACTCCAGAGGTGGATGTAGAGGCCGAGACTGCAGCAGAAGAGGAAGCAGGAGGAGCCAGAGACTTTTCTTGGTTTTTGAGGTGTCTACTCCACTCCAGCTCGTGCTTTGCAATTAAATGCCTGGTCATGCAGGTTGTGCTCAGGTTGAGAACGTCTATGCCTCGCTTCAGGCTCTGATTGAACAGCGTGCAAACCACTCGTGTCTTGTCGTCAGGACATGGTCTGAAGAACTGCCATGCCAGGGAACTCCTTGGAGCTGGCTTTGGTGTGCTCAGTCCCTTGCTGCGGTGGGCAGTAGCAGGCATACTGTCTAGAGGACGGCTGCTCCGCTTTTGCACCCTGCACCCTCTTCTGAGGTGCTGTTTGCTCTGTGCGACCACTGCCTCTTCATCCGAACTACATAGGTCACTCGCATGACCTTGATTCCATGTGGGGTCGAGGACCTCATCGTCCTCCACATCATCTTCCACCCAGTCTTCACCCCTGCCCTCCTTGTCGGTCTGCACACTTTCGAAAGCCCCAGCAGTTTGCACCTGTGTTTCGTCATCATCCGAGATGTGCTGTGATGGTCCTCCCATGTACTCATCTTGAAAGATAAGTGGTTGGGCATCGGTGCACTCAATCTCTTCCACTTCTGGAGCAGGGCTAGGTGGATGGCCCTGGGAAACTCTGCTAACAGAGTCATCAAAAAGCAGAAGAGACTGCTGCATGACTTGGGGCTCAGACTGCTTGGCTGATTTGCAAGGGGGTGAGGTGAAAGACTGATGGACATCGGCTGCAGGTGCCAACTGTGGTCTTTCAGGATAAGACTGGGTGGGAGACAATGTGAAGGAACTGGAGCCACTGTCAGCAACCCAATCTACTATTGCCTGTACTTGTTCAGGCCTCACCATTTGTAGAGTTGCATAAGGCCCGACCAAATACCGCTGCAGGTTCTGTCGCCTACTCGCACCTGAGGAAGGGGTTTCACTTGTGCGTGTAGCTGGCACAGATCAACCACATCCTCTCCCTGCAACAGGAGCTCCACCAGCAGCACCACGACCTGGGCCACGTCTCTTATTTGATGCTCTCCTCATTTCTCTAATTTAGGATCTTGCCCTAAATGGGTGTTTAATTAATAGACTAGAACGACAGTATGTACAGGGTGTATCTAACATTCCCTGAACCGGACTAGGCCTCAATTAAATTTGTTTTCCAAAAATGGCTGTATTTGAAATACCTGAATAAAACCACTGTATTTAAAGGGTGTATCTCACACGCCCTGAACCAGACTAGGCCTCAATTAAATGTGTTTGACAAAAATGGCTGTATTTCAAATACCTGAATAAAACCCCTGTATTTAAAGGGAATTTCAAACGTCTTGATGATGTAAGGGCGCAACAATTGTGTATTTTGCCCCAAAATGGGTGTTTTATTAATAGAAGAATATTAGCCCTGTATATACAGGGTGTATCTAACACTGCCTGACCCACACTAGGCCGCAATTTAAAGATTTGTGCACCAAATGGCGGTATTTCAAATACCTGAATAGAACCCCTGTATTTAAAGGGTGTATCTCACAATGACATCTGCAGCAAAGGCTGCCAACAATTTAACTTTTTTGCCCAAACGGGTGTTAGTTTAATAACTGAATATGACAGCAGTATATAACCCTGGAATTTCAAACGTGTCGTTGCTGCAAAGGCGCAACAATTGTGTATTTTGCCCCAAAATGGTTGTTTTATTAATAGAAGAATATAAGCCCTGTATATACAGGGTCAATCTCACACGGCCTGACCCACACTAGGCCTCAATTAACCACCTCAGCCCCCCTAGCTTAAACACCCTTAATGACCAGACCACTTTTTGCAATTCTGCACTACACTACTTTCACCGTTTATTGCTCGGTCATGCAACTCACCACCCAAATGAATTTTACCTCCTTTTCTTCTCACTAATAGAGATTTCATTTGGTGGTATTTCATTGCTGCTGACATTTTTACTTTTTTTGTTATTAATCAAAATTTTATGAAATTTTTGCAAAAAAATGACATTTTTCACTTTCAGTTGTAATATTTTTTTTTTAAAAGACATCTATATATACATTAAGACGCTATCAAAGAATTGTGCCCAAAATGGCTTTATTTCAAATAACTGACTAGAAAGACAGTATGTAAAGGTGGTATCTCACAATGACATCTGCACCAAAGGCTGCTAACTACAGTTTGTTTAATAACTGAATTTGACAGCAGTATATAACCCTGGAATTTAACACATGCTGATGCTGCAAGGCCAGAAAAATAGTGGAATCTGCACAATAGTGTGTTTTTAAAAATCCAGAAAATGATGGCTGTATTTCTAGCTTAAATTGCACACTGACTAATCCAGATGTTGTATATTGCCAAAAACATCTTTTTTTGGTAACAGAATATGAAAGCTGTATATATTAAACTTGAATTTAACACCTGCAGATCTGGAAAATAGTGTTTTTGGCCAAAAAAAGTGTGTTTTTAAAAACCAAGAAAATGATGGCTGCATTTCTAGCTTAAATTGCACACTGACTTATCCAGATGTTGTACAGGTCCTTCTCAAAAAATTAGCATACTGTGATAAAGTTCATTATTTTCTGTAATGTACTGATAAACATTAGACGTGCATATATTTTAGATGTATTACACACAACTGAAATAGTTCAAGCCTTTTATTGTTTTAATATTGATGATTTTGGCATACAGCTCATGATTTGAAAACCCAAAATTCCTATCTAAAAAAATTAGCATATTTCATCCGACCAATAAAAGAAAAGTGTTTTTAATACAAAAAAAGTCAACCTTCAAATAATTATGTTCAGTTATGCACTCAATACTTGGTCGGGAGTCCTTTTGCAGAAATGACTGCTTCAATGCAGCGTGGCATGGAGGCAATCAGCCTGTGGCACTGCTGAGTTGTTATGGAGGCCCAGGATGCTTCGATAGCGGCCTTAAGCTTATCCAGAGTGTTGGGTCTTGCGTCTCTCAACTTTCTCTTCCCAATATCCCACAGATTCTCTATGGGGTTCAGGTCAGGAGAGTTGGCAGGCCAATTGAGCACAGTAATACCATGGTCAGTAAACAATTTACCAGTGGTTTTGGCACTGTGAGCAGGTGCCAGGTCGTGCTGAAAAATGAAATCTTCATCTCCATGAAGCTTTTCAGCAGATGGAAGCATGAAGTGCTCCAAAATCTCCTGATAGCTAGCTGCATTGACCCTGCCCTTGATAAAACACAGTGGACCAACACCAGCAGCTGACATGGCACCCCAGACCATCACTGACTGTGGGTACTTGACACTGGACTTTAGGCATTTTGGCATTTCCCTCTCCCCAGTCTTCCTCCAGACTCTGGCACCTTGATTTCCGAATGACATGCAAAATTTGCTTTCATCCGAAAAAAGTACTTTGGACCACTGAGCAACAGTCCAGTGCTGCTTCTCTGTAGCCCAGGTCAGGCGCTTCTGCCGCTGTTTCTGGTTCAAAAGTGGCTTAACCTGGGGAATGCGGCACCTGTAGCCCATTTCCTGCACACGCCTGTACACAGTGGCTCTGGATGTTTCTACTCCAGACTCAGTCCACTGCTTCCGCAGGTCCCCCAAGGTCTGGAATCGGTCCTTCTCCACAATCTTCCTCAGGGTCCGGTCACCTCTTCTCGTTGTGCAGCGTTTTCTGCCACACTTTTTCCTTCCCACAGACTTCCCACTGAGTTGACTTGATACAGCACTCTGGGAACAGCCTATTCGTTCAGAAATTTCTTTCTGTGTCTTACCCTCTTGCTTGAGGGTGTCAATGATGGCCTTCTGGACAGCAGTCAGGTCGGCAGTCTTACCCATGATTGCGGTTTTGAGTAATGAACCAGGCTGGGAGTTTTTAAAAGCCTCAGGAATCTTTAGCAGGTGTTTAGAGTTAATTAGTTGATTCAGATAATTAGGTTAATAGCTCGTTTAGAGAACCTTTTTTTATGATATGCTAATTTTTTGAGATAGGAATTTTGGGTTTTCATGAGCTGTATGCCAAAATTATCAATATTAAAACAAAAAAAGGCTTGAACTACTTCATTTGTGTGTAATGAATTTTAAAATATATGAAAGTCTAATGTTTATCAGTACATTACAGAAAATAATGAACTTTATCACAATATGCTAATTTTTTTAGAAAGACCTGTATATTGCCAAAAAAAAGTGTTTTTCTTGGTAACAGAATATGAAAGCTGTATATATTAAACTTGAATTTAACACTTGCAGAACTGAAAAATAGTGTTTTTTGGCAAAAAAGTGTGTTTTTAAAAACCCAGAAAATGATGGCTGTATTTCTAGTGTTAATTGCACACTGACTAAGCCTGCAAATGCACTAGATGTTGTAAATTGCCCAAAAAATTGTGATTTGTTTACAAACAGATTATTTGTGATGTTTTTAAAGCTGGGATTTCAATGTCCCAAAAGCTCAGATGCAGTGCTGGTGCACTAAGCTTGCATAAAATGGCCGTTGCCGCCGTCCACCTTATTGACTTATAAAAGTTATTTTTCTTCGGTCACTGGGCTCAGGGCAGTATAAAAAAATTGTGCCCTGCACCCACACAACACAATGTATGTAGATCACTGAGTTAGATTCACGTTTTGAGCAAAGATTCTCTCCTATTCTCTCCCTGAAATCACCAGCAGCATCCTCTCCCTACACTAACCACAACAGAGTGATGTGCAGCACTACGTGACTGCAGCTTATATAGAGGCTGGGCCACATGCTACACTGGCCAATAACAGCCATGCCATTAGTAGGCATGGCTGTGATCTAAGGGCACAGAGTTAAACGCTTGTTGATTGGCTGCTTTGCAGCCTTTCAAAAAGCACCAAGAAAGCGCCGAACACCGAACCCGAAATTTTACTGAAATGTTCGGGTCCGGGGTCCAAAAATCCTAAAGTTCGGTACGAACCCGAACTTTTCAGTTCGGATTCGCTCAACCCTACTAATGATACCCCACACCGTGTCAGGATGTGTCAGAATCCAGGAAAATAGATACAAGATTCTAACTCGGTGGTATAAAACTCACCAGTAAATACGACCAGGCAAATAATGATACATGCTGGTGTTGCCAGGATGACAGAGGTTCCTTTTACCGCGTGTGGTGGTCATGCCCACTGATACAGAAAAGGTGGAGTGAGGTTTTTAATAAAAGCAACGAGGTTTGTGGAACGAGAATCCCCCTGTCTCCCAAACTGGCCCTGCTGGGCCTTTCTGCCCGATGCTCCGGGGAAGTGATACCTCCTTTCTTTAAGGAGGAATGTTACTAAGCAGAGTGGTGGAGCAGTAGTTCTCACTCACTGCTGCTCCACCAATTAGCTTAATACTTAGCACTGTTTCAAAACCCACAAAAGGAGTACATTATACCTGGGACAGTGGGGTATGATTCTACAATACACAGAATAGAAACCATAACCTATATGACAGCATGAGCCAAATTAAACTAGAAATCTACAACATCAATGATTGTTTTCCTCAACAAACTTGGTGCCTACTTGCAGTGGTGTACATAGAGAAGTCAGGGTCCCATAGCAAGGATCAAACCAGGCCCCCCACACAGGACAGAAGAGTTTCCACCTAAACCCCTTTCAAAGACTCTTGGGCCACTTTTTCCACTGCCTCCTTTGCTAAAAGTTGTTTCTTTACAGGGTAGAGTCCTGACCAAGTTTTCACCCCCAGTAGAAGATGAGATGATCCCAACTGGGCCCCTCTTGCCCTGGGCCCCATAGCAGTCGCAAATTTTTAGCGCAAAAATAGGTACTTAAAAAATTTGCGAATATTTAGAATATAGTGATATATATTAGTAATTTCGAATATTCGAGATTTTTTTATTGCAAATTTTTGTAATAGGAATTTTCGTAATGCACATTTTTATTGCAAATTTTTCTGAGTAAAAACATGATTCCTCCCTGCTTCTTGCTTGTGGACCAATGACTCATTGGCCCACAAGCAAGAAGCAGGGAGGAATCATGACTTTAAATGGGAAAAATGATGAATATTCTAAAAAACTAATATATATCACTATATTTAAAATATTCGTTTTTTCGAATATTCGTAATATTCTAAAACTAGAGTATAGAGCAATTTAGCTAATATAGTGCTATAATCTTCTTTGTCTAATAGTTGCAATTTTTTCTCATCTGAAGTACAGATTGGAAAAAAAATTCAACTATTGAAAAAATAGATTATAGCTCTATATTAGCTGAATTGCTCTACATTCATTTTTTTTTAATATATGAGCTGTATTGCTATATAGTCTTGTTTTAGAATGTTACGAATATTTGAAAAAATGAATATATAGTGCTATGACTCATTTTTCCACAAGCAAGAAGCAGGGAGGAATCATATTTTTGCTCGGCAATTGAAAAATTTGCTAGAAAAATTTGCATTACAAAAATTTGCATATTACGCGATCATTGCCTTTTTGATTTTTCGAGTAAAAAAAATCGTAGACTATAATGAATATTTGCCGAATATTCTACAAAATATTTGCAAAATATAGCGAATTCGAATATGACCCCTGCCGCTCATCACTGATATTATGTGACATCAGAGGACATTACAGGGAGGAGTCATAAGAGGAGAGAACTACAACTCCCAGCATGTCCAGGCTGTTATTAGATGATATCAGAGGACATTACAGGGAAAAGGTATAAGAGGAAGGAAGTACAACTACCAGAATTTCTCTGGCTCTCACACTGAAACCATCGCTTCTCCACTTTCTTCTCCTCCATACAAACTTCTAAATTCTTATGGAACATGATTAGAGATGAGTGAACTTCTCAAAAATTCGATTTGGCTGGTTTGCCGAATTTTCCGTAAAAATTTGTTTCGATACAAATTTATTCATGATGTATCATGCTAAAAACCGGCAATTTCCTGGCTGCAGAGAGCCTTTATAGTGGTGTAGAACTGAGTCAGTATAACATGTAGATGACAGGCGTCGCTCTTAGAATCTGCACACTTCACTTATTTGATGTATGGTAAGGTCAGGCAGCACTGCGCATTAGTCGGCGGGTGCTCAGTCTTGCGGATGTAATCTCAAAAGCTGCACAACAAAGAAAAACCGGCACTCCAATTTTCTTTGCTCAAAAGGATTTATTGGTCACTCATAAGACGCGCGTTTCGACACTCACAGGTGTCTTTTTTAAAAAAAAAAGTGAACAGCAGTATACAGTACAGATCAAAAGTTTGGACACACCTTCTCATTCAAAGAGTTTTCTTTATTTTCATGACTATGAAAATTGTAGATTTACACTGAAGGCATCAAACTATGAATTAACACATGTGGAATTATATACATAACAAAAAAGTGTGAAACAACTGAAAATATGTCATGTTCTAGGTTCTTCAAAGTAGCCACCTTTTGCTTTGATTACTGCTTTGCACACTCTTGGCATTCTCTTGCTGAGCTTCAAGAGGTAGTCACTAGAAATGGTCTTCCAACAGTCTTGAAGGAGTTCTCAGAGATCCTTAGCACTTGTTGGCCCTTTTGCCTTCACTCTGCGGTCCAGCTCACCCCAAACCATCTCGATTGGGTTCAAGTCCGGTGACTGTGGAGGCCAGGTCATCTAGCACAGCACCCCATCACTCTCCTTCATGGTCAAATAGCCCTTACACAGCCTGGAGGTGTGTTTGTCCTGTTGAAAAAGAAATGATGGTCCAACTAAACGCAAACCGGATGGAATAGCATGCCGCTGCAAGATGCTGTGGTAGCCATGCTGGTTCAGTATGCCTTCAATTTTGAATAAATCCCTAACAGTGTCACCAGCAAAGCACCCCTCACCATCACACCTCCTCCTCCATGCTTCACGGTGGGAACCAAGCATGTAGAGTCCATCCGTTCACCTTTTCTGCGTCACACAAAGACACGGTGGTTGGAACCAAAGATCTCAAATTTGGATTCATCGGACCAAAGCACAGATTTCCACTGGTCTATTTTCCATTCCTTGTGTTCTTTAGCCCAAACAAGCCTCTTCTGCTTGTTGCCTGTCCTTAGCAGTGGTTTCCTAGCAGATATTCTACCATGAAGGCCTGATTCACACAGTCTCCTCTTAACAGTAGTTCTAGAGATGTGTCTGCTGCTAGAACTCTGTGTGGCATTGACCTGGTCTCTAATCTGAGCTGCTGTTAACCTGCAATTTCTGAGGCTGGTGACTCGGATGAACTTATCCTCCGCAGCAGAGGTGACTCTTGGTCTTCCTTTCCTGGGGCGGTCCGCATGTGAGGCAGTTTCTTTGTAGCGCTTGATGGTTTTTGTGACTGCACTTGGGGACACTTTCAAAGTTTTACCAATTTTTCGGACTGACTGACCTTCATTTCTTAAAGTAATGATGGCCACTCGTTTTTCTTTACTTAGCTGCTTTTTTCTTGCCATAATACAAATTCTAACAGTCTTTTCAGTAGGACTATGAGCTGTGTATCCACCTGACTTCTCCACAACGCAACTGATGGTCACAACCCCATTTATAAGGCAAGAAATCCCACTTATTAAACCTGACAGGGCACACCTGTGAAGTGAAAACCATTTCAGGTAACTACCTCTTGAAGCTCATCAAGAGAATGCCAAGACTGTGCAAAGCAGTAATCAAAGCAAAAGGTGGCTACTTTGAAGAACCTAGAATATGACATATTTTCAGTTGTTTCACACTTTTTTGTTATGTATATAATTCCACATGTGTTAATTCATAGTTTTGATGCCTTCAGTGTGAATCTATAATTTTCATAGTCATGAAAATAAAGAAAACTCTTTGAATGAGAAGGTGTGTCCAAACTTGTGGTCTGTACTGTATGTGAAAGCACAAACAACAAACCTAAAGGGCTTCTGTCACCCCCAAAAGTCCTTCTTTTTTTGGGGCTAATTAAAATCCTTATACAGCGATTTTTCAATATATAGTGTTGTTACCCTTTTCTGTTGGCTAGTTAAAAACCGCACTTTTATAATATGTAAATTACCTCTCGTTTTTTTTAAAGGAGGATGCGGCGGCTACCAGCAAGTAACCGCCCTACTTGCTGGTAGAGAGGTAATTTACATATTAGTAATTAGTATAGTGTGGTTTTTAAAGAAACTAGCCAACAGAAAAGGGTAACAGCACTATATATTGAAAAATCGCAGTATAAGGATTTTAATTAGCCTAAAAAAAAAAAAAAAAGACTTTTGGGGGGTGACAGAAGCCCTTCAAATAGCCTGCCCATAGTCATGTGATGATGACATCACACTGCCAATGGTCATGTGATGATGACATCACGTTGCCGGGGAGACATGTCAACAACAGTATAAGTAGACATCTCTTGTTTAATCTTCACAGAGATGACGTCCTGAAGGATAAGTTTCAATTGCACTGCAAAGAGAACAATGTTGCCAAAAAAGAAACATATTTTATATGCACATCCATGATCCATGATGTATTGTATCAAATATACCCATGAATTTAAATAGCCCGCCCATGGTCATGTGCCCATGGTCATGTGATAATGACATCACATTGCCGGGGAGACATATCAACAACAGTGAAAATAGACGCCTCTTGTTTAGTCTTCGCAGAGATGACGTCCTAAAGGGTAAGTTACAATTGCACTGCAGAAAAAACTGTGTTGCAAAAAGGGACATATATTATATACACATCCATGATTCATGGTGTATTATGACAAATGTGCTAATTACTGACAATCGCAACATAGTGTGGCCAGGAGGGAGAGAGGTAAGACATGTAAAAAAAAGGAAGGATCTTACAGGAAGCTATTAATGGCGTAATCCCGATTTAACCCCTTAGGAGCCAATGTCTGTAAACGATGGATCCAAAAAGCTTTTCGTATGAGCAATATTTCTGTCCGATTCCCACCCCGTCTAGGTAGACTAATTTCTTCAAGGATCTGAAAGCGAAGTTGTGAGACATTGTGTCGTTGTTGATCAAAATGTTGGGGAATTGGGAGTAGTAAATTCTTATTGCGTATGGTGGATTTGTGATTCCCAAAGCGATCCTTCATGCACATGGTGGTTTCACCCACGTAACAGAGACCGCAGGGGCACTTCAACATGTAAACAACAAACAATGACATTTTTTGCAAATGGCGGGGCGGCCTAGAAACCCTGCAAGAATTTACCCATCACATTAACAACATCTGACCCAAGTTAAACTTCACACTGCACTGGGATCCCCTCAAAATATCCTTTTTGGATACCTGGGTGATAAAAGGTACTGATGGCAGGTACACCAAGGAAACTGACCGCAATAGACTACTTAGCTATGACAGCAACCATCCACCAGCAGTGAAAAAATCCTTACCCTATTCCCAATTCAGTAGAGTTAACAGGATTGTCAGTGACCCCACAACCCGTCAAACACGATTGTAAGAGATGGCTGACAAATTCAAACAAAGCGGATACCCCAGCTCAGTGCTACTACAGCAAAGAGCTAATATTCACAGTACTGAAACAATAACAAAAGATACCACTTCCAAAAGACTCCCGTTTTTGGTAAAGTATCACCCATGGATTAACCACATCAGATCCATCATGTACAAACATTGGAATGTAGTTAAGTCCTCTTACCCCACTGTTACAGAACTCCAGAATCCCCTGATGATCTGTTATAAAGGGGCAAGCAACATAAGAGACTTGATAATTAGGGCCGAAATAGGCAGCAATAAAACAAATATCAAAGGACACTTGCCATTGTCAAAAAGGGCACCTTCCCATGTCTCAACTGTATCCATTGCTCAAGTGCCATTAGAGGGGCATATGTCTCACACCCCAACACAGGTGAACAAATTCCTATTAAGGGACACTTCACATGTGACAGCACGTTTTTTGTCTACCTGTTGAAGTGCCCCTGCGGTCTCTGTTACGTGGGTGAAACCACCATGGGCATGAAGGATCGTTTTGGGAATCACAAATCCACCATACGCAATAAGAATTTACTACTCCCAATTCCCCAACATTTTGATCAATAACAACACAATGTCTCACAACTTTGCTTTCAGATCCTTGAAGAAGTTAGTCTACCTAGACGGGGTGGGAATCGGACAGAAATATTGCTCATACGCGAAACTTTTTGGATCCATTGTTTACAGACATTGGCTCCTAAGGGGTTAAATCGGGATTACGTCATTAATAGATTCCTGTAAGAGCCTTTCTTTTTTTAACATGTCTTACCTCTCTCCCTCCTGGCCACACTATGTTGCGATTGTCAGTAATTAGCACATTTGTCATAATACACCATGAATCATGGATGTGTATATAATATATGTCCCTTTTTGCAACACAGTTTTTTCTGCAGTGCAATTGTAACTTACCCTTTAGGACGTCATCTCTGCGAAGACTAAACAAGAGGCGTCTATTTACACTGTTGTTATGTCTGCCTGGCAATGTGATGCCATCATCACATGACATTGGGTAAATTTGTTACAATACATCATGGATCATGGATGTGCATATAATATATGATTCTTTTTTTGCAACATTGTTCTCTTTGCAGTGCAATTGAAACTTATCCTTCAGGACGTCATCTCTGTGAAGATTAAACAAGAGATGTCTACTTATACTGTTGTTGACATGTCTCCCCGGCAACGTGATGTCATCATCACATGACCATTGGCAGTGTGATGTCATCGTCACATGACCTTGGGCGGGCTATTTAAGTTTGTTTGTTTGTGTTTTCACATGTACTGCTGCTCACTTTTTGTTTGAAAAAGAAACCTGTGAGTGTCGAAATGCGTGCCACATGAGTGACCAATAAATCCTTTTGAGCAAAGAAAATTTGAGTGCCGGTTTTTCTTCAATTAACTTAATTGGGCAGTTACGGGGCCCAAACTGACCAAATACAGTAACTCAAGTGTGAACTCAGCCTTACAAGTCAATGTTAGCGCCAGGTATAAAGAACTGCGCAGAGGCCCAAGATCCTACTATAGCGTGAAAGAGCGCTCTCCTTTTACACTAATTCACTGATTCCACATGGATTTCTACATAACTTGTTCTATTAAACGCTTATACAAGTAGAGCCCTCCCGACTGCTCAGTTTTGCCCTAATGCATTCTGAATGTAAAAGGATCAGCTCAGAATGCATTAGTTTGCCTCCGATCAGTCTCCATTCCACTCTGATGGCGGACACCATAATTCTGCTTGCAGCGTTTTGCTGTCTGCTTGACGAAACTGAGCCAAACCATCCTGGCACACAATTTAAGTCAATGGGGATGGATCCGTTTTCTTTGACACAATCTGGCACAATAGAAAACGGATCCGTCTTCCATTGACTTTCAATAGGGTTCATGATGGATTTGTCTTGGCTATGTTACAGATAATACAAACAAATCTGTTCATGACGGATGCTTGCGATTGTATTATTGTAACAGATCAGTTTTTGCAGATCCATGATGGATCCGCCCAAAACGCGAGTGTGAAATATGTCTCAGCTGAAAAAAGAAAAATAATAAAAAAAAAATTATGAAAAAACAAAAATAAAAAATACCACATTCAATGGCAATATCACATTTTAGGTTGGATGAGCAATTGGTCCACTGATAGTCTTTTGAACAGCAGAAATTCGTGCAGCTGCCGTCAAATACTTTTAGCAGAAATCCCGTCAAATCGTTAATATCTATCGTGCATACAACCACAGTTGCGTTACATTTGCATATTAAAATACGATTTATAAGTTCAGGGAAAGGATAGGGAGGAATCATTTCACAGCATCCTAATGCAGGGAGAGACATCTGAAGTCGCTTGGGACAGTGCTAGAAAAACTTAATTGTGAAAAAAAAAATGCGATTTACAAGTGCAGGGAAACATTATTTGGGGATCCAAATAGCCATTATACAGCTCTGGCATTCCAGCAATTTGTTCTTGTTATTGTGGTGCAAGTGCTATGTTGAAAAGCCTTTAGTGGCTTACAGTCAGGTCCATAAATATTGGGATATCAACGCAATTCTAAGATTTTTGGCTCTATACACAGTGGGTTTGAAATGAAACAAACTAGATGTGCTTTAACTGCAGACTGTCAGCTTTAATTTGTTGGTATTTACATCCAAATCATGTGAGCGGTGTAGGAATTACAACAGTTTGCATATGTGCCTCTCACTTGTTAAGGGGCCAAAAGTAATAGGACAATTGACTTCTCAGCTGTTCCATGGCAAGGTGTGTGTTATTCCCTCATTATCTCAATTACAATGAGCAGATAAAAGGTCCAGAGTTCATTTCAAGTGTGCTATTTGCATTTGGAATCTGTTGCTGTCAACTCTCAAGATGAGATCCAAAGAGCTGTCACTATCAATGAAGCAAGCCATCATTAGGCTGAAAAAACAAAACAAACCCATCAGAGGGATAGCAAAAACATTAGACGTGGCCGAAACAACTGTTTGGAACATTCTTAAAAAGAAGGAATGCACCGGTGAGCTCAGCAACACCAAAAGACCTGGAAGACCACGGAAAACAACTGTGGTGGATGGCCAAATAATTATTTCCCTGGTGAAGAAAACATCCTTCGCATCAGTTGGCCAGATCAAGAACACTCTCCAGGAGGTAGGTGTATGTGTGTCAATAATCAAGAGAGGACTTCACCAGAGTGAATACAGAGGGTTCACCACAAGATGTAAATCATTGGTGAGCCTAAAAAAAACAGGAGGGCCAGATTAGAGTTTGCCAAACAACATCTAAAAAAGCCTTCACAGTTATAGAACATCATCCTATGGATGATGAGACCAAGATCAACTTGTACCAGAGTGATGCGAAGAGAAGAGTATGGAGAAGGAAAGGAACTGCTCATGATCCTAAGCATACCACCTCATCAGTGAAGCATGGTGGTGGTAGTGTCATGGCATGGGCATGTATGGCTGCCAGTGAAACTGGTTCTTTTGTATTTATTGATGATGCGACTACTGACAAAAGCGGCAGCATGAATTCTGAAGTGTTTCAGGCAATATTATCTGCTCATATTCAGCCAAATACTTCAGAACTCATTGTATGGCACTTCACAGTGCAGATGGACAATGACCCAAAGCATACTTCAAAAGCAACCAAAGAGTTTTTATAGGGAAAGAAGTGGAATGTTATGCAATGGCCAAGTCAATCACCTGACCTGAATCCAATTGAGCATGCATTTCACTTGCTGAAGACAAAACTGACGGGAAAATGCCCCAAGAATAAGCAGGAGCTGAAGACAGTTGCAGTAGAGGCCTGGCGGAGCATCACCAGGGATGAAACCCAGCGTCTGGTGATGTCTATGCGTTCCAGACTTCAGGCTGTAATTGACCGCAAAGGATTTGCAACCAAGTATTAAAAAGTAAAAGTTTGATTTAAAAACTTTTTTAAAAGTTCACTTCTGCAGTTATATGTGGTGAAAGCGTTCAGTATCCTATTTCAGTACAAAAAGGAAAAAATATACGCACTTCACTGTTGCATTTATTTGTGAAAGAGTTTAGTAGCCTATTTTAGTACAAAAAAGAAAAATATATACGCATTTCACTTTTGTAGTTATATGTGTCCTATTTCAGTACAAAAAGGAAAAAAATATGCGCACTTCACTGGTGCATTTATTTCAGCTAAAAGCGTTTAGTGGCCTATTTCAGTACAAAAAGAAAAATATATTCTCTGTTCACTTCTGCATTTATTTCTGCTAAAAGCGTTTACTGGCCTATTTCCGTACAGAAAGAAAAAAATATATGCACTTTACTGGTGCATTTATTTTTGCTAAAAATGTTTACTGGCCTATTCCAGTACAAAAAGAAAAATACATTCTCAGTTAAATTCTGCAATTATATGTGTTGAAATAGTACAGACAGAAAAATATATACGCACTTCACTGGTGCATTTATTTCTGAAAAAAAGCATTTACTGGCCTATTTCAGTACAAAAAGAAAAATATTTTTGTCGTTTTTAGGGGTGTTTTAATTTGCTTTTAATTTATTTAGTTCAGCTAAAAGTATGTCAGACAGAGAAGTGCCAGGCCATTCACAGAGGAGAGGCAGATGTATAAATGTTTCTGGCGCAGGCAGAGGTCGCAGCAGAGTAAGGGGGCGTGGCAGAAGTCGCAGCGAGAGGCCTGAGCTCCCAGTGTTATCTAGTGGTCGTGTCTTGACCAGCAACCCAGCGGTTCTTGATTGGTAAACTCGGTCAACCACTTCATGCCAAGTGACATCAGACACCCCCAGCCAACAGTCGGTGGGTTCGTCAGAGATAACCATTAGTTGGCATGGCCCGGGAACAGGCCCTGTGCCCTCACCTGTCCTCAACCTTCCTCTGTCCTTTTCTGTTCCCTCACCGCGAGAAGTATTATATGCTGTAAGCTCAGCTCCACTTTTCAGCGAGGAAGAGCTACTAGAGGACAGTCAGCAGCTTCTGCCCAGCCAAGATCTGGAGGAGATATCTGCCGCTTCCTCCGCTAGGCGGGCAAGTAGTGATGAGGAGATTGGCGTGGGAGGTGGTGTTGTGAGTGGTCAGGCTCCTGACCCAGAGACCGTTGAGGACATCACTGATGTGCAGACACTACTCGATGATGATGAAGCCGATTGCACTTGGGAGCCAGGTGCAGAAGGGGCTTCATCATCATCAGGATAAGAAGGTGCAGCTTGCCTATAAGGCAGTAGCTGAGCCAGCAAGGTGGTAGCATGGCTAGGAGTCAGCAGGGTGGCAGCAGTTGCAGGTCTGGAGCCAAACGTGCCCGGGTAAGACCACCTGCTTCGCACCAGCCTACCTGCCTGGGAAGTAGTGGTGCAGGGGTTCACGGAGGCAGCAGCGGTGGCAGTCAATAAGTACAGACTGTTGTGGGGAAAATCACCTACTGGGCGTGCATACAACCACAGTTGCGTTACATTTGCATATTAAAATACGATTTATAAGTTCAGGGAAAGGATAGGGAGGAATCATTTCACAGCATCCTAATGCAGGGAGAGACATCTGAAGTCGCTTGGGACAGTGCTAGAAAAACTTAATTGTGAAAAAAAAAATGCGATTTACAAGTGCAGGGAAACATTATTTGGGGATCCAAATAGCCATTATACAGCTCTGGCATTCCAGCAATTTGTTCTTGTTATTGTGGTGCAAGTGCTATGTTGAAAAGCCTTTAGTGGCTTACAGTCAGGTCCATAAATATTGGGATATCAACGCAATTCTAAGATTTTTGGCTCTATACACAGTGGGTTTGAAATGAAACAAACTAGATGTGCTTTAACTGCAGACTGTCAGCTTTAATTTGTTGGTATTTACATCCAAATCATGTGAGCGGTGTAGGAATTACAACAGTTTGCATATGTGCCTCTCACTTGTTAAGGGGCCAAAAGTAATAGGACAATTGACTTCTCAGCTGTTCCATGGCAAGGTGTGTGTTATTCCCTCATTATCTCAATTACAATGAGCAGATAAAAGGTCCAGAGTTCATTTCAAGTGTGCTATTTGCATTTGGAATCTGTTGCTGTCAACTCTCAAGATGAGATCCAAAGAGCTGTCACTATCAATGAAGCAAGCCATCATTAGGCTGAAAAAACAAAACAAACCCATCAGAGGGATAGCAAAAACATTAGACGTGGCCGAAACAACTGTTTGGAACATTCTTAAAAAGAAGGAATGCACCGGTGAGCTCAGCAACACCAAAAGACCTGGAAGACCACGGAAAACAACTGTGGTGGATGGCCAAATAATTATTTCCCTGGTGAAGAAAACATCCTTCGCATCAGTTGGCCAGATCAAGAACACTCTCCAGGAGGTAGGTGTATGTGTGTCAATAATCAAGAGAGGACTTCACCAGAGTGAATACAGAGGGTTCACCACAAGATGTAAATCATTGGTGAGCCTAAAAAAAACAGGAGGGCCAGATTAGAGTTTGCCAAACAACATCTAAAAAAGCCTTCACAGTTATAGAACATCATCCTATGGATGATGAGACCAAGATCAACTTGTACCAGAGTGATGCGAAGAGAAGAGTATGGAGAAGGAAAGGAACTGCTCATGATCCTAAGCATACCACCTCATCAGTGAAGCATGGTGGTGGTAGTGTCATGGCATGGGCATGTATGGCTGCCAGTGAAACTGGTTCTTTTGTATTTATTGATGATGCGACTACTGACAAAAGCGGCAGCATGAATTCTGAAGTGTTTCAGGCAATATTATCTGCTCATATTCAGCCAAATGCTTCAGAACTCATTGTATGGCACTTCACAGTGCAGATGGACAATGACCCAAAGCATACTTCAAAAGCAACCAAAGAGTTTTTATAGGGAAAGAAGTGGAATGTTATGCAATGGCCAAGTCAATCACCTGACCTGAATCCAATTGAGCATGCATTTCACTTGCTGAAGACAAAACTGACGGGAAAATGCCCCAAGAATAAGCAGGAGCTGAAGACAGTTGCAGTAGAGGCCTGGCGGAGCATCACCAGGGATGAAACCCAGCGTCTGGTGATGTCTATGCGTTCCAGACTTCAGGCTGTAATTGACCGCAAAGGATTTGCAACCAAGTATTAAAAAGTAAAAGTTTGATTTAAAAACTTTTAAAAAAAGTTCACTTCTGCAGTTATATGTGGTGAAAGCGTTCAGTATCCTATTTCAGTACAAAAGGGAAAAAATATACGCACTTCACTGTTGCATTTATTTGTGAAAGAGTTTAGTAGCCTATTTTAGTACAAAAAAGAAAAATATATACGCATTTCACTTTTGCAGTTATATGTGTCCTATTTCAGTACAAAAAGGAAAAAAATATGCGCACTTCACTGGTGCATTTATTTCAGCTAAAAGCGTTTAGTGGCCTATTTCAGTACAAAAAGAAAAATATATTCTCTGTTCACTTCTGCATTTATTTCTGCTAAAAGCGTTTACTGGCCTATTTCCGTACAGAAAGAAAAAAATATATGCACTTTACTGGTGCATTTATTTTTGCTAAAAATGTTTACTGGCCTATTCCAGTACAAAAAGAAAAATACATTCTCAGTTAAATTCTGCAATTATATGTGTTGAAATAGTACAGACAGAAAAATATATACGCACTTCACTGGTGCATTTATTTCTGAAAAAAAGCATTTACTGGCCTATTTCAGTACAAAAAGAAAAATATTTTTGTCGTTTTTAGGGGTGTTTTAATTTGCTTTTAATTTATTTAGTTCAGCTAAAAGTATGTCAGACAGAGAAGTGCCAGGCCATTCACAGAGGAGAGGCAGATGTATAAATGTTTCTGGCGCAGGCAGAGGTCGCAGCAGAGTAAGGGGGCGTGGCAGAAGTCGCAGCGAGAGGCCTGAGCTCCCAGTGTTATCTAGTGGTCGTGTCTTGACCAGCAACCCAGCGGTTCTTGATTGGTAAACTCGGTCAACCACTTCATGCCAAGTGACATCAGACACCCCCAGCCAACAGTCGGTGGGTTCGTCAGAGATAACCATTAGTTGGCATGGCCCGGGAACAGGCCCTGTGCCCTCACCTGTCCTCAACCTTCCTCTGTCCTTTTCTGTTCCCTCACCGCGAGAAGTATTATATGCTGTAAGCTCAGCTCCACTTTTCAGCGAGGAAGAGCTACTAGAGGACAGTCAGCAGCTTCTGCCCAGCCAAGATCTGGAGGAGATATCTGCCGCTTCCTCCGCTAGGCGGGCAAGTAGTGATGAGGAGATTGGCGTGGGAGGTGGTGTTGTGAGTGGTCAGGCTCCTGACCCAGAGACCGTTGAGGACATCACTGATGTGCAGACACTACTCGATGATGATGAAGCCGATTGCACTTGGGAGCCAGGTGCAGAAGGGGCTTCATCATCATCAGGATAAGAAGGTGCAGCTTGCCTATAAGGCAGTAGCTGAGCCAGCAAGGTGGTAGCATGGCTAGGAGTCAGCAGGGTGGCAGCAGTTGCAGGTCTGGAGCCAAACGTGCCCGGGTAAGACCACCTGCTTCGCACCAGCCTACCTGCCTGGGAAGTAGTGGTGCAGGGGTTCACGGAGGCAGCAGCGGTGGCAGTCAATAAGTACAGACTGTTGTGGGGAAAATCACCTACTGGGCGGTGTTGCAGTTTTTTTGTTAAGCTTCTGGAGGAGGTTAACATGGCCATATGTAAAATATGTGGGCAGAAGGTGAAGCGTGGCCAGGGTGCCAATGTTGACACCACGGCCCTGCGTCAACATATGCAGCATCACAATAAAGTGGCTTGGGAGAACTGTGGCTCCAATGTGGTGGTCCAACCTGCTGCGGCAACTGCTGCATCAACCAGTGGCACACACCCGGATTCAGGCAGTCAAGGCTCTACTACCTCAGCCGAAGGGAGCTGTCTGTCCTTACCATATTCTGCTGGTCCAGATGCTCCTGTTTCTCCTATTCCGCGTCATTCATTCTGTCAGCAATCGATCACCAAAGAGATTGCCAAGAGACAGAAGTATGAGTGCACGCATCCAATGGCGCAGAAGCTGAACGTACTCATGTCCAAGTTGCTGGTTCTGCAGTCCCTCCCTTTCCAAGTGGTGGACTCTGCACCTTTCAGAGATCTGATGGCTTGTGACAAGCCGAAATGGAGAGTAACATTGTGTCAGCACTGCGTCAAGTAAGGCTGAGCCATGTGATCTGCATGGCACACATGTTCAATCTGGCTGTCAAGCGGTTCCTGAAGTCTTCCACCCATCTGCAAGACATCCTAAAAATGGGCAGGAAACTGCATGCACTTCAGCCACTTGTACACCGCAAAGCAGAGCTGCAGCTGCAGAACGGCATCCCCCAAAATAGGCTAATATGTGACGTTTCCACCCATTGGAATTCCACCCTCCATATGTTGGTACTCCCCTGTGTAACTTCGATGTTAGCCAGTGGCAGCTTATGAGTGACACCTGCCATTTGCTCAGGCCCTTTGAGGATGCCACGTTATTTGTTAGTCTCCAGGAATAAATGACATCATTCCACTGCTTTATGTCCTGGAACAGATGGTGGTAACAATGGCTGGTCAGGGGACTGAAGATGTGGTGCCTAGATCTCATGGAAACTTGAGCCCTGTGGGGGCTGTGGGGGCTGAACTGGAAAAGGAGGAGGGGGGTGGAGGACATTGGAGCACAGGCAATGTGTAGCAAAATGGGTGGTTTTTACACTCAGGTGACAGGAGAGGAGGAGCAAGAGCAGCCAGAGGAGCTACAGGACGATGAGGAAAATGAGGCAGAGGACCCAGACACACCATGGCAGTAAGCAGTAGAGATGGCGGCAGGGACTCAGTTGCACATATGGCCCGATGCATGCTCACTTGCTTGCGTAATGACAGCCAAATTGTCACCATCTGGCTCTCCACCTTGTTGGACCCTTGCTACCTGTCCAGAATGCGTGCACGCATACTTCTGTCTCTTGGCAATCTCTTTGGTGATCGATTGCTGACAGAATGAATGACGTTTCCTGCCAGAGCGAGGACAAACTTAACTACTACAATGACATCCTATGTAATCAGTTTGTCGCTGCCTATCAGTGCCATCGTTCATTCTCTCACAGGTCTGACCAGGGGGGTCCTCTGCACTCATGTTCCACTGCCATGGCTGCTGGGGAGGAGTGGAGTGACAGGAGCAATACCAGCTCCATCAGAAGCACCCTTAGTCTACAGTTGCTGATGAGTAGCTTTCTTCACCCACATAGTGAAGAAACTACTCACCACCAGCAGCAGCAGGTAGACCTGAGCAGGATCTGAACCAGCAGGTGGTGGCATACTTGGAAAGCACCCTGCCAACCTACATTGAAGATCCGCTGGACTACTGGGCAGATAAACTGGATTTGTGGCTGCAACTAGCAGAGTTTGCTCTGGAAAATCTGTCCTGCCCGGCCACTAGTGTGGCATCAGAGTGGGTGCTTAGTGCGGTGGGGGTCATAGTTACCCTAAGGAGAACTCTCCTGTTCACCCAATATGTGGAGAGACTGACCTTTGTCAAGATGAATCAGGCGTGGATCAACCAGGATTTCCAACCACCAATTCCTGATGCATTAAACTAGATCATCCATGGCACCACACCAACACTTTGATAAAAGAGACCGGTTTCTTCTGACTAAGTGCCTCAGCTACTTCTCTGATGCTGCCTGCAACCCGCATGATGCTACCAATCTGATGCCAAGTGCTCCTTCTTTCACCCACCTTCATCAGTGGGTACTAGTATTACCACCCACCGCCCCACTCTGTCATCGGGGTCACTCTGTTGTCCCCTAATTCAGCTGCTGCTGCCATCTCCAGACTATGTCACCTTGCCACTCTGTGGTATCCTCCTGCTGCTGCTGCTGCCATCTTTACACTATGTCACCCTGCCACTCTCTGGTATCCTCCTGCTGCTGCTACCATCTCCACACTATGTCAACTTGCCACTCTGTGGTATCCTCCTGATGCTGCTGCTGTCGCCACCTCTAGACTCTG
This sequence comes from Bufo gargarizans, assembly GCF_014858855.1. Taxonomy (NCBI): domain Eukaryota; kingdom Metazoa; phylum Chordata; class Amphibia; order Anura; family Bufonidae; genus Bufo; species Bufo gargarizans. Next base: position 258,956,408 of record NC_058083.1, read on the forward strand.
TCATTGTGCAACTCTGTGGCCTCCTCCTGATGCTGCTGCTGCTGTCACCACCTTCACACTCTGTCATTGGGCCACTCTGTGGTCTCCTCATGCTGCTTCCACCTCATCAATATGTCTTAGGTCCACTCTGTGGACTTCTCATGCTGTTTCTCCACCCTCCCCACTTCATGAATGGGCCACTATTTAGTCTTTTGGCCTGGCTGACATCATGATTTATGTGACCTGTCTTCTGATCTCTCAGAAGGAAGGAAAAATTAGACCTAAAACAGATCCTGTCTGTGTAGCAGCTATAAGGCGTGTATGGTCCCATCATAAGTGGCTTATGATTTGGGTACAAAACACAGAAGACATGCAAATATTCCATTCACATGTCATCTCTGTTTTACATCCACTCCTGTTTTTGTTTTTTTTGCATTAGCAATACTGATGGATTATTGAGCAAATGCTGATGAGTAAAGGCATATGCTCCACAGACAGGATCCGTTTTTTGTGAGTTATTGTTCTGACGGGTCAGATGAAGGGCAAATTAATCAGTGACGTCAACACAAACTTATTGCTGACACCCTCTATACTCTGTGGGGGGGGGGGGCTCTACTTGTATAAGCATTTAATAGAACAGGTTCTGATGACATCTACTGGAATCAGCTGGTGACTGTGTAGAAGTAGTGTGCTTCATCTCGGCACTAACATCAACCTGTAAGGCTAAGTTATTTGGTCATTTCTGGATCCGTGACTGCCCTAATAAGTGAAGTGTGCAGTGATTCTAAGAGTGACGCCTGTCATCTGCATGCCATACGGACTCACAATATTATTTCACTACCAAAGCAGACTCCCTATGCGTGTTACTGCAAGAAACAGTGTTCTACACCACTATAAAGACTCTCAGCAGCCAGGAAATAGCCGTTTTTTAATGTAATTCATTGTGAATATATTTGGATTCGGCGAATTGGCGAACCAAATTTTATAAAAATTCGCTCATCTCTACTCTACAGCTTCAAACGCGAGACTACCATCATTTTATAGACAATCGTCTTGGCTATCTCATACATAAATTGGACTTGCACATAGTTAGTTATGCAGATTCTTTTCATGTTACTGCATTGTTTCTGTTTTAATGTTTATTATTTTGTTAGTATTTTGTAAATCCACCTTTGGCTTTCAACACTGCCTAAATCCTTCTGGGCATGCTCTTGATCAGATTCAATCATGTCTTGACCAAAATCTGCTTCTACGCGTTTCCAATGTTGGTGCATACTGGTCGACTCACTTCGGTACAAATACAATTCTTAAACTTTACCCACAAGTGTTCAATTGGGTTGATGTCTGGGTACTGTGGGGGCCAATCCAGCACCTATGCTTCATTGTCATTGAACCATTTATTCACCAATCTTGACATGTGCTTCAGGTCGTTGTCATGCTGGAACACTATGTCATCCTATCAATTTCGTATCTTGTAGGATACTCACATATAGCTTAGCATTGAGACCGCCATCGATCCTGGTCAAGTATCTAGGCCTTTGGCTGTGAAACAACCTCATATCATCAGCCTTTCTCCAAGGAACTTGACAGTTCCTTAAATTCTTTGATCTGTTAGCCCCCTTTTCCCTTGTTTTTTCCAGACCCATTTGCACCCATGAGAACCCAGTCTATTGACTTTCATCTCATTGCTCCAAATCACCCATTTCCAATCGTCTACTGCCTACTGTTCGCACTTTTTTGGAATCTCGTGCCGACACTTCCTTTGACAATATTGAAATCGAGGCTTCTTCATCTTTTTTCGGGCCACTATTCCAGAATTGTGCAACACGTGTCGCACGGTGCTTTTATGGACATCTGTGATCTCACTATAATGAAGAATATGATCAAATGATGGTAGTCTCACATTTGAAGCTGTAGTGGATGGTGAGATATGGTGCCTGAAAGTCAAATGTTCAAAACATTGTTAACCTTTGGCTTCTCAGTTGTATCATACTGTAGCTTGCAAAGGGCAGATGTGCCCGAAAGGTCACTGATCATTATTACCTTTGGTGACCAAAGATTAGCAATAAATAACCCTTTGAGTGAGGTCTCTCATTTTGGATTTCTTAAGACTAGGACAGTGATCTGTGATAGTGGATACCACTACCCACAAGACAAGATAGTGCTGCTTACAACTAGATATGATTGTACCTACTGTCAAAGCCTGCAGCGCAAAAATTCCATATGTCCTAATGGAAATTGTAGTTTGTTTAATCTAAACTTGAGTTTCCATATTTTAATTCATTTCTTTGGACTGGTGTCATTATTTCAAGGCTACAGGATGATAAATAATCCCACTTGATGTAAGGTTGTGGAGATATATGTTAAATTAGATTTATTTTGACCATTTAAAGAATGAGACTATTGAAAATGCCTAATATGTTCACACAATGATAGTAGCCCTTAAGATATTTTACTGCTGACTTATTATACTGCATGAATTTCTATGAATATAGAGAACCTGACAGTTAATGAAGGAGATTATACAGTAATTTCCATGTGCTTTGACTGTTTCATTTGTATTGTCGAGTTATTATACGAGAGGCCAAAAAATACAAATATATGTAGAGCATGAAACTGTTAACATGTGACATTTATTTCCAATCCCATTTATCATACATCAATTATGCTATAGAGATTGTCCTCTTAGTCAGTCTGTATATGATGAAACAAATAAAAAGCCTGTTGTTCTGGAGACTGTGGCACATTCTAAATCAAATGTCATGACTTTATGTTACAGGAGCCACATCATTCTACAGTCTTGGAATAAAATAATTACTTGGCAAACTGCCACATACACATAGCTTTATTCCCAAGGTGTAAGGTAATTGTGTCCAGAAAGACATTATAAAATAGCACCTGAAAACTATGTTTCGGGCTGTTCACAATACTTTCTTAAAGTGGGAATGGTAATATGAGTGTACCACATATGATTTTCATTTCGGCGCTAGGACACTGTTAGGATCAGCAAGGGAGCAATTCTTTCCTCTTTAACTTCGAATTAGATAGATTTGTAGGGCTTCAACCTCTAAAAACTTTCCAATGCTGACCCTTTCTGCAAGAGAGCCAGGATGTTTTCTGAAATGTGGACAACATATTGCCTAGTTATGATAGAGCATTACAAATCTTTTCGCCTGGATTACATGTTAAAGTACAAAATCTACTTTTCAAAAACATCTGTCAAATTCTTATCACGTCAATCTAACCCCAGTGGTCTCTACCAATTACTTTAGCAAAGGCATTTTTTTTCCTTTTCTGAAACTATGAGACCAACAGGAGCCAAGTGGTAATAACGTCCACCTTCTTTCAAGCATCCTCAACAATTGGAATTTCTGACATCTCTTTATGACATTTATAAATTCTTTCAAACTGGATTTACATTTGTACATGTTTTCTATTACATTGCTAAAGGGAATCTGTCACCCCAATTTTGGACCATTAGCTACAGTAATACATGAGTACTACTGCTAAAATGGAGCCCTGATCATTATTTTTTTATTTTCCTACTGCCCCCTGATCCCCCACTGTCAGTGCTCAGAGCTATTTTGAAATACCATACATTATCAGGACTCCTGTCAATGCTCTCCATTATTTTACAAGAGCACAGTGTGTATTTTAGTGCAGCTATGAGCGCTGGCAAAACCAACTGGGCCAACAGTTTTGTCAGGATCTTGAAATTTACAATTTTTGCATTTTCACTTTTCACTACCTGCCTTCCTGGAGCCATCGGTTATTTTGTTGTGCACCTTACATAGGCATATGAAGGCTTGCTCTTTGCGGGTCAAGTTGCACTTTCTAATGGCACCACTTATTACTGCATACAATCTAGTGGGAAGTTAAAACAAAAATCAAAATAGTATGAAATTGGTAGAAAAAAAAGCAACTCCATCATAGTTTGATGGGTTTCATTTTTAGGGTGTTCCCTATGAGGTAAAACTGACCAGTCACCTTCATTCTTTGGGTCAGTATGATTACAGCAATACCACATTAATGATTTAAAAAATATATATATATATATATTTGCATTGCCATATTCTGAACCTCCTAACCTTTTGAATGGTTACATATACGAAGCTGTGTGAGGACTCATTTCTTTGTGGGGTGGTCTGTAGTTTTTAATGATACCACTTTGAAGTGTGTGGCTTCTTAATCACTTTTTATTCTATTATTTTTTTTTTTTTTGGTAGGATGAATCAACAAAAACTGGCTTGATTTTTGTCAGTTATGGCGCTCACCATACAGAATAAAAACATTTATAATTTAATAGTATGGGTGCTTTGCAAATTATCTTTATTTTTTATTGTTTATTTGTATTATAGGGAAAAGGGTGTTTGGAATTTTTATATTTTCACATATTTTTTAAAAATGTTTTCAATTTTTTTTTACCATTTTTAAGTCCTCTTAGAGAACTTGAATATACGATCTTCAATTAGCATTACAATCTATTGTAAATTTGCTATTTTGCTGCCACTATAGGGCTCTATAGAAACTACAACTGTAATAGCCTTGATTTCTTCAGAGAGACTGAGGCTATAAGACAGAAATGATGGCTTCCCCGATCTCCACACAGAGAAGCCATTCCAGCTACGGGAGCTCAGTGCTCCCAGGGAGAATTGCATCATATGTCTTGGCCATGATCAAAGTCTGATCTTTACAACACATGTTTGTTTAAGTCTATCAGGAACTCAAGGTAACCTCTATACAGCTAAAGTCCTTTCTCACATTAGCTAATGTCCGGAGGACATTGAAGAACAATGGTGTGCATGGCAGGATTTCAAGAACAAAGCTGTTGCTCTTGAAAATGAACATTGCTATGCAGTTTGCTAAAGATCACCTGGGCAAATCAGAAGACTTATTAGAAATATGGTTTGTGGATGGATGAAACCAAAATATAACTTTTCATTTTAAATTAGGATCATTATTTTTGGATATAGGAAAACTGCACTGCATTCCAGCATAAAAACCTCATCCCATCTGAAAAACACAGTGGTATGGGCCTGTTTTGGACTTGCTTTGCTTCATCCGGACCATGGTAGTTTGTCATCGTTGATGAAAAAGTGAATTATAATTTATACCAGAAAATTCTAAATGAAAATCTCAAGAGAATGAGGGTCATGCGGCAAGACAATGACCCCAAGCACACAAGTTGCTCTGCCAAAATTTGAGATAACAATAAAAAATGTTTAGAATGGCCTTACCTTAATCTAATAGAAATGTTGTGGAAGGAGCTGAAGTGAGCAGTCCATGTGTGGAAACCCACCAAAATAATAAGTTGATGATGTTTTACATGGATTACAAAGGGCTAAAGTCCTCTAAGCCAATGTGCAGCACTAATCAACAAATACTAGAAATGTCTAGTTGCAGTTATTGCTGCACAAGGGGGTCACACCAGAAAGAAAAGGTTCACATACTTTTGCCACTCAGAGCCATTTGATACTGAATCATTTTCCTCTTCCTGAAGGGTTCACAAACTTGTATGCATAACTGTATAGTTGGCTTTCCCATCCATCTGCACACATATGCTTCAAAAATAAATGTTAAAAAGGACACAGTGCACTATTGAAAGTATTGCAGCTTTGATTTTTGCATTATTATATTGAATCAGTTTATTTTTTATTTCATATGCATACAATGTTCGTGAGCTAATCACTAATATTCTTAGAAATACTACTTTACCATTCTACAAAATGTCCCAAAACTGCCAAGTACTGAACTAATTATAAAAGGCTATTAAAAGAATGTGCTTCAGTTCATCATATGGCCATTTAAAAGATCACAGATCATGGATAAAAGCAGACTGGCCGGTACAAAGACAGTACAGATTCCTATCTTGTCAAATCTGATTGTCTTTATAATATTGTGGATAGGAGGTGTGCTGAGCAAGCACTGTGGTTTATGACTGATTTCTTTTGTCTTTGAAGCCAGTATAAATCGTATAGATCCTGTGGAAATAATTATAGATAAGTAAAAGCCTCTTAGAGTACATTGATTGAGAATAACTTAAACTTGATTCATGTCTCTTCATGTATTTTTCTGCTTTCCAATTGTCTAAAACACATAAAAGAGAACAAGGACAACACCATAATGACACCTATATAAAAATCTTGGGCAGTAAATGTAAATGCAGCTGTTTGAGGAATAAAATGCGTGCTTTGAGTTATTGATTTTTCTTAAAGTGATGTGCCCAGAAAGAAATGGGTGAAGAACACATAAAAATATACCTGTGAAGAAAATACAAAAGGGATTAAGATAACAATAAGGTATTATCAGCAATAGGAGTTCTTTCAGCCTATATAATAGCAGGGTTCATTCCTGACTTGGCATTCACTATGTTAGAATGTCTATGTTTAACCACCTACTGTATGTAATCAGACAGCTTAAAGATGACAAAAATGGACAAGGACACATCCCTGGTGAGTGACTTTTGTTCAACAAAGAACATTTTTTTACTTATTTACCTGGCAATATATTTTAACATGGTATGCTAATATACTCCCAATTGAAAAATTCCACGTTTTAATTTGGAACAGCATTGCAATTGTGGTAAATATGATAGAAAGACTTGAAACAATCTCTTCATAAGACTCAGCAGGATGAGTTGTATTTATTAATGTCATCATTTAATTTACTATAGCTTGTATTAGAAAATGGTGAAAAAATTATTTGTGGGCTGAAATAAAAAAACTAAACAACAATTAAGCCAAGTTTTTTGGGGTATTGATATAACGTCATTCACTGTGAGTTAAAAATGAAAATATGTCCTGATTATATTGGGGGATGTAAAAAGAAGTTAGTGAGTCAAACGTGACAAAAGGTGGAATTGTGATGGCAAGATGTTAAAAGCATTTTCAAAATGGCACGTTTTTGGCAAATTTAATCTGATGGTGATAGAAGAGTCTCAAAACACACTGTGCATCACAACTTGTTGAGGGTGGGGCTGCATGGCCACAGTCCTATCAAAGTGCCCTTGCTGATCCCTGTCCACCAATTAAACACCTACAATGAGTATGTGAGCATAAGAAGTGGACCATTGCGCAATAGATGAAGGTGTCTTGGTCTAATTAATCATGCTTTCTTTTACATCATGTGGACAGCTGTGCTTGGGAAATGCTGGAAACAGAATGCACTATGTATGAACAAGGAAAGCTGGCAGGGGTAGTGTCATACTCTGAACAATGTTCTGTTGAGAAAACTTAGATCCTGGCATTCATGAGGATTTTACTTTTATATCTACCACCTACCTGAACATAATAATAATAAATAATTATTATGTTAAGGGGGAAGGGGCCACTATTAAAGGGGCAACTGCTGTGGAGGTCACTGTTAAGGCAGCAGGGTACTGTGAGGTCTTTTTTAAGGGAGCAGGATACTGTGGAGATCACTGCTAAGGGGGCATGCCCCTGAGGAGGTCACTGTCAACTCACTTTTAACTCACTGTTAAAGGGACAGGCTGCTATAAAGGTCAAAGTTAAGGTGATTGGCTGCTGTGGAGGTTGCATTTTAAAGTGGCGGGGCACTATGGAGGGGACAGTGTTAAGGGGTGGGGGACTGTAGAGTTCACTGTTAAAGGGGCAGGGTGCTGTAGAGGTCACTGTTATGGGGGATACTGTCAATGTCTTTTAACGACACACACAAACCCTTAAATGAAAAAGATAAAATATACACGTGCGAAGCGGAGTCCTTCTGGTAGTAAAAAATTATAAATGATAAAAAATATAACATACAGCTGTACTAGTAACAATATCCATGGGATGCTATACATGTCCTATTACACCATTATATCAAATTAAAAAACATAATTATTGCATTTATAAATACATACTAAATATGCTTATAGAATACCAATTGCAATTTCATGATTCCATGTTATGATTAATAATTTAGATTATCACATGATGTAGGTAATATCTGAAGAAACCAACCAGTGATTTTCTCAAATAAACTAAATAACTCCAGTGACAATAATTATTTAAATATAACTATGAACATATGGCTAAATATATAGTACGTTTTAGTTGGTTTTCATATGATTGGACAACTGGATTGAAATGCAATAGTTTGTAAATCTCCAGTTTTTCTCATATAACTCCCATTGTGTACAGTGGGGGAAAATTGTATTCAGTCATCCACCAATTGTGCAAGTTCTCCCACTTAAAAAGATGAGAGAGGCCTGTATTTTTCATCATAGGTATACCTCAACTATGAGACACATAATGAGAAAAAAAATCCAGAAAATCACATTGTCATATTTTTTAAGAATTTATTTGCAAATTATGGTGGAAAATAAGTATTTGGTCAATAACAAAAGTTCTTCTCAATACTTTGTTATATACTCTTTGTTGTCAATGACAGAGGTCAAACGTTTTCTGTAAGTCTTCACAAGGTTTTCACACACTGCTGCTGTTATTTTGCCCCTATTCTCCTTGCAGATGTCTGCTAGAGCAGTGATGTTTTGGGTCTGTTGCTGGGCAACACGTACTTTTAACTCCCTCCAAAGGTTTTCTATGGGGTTGAGATCTGGAGACTGGCTAGGACACTCCAGGACCTTGAAATGCTTCTTACGAAGCCTCTCCTTCGGTGCCCGGGCGGTGTGTTTTGGATCATTGTCATGCTGAAAGACCCAGCCACATTTCATCTTCAATGCCCTTGCTGATGGAAGGAGGTTTTCACTTAAAAATCTCACGATACATGGCCCCTTCATTCTTTCCTTTAGACAGATCAGTCGTCCTGGTCCCTTTGCAGAAAAACAGCCCCAAAGCGTGATGTTTCCACCCCCATGCTTAGGTATGGTGTTCTTTGGGTGCAACTCAGCATTCTTTCTCCTCCAAACACGGCGAGTTAAAAAAGTTTACCAAAAAGTTCTACTTTGTTTTCATCTGACCATACGACATTCCCCCAATCCTCGTCTGGATCATCCAAATGCTCTCTAGAAAACTTCAGACGGGTCTGGACATGTACTGGCTTAAGCAGGTGGACACATCTGGCACTGCAGGATTTGAGTCCCTGGCGGCGTAGTGTGTTACTGATGGTAGCCTTTGTTACTTTGGTCCCAGCTCTCTGCAGGTCATTCACTAGGTCCCCCCTGTGGTTCTGGGATTTTTGCTCACCGTTCTTGTGATCATTTGGACCCCACAGGGTGAGATCTTGCGTGGAGCCCCAGATCGAGGGAGATTATCAGTCGTCTTGTATGACTTCCATTTTCTAATATTTGCTCCTACAGTTGATTTCTTCACACCGAGCTGCTTGCCTACCATGGAATCATGGAATTGCAAATCATGGGATTCTATGAACATATTTAGTATGTATTTATATATGCAATAATTATGTTTTGTTTTTTTATTTGCTATAGGTCTAATGGTGTAATAGGACATATATAGCATCCCATTGATATTGTTACTAGTACAACTGTACTTTTTATTAAATAGTTCAATAGCCAGCCTTGATGGCAGCTCAGTCCTTTGAATCCAGAGGGAAAAAAGAAGGATGGTTTTAGATCTGCATTTATACAAGCAGCCAAATAACGCAAGTTTGTGAGCATTCATGTGTTTGGGTTCAAGTGTGTGTTTGCATTAAGTGATTATGTGAATTGAGATTCAGGGACATTAGAAGGGGACTGCAGTAAGTTAGATTTTTATCACTGCACTATATAGTATTTATTTATTTTCTTGCGTATTCCCCATTTAGTATGTGTTCCATTATTGACAGCTCAGTCCAGTGCACATCTTGTCTAATTGTGTCACGCAGAGCAGGGAGAGGATGATGATGCTGCTACTAGGGGGTCATACCATGGGGGAGTAATAAAGCCCACCATAATGTTCCCCCCTAGTAGAAATAATTCTCCTTATAATGTGACAGAGCAAAAAATACCCCATTGTAATGCCCCCAGTTGAGCTAATGTCCCCATAGTGCCCCCATAATGTCCCAGTATAAAATACCCCTATATAGTGCTCCTCTCCCCCCTTCCTGCTAGTACCCCACATAATTTACCAGTATAAAATGCCCCATATATAGAGCCCCAGTAGATGCCCTCAGTGTCCGGCCTCTGATAGGCTGCCGGCCTAGTGTCCCACATAATGCCCCCCAATAATGTGCCAGTAAGTGTCCCCATAGATGCCCCCCATCATGTGCCAGTATCAAATGCCTCTCTCCCCCCCCCACATGTCCTAGTATCATAGTGCCATCTCCCTCCCAATGTGCCAGTATCAAATGCCTCTCTCCTTCCCACCCCCCATGTGCCAGTGTCATAGTGCCAAACCCCCCATGTCCCAGTATCATAGTGCTTTCTCCCCCCAAAAATAAAGTGCCAGTATCAAGTGCCTCCCCCCCATGTGCCAGTATCATAGTGCCATCTCCCCCCCAAAAAGTGCCAGTATCAAGTGCCTCTCTCCCCCCATGTGCCAGTATCATAATGCCATCTCCCCCCATAAAGTGCCAGTATCAAGTGCCTCTCTCCTTCCCACCCCCCATGTGCCAGTATCATAGTTCCAACCCCCCCATGTCCCAGTATCATAGTGCTTTCTTCCCCCAAAAATAAAGTGCCAGTATCAAGTGCCTCCCCCCATGTGCCAGTATCATAGTGCCATCTCCCCCCCATAAAGTGCCAGTATCAAGTGCCTCTCTCCTTCCCAACCCCCATGTGCCAGTATCATAGTGCCAAACCACCCATGTGCCAGTATCAAGTGCCAACCCCCCATGTGCCAGTATCAAGTGCCTCTCTCCTCCCCCCATGTGCCAGTATCATAGTGCCATCTCCCCCCCAAAAGTGCCAGTATCAAGTGCCTCTCTCCCCCCCCATGTGCCAGTATCAAGTGCCTCTCTCCTCCCCCCATGTGCCAGTATTATAGTTCCAACCCCCCCATGTGCCAGTAACAGGTGCCAACCCACCTCCCCCCCATGTGCCAGTATCAGGTGCCTCTCTCCTTCCCCCATGTGCCAGTATCATAATACCAACCCCCCCAATGTGCCAGCATCTGGTGCCAACCCCCCTCCCCCCATGTGCCAGTATCAAGTGCCTCCCACTCCCCCCATGGCAGTAACAGTCAGGTATTTAAAAAAAAAAAACACTTCTACTTACCTCCATGTCAGCGATGCGATGCAGCCTCTTCCTGTGTCCCGCCCTGTATGTTCATATATCAAGTCAGTGATGCTTGTGTATTCTAATTTAGCCTGTATTTCAGAAAAGTTTCTGCTGGGATTAAAACCCACGACCTTCTGTATCAGAGGCAAAGCACTTACCCACACAGCCATAAGAGGTGCATTGCCACTGACTTCTACTGTTATAGCTGGCTAAGTGTATATCTATACACGACAGCTGCCCTAACACACCCAGCACTGCTATATATCTATATGACAGCTGTCCCAGCACACTCAGCTCTATATATGATGTACACTTAGCCAGCTATAACAGTAGAAGTCTCATATTTTTTTTCAGCCAGTGGCAATGCAGCTTTTATGGCTGTGTGGGTAAGTGCTTTGCCTTTGATACAGAAGGTTGTGGGTTTGAATCCCAGACACATCATCTACTAAGGATGACAATACAGTTGACTATGCCTGGGATTTGTAAATGAGAAGTGTGCAAGTGGCCGGCTGGCCCTGCTGGTGTCACCCGGTGTGGCCTGCACCCCCCTTGCAACGCCACTGCCTGGAACAGCTGTTTGAGGGTCCATATCTTTATTCAAAATCTGAGGAAATTGCCTGTTTTGAATTGCACATTGAGTATCTAAATGGGTGAATTTCAACACTGAGAAAAGAGTTTGCTGCTCAGTGAGCAAGCACTCTATGGGGTAGATGTGGGGGAGGGTGGTAGCGAGGAGGCTCAGAAAAGTTGAGGTAGCTATCTGGGTAACAGTTAGAAAGCAGGGTAGAGGGAATAATGCCAGGGAGGCTAGCCCTGATCTGACACACCCCAACAAGTTTGCATGGTTGCATGGTTGGCAGATGAGGGGGATATCAGTTCAGGGAGAGCACTGCTACAGTCAGACACTTTCTCTGCCAGTGAGGAAAATGTCAGCTCCAGTAAGCAGGGAACCAGGAGAGCAGGGCAGGCCAGACAGGTGCTGGTAGTGGGAGACTCAATTATTAGGGGTACAGATAGGGCAATCTGTCACAAAGACCGTGATTGACGAACAGTGTGCTGTCTTCCTGGCGCTAGAGTTCAACACATCGCGGGTTGACAGATTACTAGGAGGGGCTGGAGAAGATCCAGCGGTCATGGTCCATATCGGAACCAATGACAAAGTTAGAGGTAGGTGGAGCATCCTTAAAAATGATTTTAGGGATTTAGTTCAAAAGCCTAGGGCAAGGACCTCAAAGGTAATATTTTTGGAAATACTACCAGTACCATGAGCCACTCAAGAAAGGCAGCGAGAGATTAGGGAGGGACAAGTGGCTCAAGAACTGGTGTAGGAAGGAGGGATTTGGGTTACTGGAGAACTGGGCCAACTTCTCTGTTGGCTACAGGCTCTATCGTAGGGATGGGCTGCACCTCAATGGGGAAGAGGCAGCTATGTTGGGGGAGAAGATGGCTAGAATGTTGGAGGAGTGTTTAAAGTAGGGACTGGGGGGAGGATAATTACCTTATAGGATGGGAAGATAGTGCAGATAGAGGGGGGCAAGGTAATGGGACTTGGGGAGAAATGGAGGGAGGGACTAGAAAAGTTCAGAAGGAAAAGTGTAGGTACAAAATATACATACACCTCTTAAATGTACAGTATGTATACTAATGCCAGAAGCCTGATTAATAAAACTAGGGAACTGGATTTAGTAATGTGTGAGGAGGACTATGATATGGTGGGAATAACTGAGACATGGCTGGATGATAGCTATGACTGGGCGGTTAATGTACAGGGTTACAGTTTGTTTAGAAAGGATCGCCAAAACCGGAGAGGGGGAGGGGTCTGACTTTATGTAAAGTCCTGTCTAAAGCCCACACTCCGGGAAGATATAAGTGAGGGAGATGAACATGTGTAGTTACTGTGGCAAGAAATACATGGAGGCAAAAACAATAATAAATTACTAATAGGAGTTTATTACAAACCACTTAATATACCAGAGTCCACAGAAAATCTGCTGCTAAACGAGATATATGAGGCGGCTAATCATAATGAGGTGGTTATTATGGGGGACTTCAACCACCCAGATATAGACTGGGACACAAACTTGTATATCTCATAAAGGAAACAGGTTCTCGGCAATAACCAAAGAGAATTACCTTTTTCAACTGGCTCAGGACCCGACTAGAGGGACGGTCATACTGGACTTAGTATTAACCAATAAACCTGACAGAAGAACAGATTTGCAGGTTGGGGGACACTTGGGAAATAGTGACCATAATGTGATAACCTTCCAATTAACATTCAAAAGAGTGTTTCTTCAGGGAGGAACAAAAACGTCAAACTTCAAAAAAGCTAAATTTAGCCAACTAAGAGAGGGCAAAGGATTAACTAACTGGGACAAAGTCATCAAAAATAAAAAGACAGCCACAAAATGGGATATTTTTAAAAGCATCCTAAAATCTAATTAAGGAACAATAAAAACCAATGTGGATAAATGGAACTTTCAAGAAAGCAATACATGACAAAAAGAAAGCATTTAAATTACTAAAACAGGAGGGTAGCGAGGAAGCACTAAAAAACTACAAGGAAAACAATAGAATATGTAAAAGACAAATAGAAGCAGCAAAACTAGAGACCGAGAGATTATTTGCCAAAGAGAGCAAAACTAATCCTAAAATGTTTTAAAATTATATAAATGGTAAAAAGTATAAATCTGAAGGTGTTGACCCTCTACAGAGTAATGAGGGGGGAGTTGCAGAGAGCAATGAGGAGAAAGCATAGCTATTAAATATTTTTTTCTCCACTGTTTTCACTGAAGAAAATAAACTGTCAGATGAAATGCAGAATGTAAAAGTAAATTCCCAATTAAAAGTGCCCTGTCTGACCCAGGAAGAAGTATAGAGGCGTCTTAAAAAGATTAAAATAGACAAATCGCCAAGACCAGATGGCATACACCCCCGTATCCTAAGAGAATTAAGCAATGTCATAGCCAGACCCTTATTTCTGATATTTAAGGACTCTATACTGACAGGGAGTGTTCCACAGGATTGGCGCATAGCAAATGTGGTGCCAATATTCAACAAGGGGCCAAAAACAGAGCCTGGAAAATATAGGCCTATAATTTTAACATCTGTCGTGGGTAAACTGTTTGAAGGTTTTCTGAGAGATGCTATCTTGGAGTACCTCAATGAAGATAAGAAAATAACGCCATATCAGCATTGCTTCATGAGGGATCGGTCACGTCAAACTAATTTAATCAGTTTTTATGAGGAGGTAAGTTTTAGACTTGACAGCGGCCAATCAATGGATGTCGTATATCTGGACTTCTCCAAAGCATTTGACACTGTACCGCATAAAAAGTTAGTATATCAAATGAGAATGCTTGGACTGGAAGAAAATGTCTGTATGTGGGTAAATAACTGGCTCAGTGATAGAAAACAGAGGGTGGTTATTAACGCTACACACTCAGATTGGGTCACTGTCATTAGTGGAGTATCTCAGGGGTCAGTATTGGGCCCTATTCTCTTCAATATATTTATTAATGATCTTGTAGAAGGCTTGCACAGTAAAATATAATTTTTTGCAGATGACACTAAGTAATTGACACGGAAGAGGACAGTATACTGCTACAGATGGATCTGGATAGATTGGAGACTTGGGCAGATAAGTGACAGATGAGGTTTAACACTGACACATGTAAGGTTATGCACATGGGAAGAAATAATGCAAGTCACCCATATACACTAAATGGTAAAACACTGGGTAACACTGCAAACTAAGCTATAAAAAACAATGTCAGGCAGCTGCTGCCAAGGCCAATAAGATAATGGATTTCATCAAAAGGTGCATAGATGCCCGTGATGAGACCATAGTCCTACCACTTTACAAATCACTAGTCAGACCACACATGGAGTCAAGGCCATCTTTAACAAGGGGCAAAAGGCAGCTCCCTCTTGAGCCCTGCTGGCCACTGCCCCCGGGTTTCAGCCAATGGACCAGGGAAGCTAATCACAGTAAACGGCACCATGAAAAAAAAGCAATATATGAGGATTCTCAACGACAACATCAGGTAGTCTTCAGGGAAACTTGGCCTTGGGCGCCAGTGGACATTTCAGCATGACAATGACCCAAAACACACAGCAAAAGTGGTTAAGAAATGGTTAGCAGACAACAACATTAACGTTTTGGAGTGGGCCAGCCAGAGTCCAGACTTGAATCCAATTGAGAATCTGTGGAGGGAGCTAAAGATCAGGGTGATTGCAAGAAGACCCTCCAACATGAAAGATTTGGAGCTCATTGCTAAAGATGAATGGGCAAAAATACCTGTGGAGACATGCAAAAAGCTGGTCTGCAATTATAGGAAACGTTTGATTGCTGTTATAGCCAATAAAGGCTTTTCTATTAATTATTAAGAAGGGTATGAATAATTTTGGACTGGACACTTTTTGCTCAAATGTAAATAAAAGCTGAGAAATGTTTTTTTTCCCCACAAAAATGCCTCTTGTACATCGTTTTATTATCTTTTGGGGGACACCGATGTCATTTCCCGTCAAAAAATTACTTGCTGGTTGAATAAAAGTAACTTTAAGTCAGAATTTGCCTGGGGTAAAAAAAAAAAATTGCCTGGGGTATAAATAATTATGGGCAGCACTGTATATATTGTGACACAGTGAAGGGTATGGTCGGGAAGGACAGGTATTTTCCTCCCAGTATGTGCTGCTGGGCTGATTTGCAGCCAGGTGGGGTCAAACACCGGACTGGATTGTAAGTGTCGGTCCGGGTTTTGACAACACCTAGCTGTCCTTAAAAGACAGCTGGGCTCAGGAGCAAGTTGTCTCTGTTTTGGGATCTGAGGCATTGTGCCGTGCTAGAGGTCTGAGAGCCGCATGCGGGGAAATAGGCCCCCTAAAGCCTGTTGTGGACCACTGGAAAAGCCTGCTAACAAGGTGATTGTTTTGTTCTTTGGACTTTCCTTTGTGTGAAGGAACACCAAGACTGAAAAATGTTGCTTTGGCTTTGCCTTGTGTGTGAATAAACACACTAAACACTAAATAAGATACCAGATAAAATTATATTGTGGCTGCACAAACTATTAATATGGAACCTGACAGGTCCACCAGGCTGCTTACTCTTATACTACTGTGTGTAAAGATATGGTACACACACAAATACACAAAAAATGTCCTGAGGTAGGACACTGTGACACTACAACACTACATCAGGACCACTACCATTCCCATCCTCTACACTGGCTCCCACAGGAGCTCTTTCCACTACCTGATGCTGCTGAGACTAAGGGCACTTGCTTATAAGGGAGAATACGCCATTTACAGCACCAGTCAACCCTTCTTATAACATCTGGTCTGGTAGGTGTTTCATGGTTCAGTAGTTTTGAAGTTCTCCTGTGTCTATAATGGTAAGTTTTTGGTGTGCATCTCTACATGCAGTATTTTAAGACTAAGCGGTCTGGTGGGCATGTCAGGTTCCATATTGGTAGTTCGCACGGCCACTATATAGCATTATTTGGTATTTTGCTTTTTAGCAGTGGCGTCGCCAGGGGGGGGGGGGGGGGCAGAGGGGGCCACGGCCCCCCTACATCAATCTGTGTCCCCCCAACTAAAATGTCCCCCATTCATTTTGGTGTCGTTGCAGTCTCACTCTCTAGTCTCCACCCACCGCCGCCGCGCCGCGTCCCCAGACCTGGCCCCGCCCCCAGACCTGAGACCGTTGAGTCAGACTCAGTGGCAGTGCTGTGAATAAATCAGTGTGCCGCTAGTCGAGACTAGCTGGTTCTGATTCATTCATCTACTGGCAGCAGCTGCTTAACCGCCTCCGGACCGCCTAACGCAGATGTGCGGTGCGGAGGCGGCAGCTCTGCGCAGAGTGAAGCATATACGCGTCATCTCGTGAGAGCCGAGATTTCCTGTGAACGCGCGCACACAGGCGTGCGCGTTCACAGGAACTGAAGGTAAGTGAGTGGATCTCCATCCTGCCAGCGGCGATCGCTCGCTGGCAGGCTGGAGATGTGATTTATTTATTTATTTTTTTAACCCCTAACAGGTATTTTAGACGCTGTTTTGATAACAGCGTCTAATATACCTGCTACCTGGTCCCTTTTGTTTGGCTCGACCACCAGAGGACACAGGTAGCTGTGTAAAGTACCACAAAACACTACACTACATTACACCCCCGCCCCTGTCACTTATGAACCCCTGATCACCCCATATAGACCCCCCTGTCATTGATCACCCCCCTGTCATTGATCACCCTCCTGTCATTGATCACCCCCCCTGTAAGGCTCCATTCAGATGTCCGTATGATTTTTACGGATTCACGGATACATGGATCAGATCCGCAAAACACATACGGACGTCTGAATGGAGCCTTACAGGGGGGTGATTAATGACAGGCGGGTGATCACCCATATAGATTCCCTGATCACCCCCCTGTCATTGATCACCCCCCTGTCATTGATCACCCCCCTGTAAGGCTCCATTCAGACGTCCGTATGCGTTTTGCGGATCCAATCCATGTATCCGTGGATCCGTAAAAATCATACAGACATCTGAATAGAGCCTTACAGGGGAGTGATCAATGACAGGGTGGTGTATAGACTCCCATATAGACTCCCTGATCACCCCCCTGTCATTGATGAACCCCTGTAAGACTCCATTCAGACGGGTTTTTTTTGGCCCAAGTTAGCGGAAATTGTTTTTTTTTGTTTTTGTTTTTTCTTACTAAATCTCATATTCCACTAACTTGTGTCAAAAAATAAAATCTCACATGAACTCACCATACCCCTCACGGAATCCAAATGCGTAAAAATTTTTAAACATTTATATTCCAGACTTCTTCTCACGCTTTAGGGCCCCTAAAATGCCAGGGCAGTATAAATACCCCACATGTGACCCCATTTCGGAAAGAAAACACCCCAAGGTATTCCGTGAGGGGCATATTGAGTCCATGAAAGATTGAAATTTTTGTCCCAAGTTAGCGGAAAGGGAGACTTTGTGAGAAAATACAAAAAAAAATATCAATTTCCTCTAACTTGTGCCCAAAAAAAAAAATTCTATGAACTTGCCATGCCCCTCATTGAATACCTTGGGGTGTCTTCTTTCCAAAATGGGGTCACATGTGGGGTATTTATACTGCCCTGGCTTTTTAGGGGCCCGAAAGCGTGAGAAGAAGTCTGGGATCCAAATGTCTAAAAATGCCCTCCTAAAAGGAATTTGGGCCTCTTTGCACATCTAGGCTGCAAAAAAGTGTCACACATCTGGTATTGCCGTACTCAGGAGAGGCCCAATGTGTTTTGGGGTGTCATTTTACATATACCCATGCTGGGTGAGATAATATCTTGGTCAAATGCCAACTTTGTATAAAAAAAATGGGAAAAGTTGTCTTTTGCCAAGATATTTCTCTCACCCAGCATGGGTATATGTAAAATGACATGACAAAACACATTCCCCAACTTCTCCTGAGTACGGAGATACCAGATGTGTGACACTTTTTTGCTGCCTAGGTGGGCAAAGGGGCACATATTCCAAAGTGCACCTTTCGGATTTCGCAGGCCACTTTTTACACTTCTGCACTACACTACTTTCACCGTTTATTGCTCGGTCATGCAACTTACCACGCAAATGAATTTTACCTCCTTTTCTTCTCACTAATAGAGCTTTCATTTGGTGGTATTTCATTGCTGCTGACATTTTTACTTTTTTTGTTATTAATTGAAATGTAACAATTTTTTTTGCAAAAAAATAACATTTTTCAC